>NW_022436942.1:62074558-62249127 GCF_009761245.1 Sapajus apella
CTGTATCATTTATCTGACTTTTGGATTAAGAGACCAACTGCTATGGAGAACAGGGTTCTGGCTGAGCTGGGAATTTTAAAATGAAACAAAGAGAAGGAACTGACTTTCAGGGAGGCTGAGAGTCATCCACAAGACACTAGAGCCTTTGTTTAATTTCTTCCTTCTAAATTTGACTAAGACGGTTGGCATTTCTTTTTAAAAGAATTCCAGGGAGAGAAAAGTAACATAGTGCTCATCTACCATACTTCATTCAAAACAAACAGTTCAGTACAGAACACTCAGCTTGATATAATGCAACATGAAAAAGCCACAGTTCTGTTCTTTTGTCCCACCTATATGGTGTCTCAATTGGCAAAACACTCATCAAAGGAGAGCAATAACTGTGTCAGAGATAGCTTGAAACATTAATCACAAAAGCCTTCATTTCATAGTTAAGGTTCCTACTAAAATCTCTAGAATTAACAGTCTTACTAGGTTAACGTTTGTACTTGAAACCGGATTTGCCACCCTCTCACAAAACTGTCATTTTAATATGTGCTTACTATAATCTCATATATAAAAATGTGATTTTATAATTAAAATCTTAATTATCAAAAATTGCCGGAAACCCACTATTTTCATACTCCTCGAAGATTGCACTGTATTATACACGTTGATCAAATGTAATAAAACAGCCTGGTCACATAGTGAGACCTCATTTCTACAAAAAAAATTTTTTTAAATAGCCAGGCATAGTGGTGCCTATAGACCTAGCTACTTGGGAGGCTGAGACCAGAGGATCACCTGAGCCTGAAGTTTGAGATGACAGTAAGCTATGCTCATGCCACTGCACTCCAGCCTATGTGGCAGAGATTGTCTCAAAAACAAAAAAGGTAAAATAATAAAAGATCAAGAAAGGTGTCAGGACATTCAAGCTAGCAATTATTATCATTAATCTGAACTCTAAAATGAAATCTGAAAAGTCAACTCAAGATAATTGTTTTCAACAGATAAAAGTACAATTAGGTGTTTCTTCCAATACTGTTAGCCTGGAGCAGAGCCATCATTTCTGTTGGATAACACAAGATGCATTACCCAGAAAGAACCTGTTTATCCACTTCTCAGCCTTCCTACAGTGACAGAGCACCCATCTACTACAGCCAGTGCTGTTTCTGATGTTTTGAAGATACAAAGAATATATGATGAGGCCCCTGCCCTCAGGAGTTCAGTCTGTTTGAGAGGTTAAAATATGTACCTCAGAGAGGAAGGGAAAATGAGTGTCACAAACACATCCTTTGTGCTCTTTCATGGATTCCGGATTCACGACAATGATCTCAGAATATGATATTAGAAACCTCTTGTGAAGATTATGCTAGAGGAAAGGCTCTGGGTTCCTCACACTTACCTACTTTGCAAAAATCCTGTACTGGCTTTCAGTTGCTCTTATGGTAACACCCCAGACATTTGACTGGGCCTAAGCGGCCCATGGCCCCGCCCCCCACACCTCTCTAACATCCTCCTCACGCACCTCCTTCCCCACACTGTTCTCTGCACTCCAGGCCCTCATAACTCCTCCCAGCCTCAAACATTCTGTTCCTACTGCCTGGGTGACTCTTCTCCTCCCTCTCTCCCACTATTAGTGAGCCACCTCTCATCCTGCAGATCCAATTTCAGCATCACTTCCTGAGATGTATCCCCAACCCACGCCCCTCCATCTGACAGATCAAGGTCACCTGTTAGTGCTTGTATTTTCCCATGATAGCACTCTCCCCAATTGTAGTTAAGCCATTGTGTATTTGGTTGTCTACCTGCTGTCTCCATGGTAACACTTTCCACAATGGCAGCTAAATTGCGTATTTAAGTTGTCTGACAGACTTCTCCCCCAGTGTGAGCTCAGGGAAGGCAGTGTTGATCTCTGTGGGTCCTTTTCACTGTTATACTTCCAAGAACTAACATAGAGACTGTCACTTAGTAGGCGTAGTAAATGTTATAATTAATAAATGAATGATGGTAATAAGTAATTAACATTCAATGGCTTTAATAATCAATACTTGCACTTCTAAAGTGGGAGAGTAAATCTGAATTAGCTAAGGCATTTCCTCCATCTTACATTCATTTACTTGGCAAGTGTTTATTGAGTACCTACTAAATGCCAGCAACTGTTCTAAGAGCAAGGTATACAATGGTGGAGAAAACAGATCACATCTCTTCTTTTTAGCAAGAGATTATAATGAACAGATACATATATAATTTCAGGTAGTAAAGTACGGGTTGAGTATCCCTTATCCGAAATGCTTGGGACCAGAAGTGTTGCAGGTTTCTGATTTTTTTAGATTTTGTAATATCTGCACCATGCTTACCAGTGGAGCATCCCTAATCCCAGAACTCCAAAATCTGAAATGCTCCAATGAGCATTTCCTTTGTGTATCATGTCAGCACTCCAAAAGTTTTGGATTTTGGACTTGGATGAAGTATGTTCAACCTATGCTATTTACTTTGGTGCCTTAGAGGGTGATAAGAATGGGGGTTAAATTACATAAGACGGACAGGAAATTCTTCACTGCACATTTGTAGACAGACTTTAGACAGCCTTGATGAACTCTAAATAATTTTCAGGAGTTTCCAAAACAATGTCCTAAATAGAACGAGCCCACTAGAAGACCACTGGCTCCCAAGCCTTCCTCAGTCTAAAGTCTCCATTTCCCTACAGGAGAGAATTTCCTTCACATCAGCACACTGCCTCAACTCTTCCACCACTGCCTGTTTTTCTTGTTCATATCCCACTCCGCACACCACCTCTGTCAAAACGCTTCCTCATAGCCCCTCCCGACGGCTCTCAGTTGGTCCCCTTCACATCTTATTTATTCCTACCTTTGTTCCTGCAGTTCTCCCAACCTACAAGTGCCCCCTTTCTCTGACAATCTGTGCCCTCCTCTTCTTTAAGGGTCCTCTGCAAGAGGTTTTCCTTGAACTTCCTCTTGCTACTGATCACTGTCTTCCTTTATATTTAGGCATGGAATATTAACTCTGTGGAGGACATTAATGAATGCAACACCCTTTTTTAACAGATGGAGCCCAGAAACACACCTGAACTAGAGGCACTGTGATTTGCTGCAGGTCACACAGCTGATTATGGCCAAGCTAAAACCAAAGTCCAATTCAATCCCCTCCAGCCAGGCTATGCTTTAAATCTTTAATGTGTTTTTATGTTATAAGTTTATATTGCCACCTAACAACAATAACAAAAATAAGTGGCTTGAAGTTGAAGACAGATGCTGTCTTCTTCGGTTTTTGTCTCCTGCAGAGCACTTAGTACAGTCCTTTGAGCATGGGCAACCTAGTGTCCATCTATTTGTCTCTTTATCTGTTACTGCGTACAGAAAAGACCAAGACAGATTTTTACCAAATTCAGAAGGTATGTTTGGGACGAATTAAAATACAGGCCATATGGCATTCACAAAAGTCACACTGGGCCTGGCGAGGCGGCTCACGCCTGTAATCCCAACTCTTTGGGAGGCTGAGGTGGGTGGATCACCTGAGGTCAGGAGTTCGAGACCAGCCTGGCCGACATGGTGAAACCCCGTCTCTACTAAAAAAAAAAAATACAACATTTAGCCAGGCTTCGTGGCAGGTGCCTGTAATCCCAGCTACTTGGGAGGCTGAGTCAGGAGAATTGCTTAAACCTGGGAGGCGGAAGTTGTGGTGAGCTGGAATCACTCCATTGTACTCCAGCCTGGGAAACCAGAGCCAAACCCCATCTCAAAAAAAAAAAGCCACATTGGATAGCCTAGGGGACCACTTCAAAGTGATGGGTAGCTCCCCTGCAAAGCACCCAAGGATCTGCCCCACAATGCAGACAAGCTGCAGACAAAGGAAACATATTAATAGTTTTGTATATGAGCCACAATCCAAAGTCATGAAGGCAGATGCAAGCAATGATTTCAGTGGCCTTCATGTGGGTGGCTTCGTGCTGTGTGCATCAAGTGGGTGGTGGAGGTCAGGGGAATAGATTGCTTTTCTTTTTCTTTCTTTTTTTTTTTTTTTTTTCTTTTTTTGAAATAGGATCTCACTCTGTCACCCAGGCTGAAGTGCAATGGCAGGATCTTGGCTCACTGCAGCCTTGACCTCTGTAGCTCAAGCGACCCTCCCATCTTAGCCTCCTGAGTGTCTAGGACCACAGGTGCAAGCCACCATGCCTGGCTAATGGCTAATGTTTTGTATTTGTTGCAGGGATGGAGTTTTGCCATGTTGCTCAGAGGCTGGTCTCAACTCCCGGGCTCAAGCAATTCTCCCACCTGGGCCTCCCGAAGTGCTGGGATTACTGGTATGAGCCAGCGCACCCAGCTGAATTGTTTTTCTTTATGGGGTAATAATTCTCCCAAACCACCCCAGATCAACAAACTAGTTGGGTAAGATAATACCATCATATCATTCTGGTATGCATTACAACGTATAAAGTGTCTAAAGCCTTGCTGAATAATGCAGTGTAATTATATGTATACCATAGTATACATAATTATACATGCATAATATATTATACATAGTATAAAATAATCCAACTCCCATGAAAAAGACATAGCTGTTGACCTCAGAGTGAACTGCTTTGAGGACTAATGTTTGGTAACACTTTTACTGCAGAGGGCCTAAGACATCTTTAAAAATGATTAATGGTGTGGAGTCCCGGCAATATGCAGTTCTGGCTTACTTCTTATTTTACAGAGCCCACTCAGGCACATTTCCATTTAGATAGAAAATTTCCATTAAAGGTAGGAAAACTAAAAATACCTGTTACATGTTGAAGGACAGCTGGTTCAGAGGTCTCCATAAACAGACTACTCTCCCTCCCTCCACACTTGTCTTTGTGTACCAAAGATGATATTGGTCTGCTCTCACCACCACCGATTAAAACAACAGCATACAAATCTCACATTTGCAGTTGGATTAACCATCTGCAATGTTCCTGTGAGCCGGAAGTGGACCTTATATTAAAGGAATCAACTTCAATCAACAGCAGGAGATAGTGGCAAGAGATGACTCCTCACATTAAAACACTTGGTCATAACCACCTTGAATATTTACCGCAAAACTGAAATGTAGACTTATTTAAGAAGTCACACACACACAAAAAAAAAAACACTGCAATTGCTACTGTTACAGATGCCTTCATATGTGAAAGTACATGAATATATTATCCTTCCCTCACAGACCAGACACGAAAACTGTTACATAATGGAATATTACATGAAACAACCAGATTAAATATACTAATTCTTTGTCCATAAACTTTCTCTAGATTTGTATCTGTATTTTCTGTTTGTAAAACTGCTTCGGCCCAGAAAGACTTAGTGAAAAAAAATGAACACACACACATTCCAAAATCTACACATTGAAAATATTCTTTCCCTACAGATAGCAGATATTTAAAGCCTTCTTCCTCCTCAGCAAGTGATTACACTGAAAGCAATTGTGTTTTCTTGTAAAACAGATGATAAGCACACATGCTTGGGAAAGTCACTGGCTTCGGTCAGGATTTCTCAATCTCAGCACTACTGACATTTGATGCTGGAGAATTTTTTGTTGTGAGGGGCTTTCCTGGGCATGGCAAAAAGTTCAGTCGCATCCAAGGCCTCTACCCACTAAATGACAGTAGCACTCCCATCTCCCCAAACCCCACCCCCCACCAGCTCCAGTCATGACAACTAAGAACTTCTCCAGACTTCTGTCCTGGGGGGCAAAATCACCCCTGTTTGAAAATCACTTGTTTCAGTTGAAGTACAGATAAAACTCCCTGTGGCAATGAGACATCAGGACCCCTGAGAGTGTTTTAAATGTTCTCAAGTATGGCACCTACAAAAAATGAGATCTCGTGTACAGCCTACTAAAATAGACAAAGCTACACGAGGCTGAAGATGACCAGTCTCGGAGTTCTACCCCTGCCCACCTGCCCAAGGGCTGAGCGGTCTCGATTTGACGCACTGCTGATCCATTCATTCTAGGAACAGAGGTTGAGAAGCTCTGCCACGTGGGGCTCACACCCTTTCCTGCCCTACCTGCGCCCTTCCAGCTGCGTGTGGCCTGTCTCCAGCTTCCTGTCCAAGCACGGTTTGCAGCCTCCAATACAACTCTCCATTCCCCTCAATTTCCAAGTTTGGCAGCAACACTCCAGGCAAAAGACAGACTCTCCTAAGTGGACACCATTGGCAGAACAGGCTAATAGGTTACTGGACCAAATGGGCACCAAGGCAGTAAGAGATAAGGTCCCTAGGAACAGCAAGGCCTGGCGGGCAGGGCCTTCAGCCCTCTGAGGAGCTCTTCAAGAGCGACTCTGGAAGACTGCCATCAATAAGTAAGTAAATCCCACTTAAGTGAGCTAGTACCAATGAAGAGGAAACTCAATAGTCACCATAAACCACAGGTAACATTTTGGTCAAAGAAACTCAATAAAAGAATTGGGCTAGGCGCAGTGGTTCACTCCTGTAATCCCAGCACTTTGGGAGGCCAAGGCAGGCAGATTACCTGAGGTCAGGAATTTGAGACCAACCTGGCCAACATGGTGAAAGCCCGTCTCTACTAAAAATACAAAAAAATTAGCCGGGCATGGTGGCAGGCGCCTGTAGTCCCAGCTACTCGGGAGGTGGAGGCAGGAGAATCGCTTGAACCCAGGAGGCAGAGGTTGCGGTGAGCTGAGATCAGACCGTTGCACTCCAGCATGGGCAACAAGAACAAAACTCCAACTCAAAAACAGAAAAGAAAGAAATAAAGAAAAAGAATTGGAACTCCTCCCATAAAGAGGAACAAAACAGTCACAAGCAAGAGGAATGAAGTGACACAACTGCTACCCCTCTTAGTAAGACTGAAGGACAAACTTGTTATTTCAGTTTTTAACTTTTATCTTATTCTAAGTTTGTATTTTTATTTTTTTAAAGATGGGGTCTTGCTCTTCTCTCAGGCTGCAGCACAGTAGTGCCATCAGAGCTCACTGTACCTTGGGTATCCTGGGCTCAAGAGATACTCCCACTTCAGCCTTCCAAGTAGCTGAGGCTGTAGGAGCAAAGCACCATGCCCAGCTGAAGTGTTTAATTTTTATCTTTAATTAGAAAGTGCCTTCAAACTTCTGGGCCAGGTTTAAGGAACTGAGACCTGCGTCCTCTTTTATTTTTTATTTTTTATTTTTTTTTTTGAGACAGAGTCTTGCTCTTTTGCTTAGGTTGGAACGCAGTGGTGGCATCTCAGCTCACTGCAGCCTCCGCCTCCCGGGTTCAGGCAATTCTCATGCCTCAGCCTCCTGAGTAGCTGGGACTACAAGCACACACCACTATGCCCAGCTAATTTTTGTATTTTTAGTAGAGACAGGGTTTCACCATATTGGCCAGGCTGGTCTCAAACTCCGGGCCTCAAGTGATCTTCCCACCTCGGCCTCCCAAAAAGTGCTGGAATTATAGGCATGAGCCACTGCGCACAGCTGAGACCTATATCTGTCTTATAGCTAAAATCAAGAGTGGGCCCTTGTGAAAAGCCATCTTGTTATTTCTGGTCACATGTCACTTTAGCATCACAGATGAAAAGTCATGGAAAGTTATTCATATACAGTAGAAACAATATCTTAGAACACAGGTGGAAGAAAGGTAGGAACCTGCACTGACGGGGGCGGGATGCAGTGTGGTCAAGCAAGGAGCTCAGCCTACAAAAGAAGGAGAAATGGGATGGAAACAATTTTTTTTTTTTTTTTTTTTTGAGACGGAGTCTTGCTGTCACCAGGCTGGAGTGCAGTGGCGCGATCTTGGCTCACCACAACCTCCAACTCCCTGGTTCAAGCTATTCTCCTGCCTCAGCCTCCTGAGTAGCGGGGATTACAGGCACTTACCACCATGCTCAACTAATTTTTGTACTTTTAGTAGAGATGGAGTTTCACCATGTTGGCCAGGATGGTCTCAATCTCCTGACCTCGTGATCCACTTGCCTCAGCCTCCCAAAGTGCTGGGATTACAGGCGTGAGCCATGAAAATGATTTTAAGAGATATCTTTCCTACCAGGAAAAAGTAAGTAGGTAACAAAAAAGTTTAAGATTTGTGAAACAGGAGTTGCTTGGTTCAAAAATGGAGCTGTTTTAAAAATAAGCAAAGTATGCAGGTGAAACAAAGAGAAAAGTCACCTGCTTAGAACAGAAATAGATGGTACTATTAACTAATTTATATAATGTATCGCTGAGGCTGACACTCAGCTGCTTCTTGATGAGTGAGGACTTGGCCAGAGTTTCTGCATTTTCCTTTATTTTTATCACTTGTTTATAATATTTAAGTACTTGCTTCCTTTGGGATCTAGAAAAGAGAAATGTAATAAAAGTGTGCATCAAAGAAGATTGCCATGTACTAATTCATTCACTCAACAAACATTTACTGAATCCCGGTACTAGGACTGGGAAGCAGAGGTAAGTACGACTAGCCCTTACCATCTGAGCATTTCTTTGAGGTAGAGGTGAGATTGGAGAGTGAAGCAAGGATCCACCCACGAAGGACCTTGAGTGCAAACCTAAGGATTTTGGATGTTAACAGTGAAGAGTTTTCAATAAGAGCCTGATATGATCAAAAGCACATTTTAGAGTCTGCCTCGGCAGAAGTGTGGAGGATAAACAGAAGCAGGTGAGGCCACAGACGGGAGACCAGTTAGGCCGGAGGAAGAAGATCGAGGAAGGTCTGAGCTGACGCAGTGGCCACTGGTGCGATGGGAGACTTGCTAGGGCATGGTGTTGCACTGGATGTGGTGGTGCTGATGCTGGGGGTGCTGGGGGCTGCTATACGTGCAGAGTGATGTGGTTAAGAGCTCAAGGTCTCAAGTCGGGCAGATGTGGTGGTGGGCCACAGTGGTCAGGCGCAGGGGCTCTTCAATCAGACTTCCCAGGTACTAACCCTGGCCCCGCCACCTAAGAGCTGGGTAGCAAGCATCTCAGCCTCCTAAGCCTCAGCTTTCCCATCTTCAAAATGGGGATAATAGGCCGGGCACAGTGGCTCATGCCTGTAATCCCAACACTTTGGGAGGCTGAGGAGGGAGGATCACTTGAGGCCAGGAGTTTAAGGCTGCAGTGAGCTATGATCACACCACCACACTCCTACCTGGTTGAGAGAGCAAGACCCTGTGTAAAAAAAAAAAAAAAAAAAAAAAAAAAAACATATAACAGAGTTGTTATGGGGATTAAATGAGAAAATGTGTGCAATGTGTCAGCACAGTGGCTGATGATAAACACTGCTAAGATGTATCATTAAGATGATGCCATGGTGACTGCACCAAGTGAGATGGGAGAAGGAGAACTGAGTCAGGGGGTGAGAGGTGGATGTGTCCAGCCTAGAGCACATTGACTCTGGAGTGCCAGTGGAATACCCAAGTGAGATGTCCAGTAAACAGATGGAAGCACATGGCTGCTGCTGCTGATGACGGAGGCCTGAGAAGGAGACGGAGACAAAGACCACTCACCTTACGGAACGGCAGCTAAAGTCCTGGGACCTGGTAGGGCCGACATGCTCAGTCCGAGACAAGAATAGAGCCCAGGAACCGAGCTCAAGAGGATGCTGATGTTTGGGCAAGAGGCAGGGAAAGAAAAGGAACCCACGAAAGAAGCTGAGCCGGCTTGATCACCCAGGAGAGTACAGGTTCAACTCTGTCAAACGCTTGGGAGGAGAGGGCCAACAAGGTCAAAAGTGCAGGGGACATTTTCGGGTTGTTTCTTGTGACTTGTAAGAGGAGAAGAAATGGAGCTGGTAAGGGCTCATGCTCAACTCAGATTGACCACATCAGCCCCACCAGGGCCGAGGCCCTCAGCTGCCATTCTATAAGGGGACTGCGCCGAGGATACTGACCGCAGGGGAACTGCAGATGGGTGGCCAAATGGTTGGAGAAAGTAGATGATAGTCATTTCACTGAGAATCTGTCACTGTTCCTCTTAAAACATTTTGTTCACTCTTCTCTGATCTGCTTTCTTAACTTTAATTTTTAAATTTGATTTCCTTTGTCCAGCTCTACCCAGCCCCCTTCTACAAGGCCTTCAGGGTCCCATGGATCATTTCTGCGGTGCATGAGTGCAGTTTCGAGGGCCCCTGGCCACCAGGGCAAAGAGTCTACACGTGCTTGCAAGGTGAGCCAAGTTACACAACAAAATGTCTACTGGTTTGAACCAATGTGAAAGGCGCTGGATAACCTAAGGACAGCCTTCAGCAAGGTGAAGGCCGGCTTCTCCATTGTTTCTGAAGGTTGGCCAGTGGCAGTGGAGCCTGGAGGAAGCCATCCATGTATGGTCGCCAAGGCTGTCCTTGTGGAATAGCCAGGCAGCACTCAGTGGCTTGTGACTTGGCATGGGGCAGCCGGGCAGGAGAGATGACTCAGTAAGTATCTAAGTGTTTAGATTTTTCTTTTACAAGGTAACAGTCCAAGTTTTGCTTCTGTCGAGGAAGTCCTGTTCTCTGCTCACAGTGCTGGTCTTAACATGAGTAAGAGGAGGCATGTGTGGCGTCAAGTGTCTCAAAAAACACCTGCTGGGGAGCAAAATATTAAAATACGAATGACTCAATTTATCGAACTCTTTCAGTGTGTGCCAGGTTTTCTGCTAAGCTCTTTACATATAGGATGTCTTAATCCTCACAAAGATCCTGCCAGGAAGATACTGTTACTTCCTTCGTTTTACCAAGGAGGAAATGAATGAGATACCAAGATGTTAAGTGCTTGACCTGAACAGTAACTTCTCATTAAGTGGCAGAAACGAAATGTGAACTCAGACTCCAGAGCCCATCATCTCACTGCTACTATATAGCACCTGCTATTGCACCTTAGGTCCTCCCTTAATCAGCCTCCTCTTTAAAAGGTAGTTACCCTTTACATGTCTTTTAGAAAGGGTTAATACCTATTTGCACTCAAGTGCTAGAGACGACCAATATCTATTCTTCCTGGAAGTAAAGGCAGCAAGAGGTCACCTGCTTGGTGGGAGGAAAATGATTTGGAGGAACATGGAAAATGGAAATGGAAAAGCAAGCCAGGAAACAGGAACCCTCACCTTATGGAACAGCAGCTGAAGCCCTGGGCCCTGGTGGGGCTGATACGTTCAGTCCAAGACAAACATAGATCCCAGGAACCAAACTCAGGGATGGGAGGAAAGAGGGGCTACCAAAACAAAACCACTTCACAACTTCATAATGTAGCCTAGAGCATCTGTGCCCATTCAGGCAGCTACATCTATTACGGAAGCAGGCATATGCATGGCTCTCCGTGGGTTCACAAAGAACCTTCTCTCATAGCAACCTCCCAAGAGAAGCAGCGGTCAGCCCTGGTAGATGCTCACACTCGGTCGGTCTGGAGGGTAGCACCTACAAGTGTCCTTTAAACTGAGAGGTCTTGTGTGAGGCACTGAGGGGAACCCTGCACATCACAGGAGAACAAGAGGACTCCCTGAGCAAGGAGGGGTGGATGCTGAACATGACCTGAGGCACTGCAGGCTCTGGCCTAGGTCTTGGAGAAGAGAGAGCAGGACCGTGTGGCACCAGAGACAACAGCCACAGCTGGGGGCTGCATAGAGATCCAGAAGTAAGAGCATCTTCCTCACATGGCCTGTGAGTGGCACTAGGAACCACTCACAACCACACTGTACTCCTGTGTCCCTTCTCTACTGCCAGAACCTCCACACCACGTGTGAGCCAAGAGCTCCTTTCCCCTTTTTTTTTTCTTTTAAACTCTGTCGCCCGGGCTGGAATGCACTGGTGCAATCTCAGCTCACTGCAAATTGCACCTCCCAGGTTCAAGCAATTCTCCTGCCCCAGCCTCCCAAGTAGCTGGGATTACAGGTGTGCACCACCATCCCCTGCTAAGTTTTGTATTTTTAGTGGAGATGGGGTTTCAACATGCTGGCCAGGCTGCTCCCAAACTCCGAACCTCAAATGATCCACCAGCCTCAGCCTCCCGAAGTGCTGGGATTACAGGTGTGAGTCACCATGTGCAGCCCCAAGAACTCCTTTTGATTACATTATGGTCAGAATCCTGATAAGTTGACCAGTACAAGAACTCTGAGGTGTGGTGAATCCTCAGGCTTCTGAGCAGGGCTGGAGCCAAAGAAGTATTACCAGAGTTATCCCTGACGAGTAACCTCAGACCTCCCTGCCACTAGTGGGGGGCACTTTTGGCGGGGAGACAGGAGACACACTCCTTGAAACATTTCATCAAAGCTTACTTTTTACTCTCTCTCTGGGGAAAAAATAGCAAATCTGCTAAAAATTCCATAACTTCTCCAACCAGTATGTTTTTCTCGCCAAACAAACTTTTCCTGATATCTAAGCACTCTTGAAGTTTCATTTTTGCAAGAGAGGTATTTCCAGCAATGACCCTGAAAACAAAACACATGTGCATTTTTTTACTGTGCATGCTGACTACATTCATTGTGCAATCAAAAATAATTCTCATAAGCATCTTGTATTTTATATTAAAAAATCTGTCCTGGAAAATATAAAAAAGAGCAAGAACTTCAAAATGATTGATAAGAAATGTGTACATCTTTATAAAGAAACTAGAGAGCTGGGCGTGGTGGCTGTTGCCTGTAATCCCAGTGACTCAGGAGGCTGATGCAGGAGGATTGCTTGAGGCCAGGAGTTCAAGATCAGCCTGGGAAACACAGCAAGACCCCATCTCTAAAAATACATACATACATACAAATATACACACATAAATGAGCAGGCATGGTAGTGCACACCTGTAGTCCCAGCTACTTGGGAGGCTAAGGCAAGAGGATCCCTTGAGCCCCATTCAGTAAGCTATGATTGCACCACTGCATAACAGCCTGGGGGACAGAGCAAGATCCTTGACTCTTAAAAAAAATTTAGGGCCAGGCATAGTGGCTCACGGCTATAATCCCAGCATTTTGGGAGGCCGAGGCACGTAGATCACCTGAAATCAGAAGTTCGAGACCAGACTGCCCAACATGGAGAAATCCCGTCTCTAGTAAAAATACAAAATTAGCCAGGCATGGTGGTGCATGCCTGTAATCCCAGCTACTCGGGAGGCTGAAGCAGGAGAATCACTTGAACCTGGGAGGCGAAGGTTGCAGTGAGCTGAGGTCATGCCATTGCACTCCAGCCTGGGCAACAAGAACAAAACTCCATCTCAATAAATAAATAAATAAATAAATAAAAACTAGAGCACTATTTTCATCCTCGGCACCACTGACATTTGGGCTGAATAAATCTTTGTTGTGGGGGCTGCCCCGTGCATTGTGTGTGGTTTAGCAGCATCCCTGGCCCCTACCTACTACATACCAATAACAATCCCCCAAGTCATGACAACAAAAATGTCTGCAGGTGTTGCCAAAAGTCCCTTGGGTGGTGAGGGGCCCAAAACAGACCCCGGCTGAGAACCACTAAGTTAGAGAATAAAAATGCTAACCATCAGCATTTCCCAGCTGAATCAGTTAGGAAATGGATTAACAGGTGTAGATTAAATATCTTAAAAGAATAAAAGCTAGTACAGAAAACAAAAAAAAATTTAAAGACATGTTTACATTAGAACACTTTCAATGTATTTCACGGTAGCTTGATCATGGGAACTGTTATCCAATAACTTGGAAATTTCAGTTGCATGTTCCAAAACGTGGTTTTCCTTGAAGTATTCCTCAGGTGCTGACTTTGCCAGGTTGTTCAGCACTCTGACTACAGGGAATAATTTGGCAAAGAATATAATACTTAAGGGGGTTTTTCCCACAAAAGAGTTAAGATATTAATAGGCATGTCATTTACTATCATTTCCTCACTGGCAATAGGCAGGTTTTTCTTCATAAATCCACTATGACATATACTGCATGGAAACTGGTTTTCATACATGTTTGTGCATGCACAGCAGTTTTAGAGCCAAGGAGCCAAGACAATAGATTGAAACCCAATTCTGAGTTTGTCTGCTAATGAACAGGTCAGAAATAGAGTGAAAATATGAATACAATGAAGCCAGTTGTCACCATGGTAACTGAGCCCTACAGAAGGCAGCCAGTACAGTCCTGCAATAAGACACCATAAAACGAAACAGGCTTATAACAAGAAGCACATGAATGAGTCTCACAAACTGGATTAATAAATAATGGATTGTATCTAGATACACACCGTCTTGGGAATGTAATCTCTGCAAAGGCCCTGTGATTTTGTTCCTTTATGGAGAGTTAAATATTTTGAAAATAATACAGACTCCTAAAAAGTAGAAAGTGGTTTTCTAAGCCACACTTTGTTACCGGAAGAGAAAAAAATAATAATTATTTGGGCTGAATTGAGTTCCCTCAAAATTTATATGTTGAAGTCCTAACCCACAGTATCTCAGAATGTGATCGTATTTGCAGATAAGGTCCTTAAAGAAGTAAGTTAAAATGAGGTCACTAGGGTGGGCCCTAAGGCAATATGATGCATGTCCTAAGAAGAAAAGGTTATCTTGGACATACACACACATATAAACACACACACACACACACAAAAAAAAAACGTATGAGGACACAGTCATCTGCAAGCTAAAGAGAGAGTCTCAAAAGAAAAAAGGCAACCCTGCTGACACCTTGACCTGGGACATCCAGCCTCCAGACCTTCAAGAAATAAGTCGGTATCGTTTCACCTATTTCTGTTGGTCCAATCTGTGGTCCACCAATTGTTATGGCAGCTCTAGCAGACTAATAGAATAATGTTCCAAGAAGATGTGATAGAGCATTGCTAGCAGCACAGAAGAGCAGCTTTAACTCCTGTACTATGGAATTCAGGCTTCATTAAGAAATAATCAAGTAGCATCTCTTGCCATCATCAGTAGTACCTAATTCATTGCCCCGTGCCCACTGTAGGCTTCTCTGTCTTCCCCCACCCAGGGCCTCATGCCTTCCACTTGGATATAGGACAGGACAGTCACGTAAAACTGGTCTCTCTGTGTCCACTCTTACCCAACATGTAATCCATTCTCTACGCAGCAGCAAAAGTGATCTCAAGACAGAAATCACAGGTGTCATCCCTACTCTAAGTCCCTGCAATGGCTTCCCCTTGTACTTAGAATAAAATCTAAATGCCTGCCTGAGGCCCAAGGCCCAAAGCCCAAGACGCAGCACAATCGAGGTCCAGCTTCCTCCTACTCTTTGCTCGCTGAGGCTTCCTTCCACCTTCAGGACAGGCCCAGCCCTCCCCCATCTCACCCTCTTCCCTCTGCCAGGACGGCCCCTCCCTCACCACATGTGGCTCCGACAGTCCACTGGGTCTCAGCTTCACTGTCCCCTCCCCAAGGAGGCATCTTGATCTGCCCACCACACACATACACCAATGCCCTAGCTCGATTTCTTATTTGCATTTGACAGCTTGCAGTCATTTCATCGGTTGGCTCACCTATGTTTTCTGTAGTACCTCCTTTAGAGGGCAGAGCTGGTGCTCCTGCCTAGACCACTGTTATGGACTCAGCATAGCACCTGGTGCATGCAGGCACTCGGTAAATGTCTTTTGAGTGTGTGAATGCTGGTCAAGCTGAAATCCTCACTCCCACCTCTTCATCTGCTTGCTTAAGCCATAAGCACACACCTAACCCTGGTCAGGGGACCAGAACTACAGCATGCTCCTATCAAAGCTGCCACAAATGACACCAATACCTCCTGGTATCCCATTTCATGAGGCACCCCCCTCTCCTACCCCTGCTGATTTGGTCTCCTCTGAAAATTAATGCTTGTCTATACCAAAGCATGGTGGCCTGACTCCTTGGAACTCTGCATTCTGGACTCTTCGGCTGCCTCTGGAGGGCCAGGCCCAGCTCCCACTTAGGTGGCCCTGATGGCCCCTGTGCTTTCCTCTCCTCACCACAGCCCCAGCAGATCTGCCACCAGGCTTGCCTGCATTAGGACAACAACTTGGAAGCTAAACTCTATATACCAAGGATTAGAGCTTCATAAATGTCTAGAAGAGATTCTGTACAACAAGGAGTTGCCAGACACACTCTAGGGTCAGGGTATCTGCAGGAGCTGATGTAGTTTTAAGTTACAGGTATTGATCGACTTACGACCTATGCAACTTACGACCATTCGACTTTATGACCACAATCGCTAGCCACGACTGCTCCATGTCTGGCAGCGCAAACATTGCCCAGCTGGGCATACGACAGTGCGGACCAGCTTCCAGGAGCACAACCATCTCCGCGTGCATACAGCCTACTCAACTTACGACCAAATCATGTTACGACCGGTTTGTTGGAACCAATCGTGGTCGTAAGTCGAGCAGTAGCTGTATTTACTTTCTCTGACATTAAGTTTTCTCATCTGTACAAGGAGGGTAATAATACATGCTATGTGAGGTATGTCTGAGGATAAAAGAGATCATCAGCATACAGTACACAATAAGCACCCAACAAATGATAATTATCACTACAAAGCAAATTTGCAGATGAGAACCCTAGAGAGGGTAAGTAGCTTGCCCAAGACGACCTTTGATCTTCTCGCCATGGGCCAGTTGCAGAAACAGCTGCAATTCTCTACACGAGTCTTTACTCAACTTTTGCCATGCTACGCTACTCTATACTTCCTCCTATCAAGAGGTGGATGCAGCCTGGCGACTTGGCGGAAAGAGGCATTGTACGGGTTCGAAGCCTGAGCCTCGGCTTCTGCTCTCCCTCTTGGAGTCCTGTGAGCCGCTAAGTGAAGAGGACCAGGATGTCCTCCTGGAGGATTAGGAACACATGGTCCAGCCACCACTGTCATTTCAGCCAGACAACCACCAGAAAGCTAAGTGAGGTCCTCTTAGACCAGCCAGCCCCATCAGCCCTGCCAGCTGACCTAAGACGCTTGCCTGGGCCAAGCCCAAATCTGTTGAGCCCCCGCTGGACCAGTAGAATCCCCCAGCTGACCTATAGGTTCATGGCAAATATAAGCATTGTTTTAAGCCACAGAGTTTTGGGATGGTTTGTTATGCAACAAAGGCTAACTGATACAGCCATGCAAATGTGACATGGAGTCCTCTAGCCTTCCTGTAAACAGGTAAGTCAAAATCGCTTTTTACCTTAATCCACTCAACATTCTTTGTCTCTGCCATATCAGTGGTATCACACGACCTCAGGCATCAAATACCGGAGAAGAAAATATTGGCTGCCATTCATCAATGAGTACTTACTTATATGCTGGGCACCATTCTGCGTGCTTTCCAGCCTCCTAATGCTTTTAGTCTCACAACAATATGCAGTGTGGATGCTATTTTCATCCCTGCCTTACAAATATAAAAACTGTGACCCAGAAAGTTAAGTAATGTCTCTAAAGGCACAGAGAGCTAATAAGTGAAGAAATGGAGTTTGAACCCAGAAAAGCTGGCTACAGAGTTGAACTATGATGCTTCCACCTCACTGCTTGAAGCTTCCTTCTCTGAAGCATACCCTGACAGACAATGACATTCTAAAAAGGTGGTCCATCAGAATCAGGAACACATAATGTTCAATCCTCATATACCCACCAGCCCTCCAAAAATACCAAATAGGCCAGGCGCCATGGCTCACGCCTATAATCCCAGCACTTTGGGAGGCTGAGGTGGGCAGATCACCTGAGGTCAGGAGTTCGAAACCAGCCTGGCCAACATGGTAAAATCCCATCTCTACTAAAACACAAAAATTAGCTGGGCATGGCAGCATGCGCCTATAATCCCAGCTACTTGGGAGGCTGAGGCAGGAGAATCTCTTGAATCAGGAAGGCGGAGGTTGCAGTGAGCCAAGATCACACCACTGCACTCCAGCCTGGGTGACAGAGCGAGACTGTCTCAAAAACAAAACAAAAACACCAAGCAACAAGACACACACATCCATTTCCTTTTTCTCACAGATGGGAACAGCCCAGGAGACTGACTCTGTGACGCATGAGAGGCTGTTCCCTCTGCACGTGTGCACCGTACCTTTCTGCTTCACCAAGTCCCAGCTCTCTTCTAAGTCACTGAGGGAAAGATGCAGCATGCTTGACCTTGCTTTCTGGAAACACTGGAACCCTTCCTGAGTCATTCCAGTTTCAAGATACAGTTCTCCAACAGCATTCTGTACTTTGAGAAGCATGTCTGTCAAGGACTGGCTCTGTACAAAATGAAAAGGGAACCATCCCTGAGAAAACACAGCATTAGGTTAGATATAGACACCAGATACCTACCCAACGAAGGCTCATTCATAGTGGCATTGAAAAAGACTATACACTTTATATCATTTCTTAGGAAATTCTAAGTATACATATAAGATAATGGTTATGGTGAAAATTTTATTGGGAGCTATTGCAAACTAAAAATACATTTTAGAAAATTTCACAGGTTGTTAATTTTTTTTTTTTTTTTTTTTTGAGATGGAGTCTCACTTGTTTGCCCAGGCTGAAGTACAATGGCGCAATCTCGGCTCACTGCAACCTCTGCCTCATGGATTCAAGCAATTCTCCTGCCTCAGCCTCCCAAGTAGCTGGGATTACAGGCACGTGCCAGCACACCCAGCTAATTTTTACATCTTTAGTAGAGACAGGGTTTCACCATGTCAGCCAGGCTGGTCTTGAACTCCTGACCTCAAGTGATCTGCCTGCCTCAGCCTCTCAAAGTGCTGGGATTACAGGCATGAGCCACCATGCCTGGGTGGTAATAAAATATTTTAAAGAATAATGTGACAGTGTCTTGCATGTGTTAAAGATTTCAGAGGAGGTGGTATCCAGAATTCAAACGAACAGCTGTGAATACTGCTTGAATTCAAATGTGACCAGAGAGCAGCTAACTTTATGTTTGACACATTTTTGCACAGAGACTTGAATTTAAATTGTCCTTACTGGTCTAGCATATTTATTTCAGGATGTAGGGGCCAAGGAAAGACTTCCCCTTTGCCCTCTGAAGTTTTGCTGCAAAATCAACTGATAAAAGGTAGATTAATGGGAGAAATGGCATACACATGTGTTACCGTGCACATGGCGGAATTACAGAATACAGATGTTTATATACCCTACCTCTTAGAAGAGAGAGATGGTGAAGTAAAGATAATTTTAGGAGGGTAATAAATTATTTTTAGGGGAATTCAATAACCCAACACACCACTATGCCCAGTTGACTTTTGTATTTTTAGTAGAATCAGGGTTTCACCATATTGGCCAGGCTGGTCTCGAACTCCTGACCTCAAGTGATCCATCCACCTCAGCCTTCCAAAGTACTGGGATTACAGGCATGAGCCACCACACCCAGCCCCAGAGATCACTTTTTTAATAAACATATCACCTAAATCAGGGTTTCTCAACCTGGCACCACTGGCATTTTGGGCAAGATAACACTGCACTGTGAGGATCTGTGCTCTATGGGATGTTGAGCAGCACCTCTGGCCCACCCACTGAACACCAGCAGCAACTCTCCCCCAAGCTGTGACAAGCAAAAATGTCTCCAGCCTTGCCAAATGTTTTCTGAGGACCAAAATTGCCCCCTAGTTGAAAACCACTGGATTACATTTTAAAACGACCTTACCTGAAGAAATTGTAAAAGCAATATAGTACAGGCTGGGCGCAGTGGCTCATGTCTGTAATCCCAACACTTTGGAAGGGCAACGCAGGCAGATCAGGAGGTCAAGAGGTCGAGACCATCCTGGCCAATATGGTGAAACTCCGTCTGTACTAAAAATACAAAAATTGGCTGGGTATGGTGGCACGCACCTGTAGTCCCAGCTACTTGGGAAGCTGAGGCAATAGAATTGCTTGAACCCAGCGGGCAGAGGTTGCAGTGAGCCGAGAGGGTGTCACTGCACTCCAGCCTGGCAACAGAGCAAGATTCCACCTTAAAAAAAAAAAAAAAAAAAGCAGTACAGAACAGTACAGAATGTATGTATCACAAATAACAAGATCTTTCCCTTCAAGAATGTTAGTTTGCTATAGCAAGAGAACCCCCCTCCAAAAAAAATGTTAGGTATATAACAACATGTTTCTCAGAACAGATTTCTGCTGTTAAGTGATGTATGGTTGTACATACCATTAATAGTGGTTACCAGCTCTTAAGAGAGTTTGTGCACTCTCTTAAGAGAGAGGTTGAGGCGGGTGGATCACGAGGTCAAGAGATCAAGACCATCCTGGTCAACATGGTGAAACCCCGTCTCTACTAACAATACAAAACATTAGCTGGGCATGGTGGCACGTGCCTGTAATCCCAGCGACTCAGGAGGCTAATGCAGGAGAATTGCCTGAACCCAGGAGGCGGAGGTTGCGGTGAGCCAAGATCATGCCATTGCACTCCAGCCTGGGTAACAAGAGCGAAACTCGGTCTCAAAAAAAAAAGAGAGAGAGAGTTTGTAATTATATATTGATTTGAATAACCATGGGACTTATAATGTCTTACTAATAGTTATTTCTCCCAATTGACTGTAAGCTTTCTGAGGATAGAAATCATGTTTGATTCTTGCTAATGTATCCCTGGAGCTGGGTTATGTATTATGAAGCCTCTACAAATATTCTGATCTCCATTTACACAGCATTAGGGTGGTTCAGTGTTAGTAGAACATGACAATTACCACTTCAAAAGCAGTGATGATAAACATGAAATATGCCAAACTTGATTTGTATTAAAAATAACATGTTAGAAACCAAAAAAAAGAATGTTGGGCACATATTTCAAAGAAGTTGTTATTGCCCAAAATAGTCATAAAACTGCTTTTGGAAGTGCCTTCAGAGCCTAAAGACATTCTTTTAATAGTCTTCATGGTGGCTAGTCCCAAAGAACTGTTGCAAAAATATTTTGAAGATAGAATCATAAGATTGATGCCTCCAGAAGGAGCACTCTGAAGTGGGAAGTTCTCTTAAAAGCTTAAATCAAACTCCCTTATATTTCTTATCTAGGCCTCCCTTAGATTCATTATGCAAAGACATTAATAACAAAATAGCAACCATACTTAAGATCTGACTGTGTGCCAGACATCGTGTGAAGTGCTTTATGCACCTTCTTACTTGTCCATGTTAGCAGCCCCATGAGATAGATATCAGGATCCTCCAAAATGAGAGCTCACCAGAGCACAGGTTAAAATTCCTACCAAGATCACATAAGCAGAAAGTGACAAAACTGGGATTTAAATCTGGGTCAGTCTGAAAACAGCCCATGCTCTATCATGATTGCATGCCACCTTCTAAGGGCATGCAGGAACCTGACAGTTCAAATTGATTTATGGATACGCTTCTCACATTTATTAAGTACCCACAGGTTATAACATGCCATGGAGGAACAAAAATAGGTAAACAAGCATGGTCTCTGCCATAAAAGGACATTCACTGCTGAGTCTTTTAAGCCTCTTTAGTTAGAACTCCTTCTATAAAGATGTATGTTGATGGGGACGAGGGCAGTGTTTTATGAAAGTTTAAAGGTCTTTGTTTTAAAATAAAAATAGCTTTGCCTTGAGTTAGACTACCCTAAATCCACAAATTCTACTGAAATCAGTGAAAGCTAGTAATATTTTAAAAATAGCAGTTAAGCCAGGCATGGTGACTCACGCCTGTAATCCTAGCACTTTGGAGGACCAAGGTGGGAGGATCGCTTGAGTTCAGGAGTTTGAGACCAGCCTGGGCAACACAGCAAAATCCTGTCTCTACAAAAAAAATTTTAAAAAGTAGCCAGCATGGTAGGGCTCCCCCATGGTCCTAGCTGCTTAGGAGACTGAGGTGGGATGATTGATTAAGCCCAGAAGGTTGAGGCTACAGTGAGCCATGATCACACCACTGCATGCAAGCCTGGACAACAGAGCAAGACCCTGTACCCCCAAGAAATAAATTTACATTAAACAAAATAGTAGTTAAATGTCATCATAAGCATATAGTTGTACTGTAATAACAGTTATGTTGTAAGCAATGCTTTCACTGTAGTCAACAAAGCCAAAAGTTCATATTTCAGAAAAAGCAAATCAGTATAGGGACAAGATATCAATCAACCTTCTCCAACCTCGTTTTGTTTTGTTTTGTTTTGAGACAGAGTCCCATTCTGTTGCCAGGCTGGAGTGCAGCGGCGCTATCTCGGCCCACTGCAACCTCTGCCTCCTAGGTTCAAGCGATTCTCCTGCCTCAGCCTCCCGAGTAACTGAGACTACAAATGCGCACCACCACATCCAGCTAATTTTTGTATTTTTAGTAGAGATGGGATTTCACCATGTTGGCAGGATGGTCTCGATCTCTTGACCTCATGATCTACCCACCTCAGCCTCCCAAAGTGTTGGGATTACAGTCATGAGCTACTGTGCCCAGCGTCTCAGCATCTTTATGAAAGTTATAACCAAGTCTTTGGCTAGTCTTTAATTAATTCATTTCAATCTACCACTGTATTTCCATTTTTGCTTTATGAACATTTCTTTTTTTTCCAAAGTGTCACCTGTCAGTACTCATTCATTCTCTAATGATTCCTATCTACTTATTATTTGTTGCCATTAATATACACCTGGGGCGTGGTTAAAATCATAGCTTCCTCACTGGCGAACAAAATGGATTCCTCTATGGCATCAAATTACCTTTACATGAACAAAGGTAAATAATAACTGGAAACATCTAACACAAAGGAATAAAGGTTGAAGGATTTAAATTTTACTCTCACTTTGCCTGTACTAACATGTCCTCAACACTCAAGAACAACTCTTCCGCTTCATTGGCCTGGCCCATAAACTTCACAAAACTCCCAATAAAGAACATTAATCAACATTTGTCAGTGACAGTAAGTTCAATAAGCCTGCATTGCAGCACTAGAATGAAAAGTAAATAATCCCACAGCATATTTGGGAAAGAACAAAGAGCACCCATCGCTTAATCTTGATACAGAAGTTAAATACATTAGCCATAGCTCAGGTTCTCTCTAAAGGGATCAGCACTTTACTTCTATTAAGATTTACATATAATACCAAATAGTTTATACTATGACATGAAAAATAACTAAAATGCTTCAAAATAATCTTTGCATGTAAATGCTGAAACTAGTCAAAAAAGAATATTTATAGCTCAACCCATGCATTGCTATAATTTGTATTTCGGGGTGATTTTCAGGTAAGAAGAAAAAGGTATTTAAATTTCTTACTCCATTCTGCCCTCTGTTGCAACTATCTTGAACTGCTGGCTTTAACAGAGAAAATCTTAAAAAGAACAAAATAAGGAGTTATACCTTATATGAGTGATTGAATCTGTGTGTGTGCGTGTGTGTGTGTGTGTGTGTGTGTGTGCGCGTGTAGTTATACCTTACATACAAATGACAACAGAGTTTTTGAACTTAAAGACTCAATTAAATATATGGTGCTGCAAAGCTTCATTTTTAGAATTTCCTTTTCCATATGTTCCAGTATCTAAATGTCTACATTTGTTCATTTGTTAAAATTATGGCATTTAATGTGTTTGACATAAACATATTCTCTGTTCCTCATCTGTCCCTTTGCTCCCGTTGGAGTCACCTCAGCCTTGGATATTCTCCTGCTTTCTCTCTGCCTGCTTTTCCATGGATCACACTCGACAACCCTCAGCTTTGTAGGGAAGCTGGAGCTATGGTGCTTCAAGTCAAAGAGAAAACACCAAAACACAGACAGGAGGAAGAGAATACTGAGGGCCAGAGTCCAAGATGTTTGTGCAAAGCGAGCATTCAAGCAACGGGGCCTGAGGTGGGATGAGAACCCCAGTGAAGCAGCAAGAGATAGGGAGCCTCAGAGTCAGGAGGAGCTGCTTGGAGCAGTCAAACAAGGGTATCTGGACACAGTGCAGGGATGGGCTCCTGCCCAGGGTGAGGCTTCTGCACATCCAGGAGGACTTCAGTTCCAGATTCCCAACAAGGGCTCAGGTTGAAATGGATGATGTCCATCACTACATTTAATACTCAATTCAACAATCTCCTGTGCTTTAAGAAATCGTTATTCATAAACCCTTCCTTCTACCTTTCCACAGGTTCACATTCACTAACTTAGCACCAATGTATAGTCAAGAAGACTAATGTAATTTTTCTCATTATAAAATTAATATATGTATATTATAGAAAACAGAAAATATAGAAAACTACAATTAACAAATTTAAAAACCCACAATTGCACCAAAGATAATCTCTGTTAAGATATTGCTATATGACATCTAAACTTTTGTGTGTACCCATATAAACACACACACACACACACATACACACACACACACACACACACAGCATATACACCTTTCTAAAATTAAAATTGGAATAATCCTTCACCTAATGTTTAATATTTACTTTTTTACTTCCATATTCAATATTTATGTATGTATCAGTGCTGGATATTCAGTATATATCAAACATAATATAATCAACCATTTCTGCTCTCATGGAACTTAAAATCTATCAAAAACATAAAGTGAACAATTTTCCATATCCTTAAATATTCTTTGAGAGCATGTATATTTAAGACCAGATTTTATCCATTTTACATACTAACATTAGTCAATCATTAGTCAACTTTTCACTACTATAAGATGCTACCTAATGAGAACAATTTGCAGAAATCTTTGTAAACACCCGATTATTCCTTAGAACAATTTTTAGAAACTGAAAATCACAGTAGATTCATATTTTTAAGGCTTTGATATATACTGCCAAATTACTCCCCAGGAAGATTGTCTCAATATAAATTCTTACCTGTATCATGTAAAAGTGCCTATTTTTTCACGTCTTTACCAATATTATTATTATTTATAAAAATCCTTGCAAAAAAATTATTGCCAATTAGGTACCTGAAAAAATAGCATCATACTGTGTTTTGTTGTTGTTGTTGTTTTCGAGATGGAGTCTCATTCTGTTGCCCAGGCTAGAGTGCAGTGGCGTGATCTTGGCTCACCACAATCTCCGCCTCCCAGGTTCAAGCAATTCTCCTGTCTCAGCCTCCCAAGTAGCTGGGACTAGAGGTGAACGCTGCCATGCCCAGCTAATTTTTTGTATTTTAGTAGAGAAAGCTTTTACGATGTTGCCCAGGCTGGTCTTGAACTCCTGAGCTCAGGCAATCCACCCGCCTGGGCCTCCAAAAATGCTAGGATTACATGCGTGAGCCACTGCACCTGGCCCCTACTGTTGTTTTAATTTGCATTTACGTGATTACTAGTGAAACGGAATATTTTAATATATTTATTAACAATTTATACTGTTTTTCATTAACTTTTAAGATGCTCTCAATTGCAAGATGCATCCTCACTTCAGAAATATTAAGTTTGAGAAAGTATGCATCTTAGAACCAATAGAATCTGGTATTTCATCTTTAGTGAATTCGTTTATCCAGCAATCATTTCCTGAGCACCATGGGCACTTGCTATGGACCAGGCAGAGTCCTGAGGGGAGTGGACAAATGAGGAGTCCCAGACCCAAGCCCTGCCTTTTGGGTTGTCAAAATAATAAGGAAGACAGGCCATCTCATAATCATACAAATAGATACAAAATTAAATCTATAAAAATAATCATGCATGAGATGGCAATATAAACTGGGGAAGGTTTCTCCAGAAAAGTGACAATTCAACTAAGCATTAAAGAAAGAACAAAGGTTTTGAAGCAAAATGGTGAGGGAGAATGTGGGAAATTCTGGGCAGAGAGAATCGCATGTCCAAAGGCTCTAGGGCAGGAAAAAGTGTGGAGTCTAGAAAATTGAAAGGAGGAGACCGAAGAGTAGAGACAACAAGGGCATTTCATTCAAGAGAAGGATAGAGATACAGAAAGAGGCCAGTCAGCACCCACTCCATGCCCAGTGCTGCTCCAGACACTGGAGACATGGCGATAAACCAGAGAGGAAGGGTCCCGCTCTCAAAGACCTGCTTGTCAGTGGCTAGAAGGCCTGCGGGCAGGGAAGGAGGAGCAGAATTTTTTTTTTTTTTTTTAAGAAGACAATGTCAGGTAGCAGTAAAAGTTACACAAAGAATTAAAATACATTAGCATGATCAAGAACGGTTAAGTGTAACCTTATATTGAGGAAGCCACTGTGAGGAAGTCATGCTTCAGCTCAGATCTGAATAACCAGAAAACAGCTGGTACTACAACTATCAATAGAAAGAGCATTTTTGGCAGAAGAAACAGTGGTTGCCAAGTCCCAAAGGGAAATGTACTTGAAGGACAAGAAGAAGGCCAATGTGGCCGGCATATCTGGAGGTCAAGAAGAAAAATCATAAGAGATGATGTTACCCTAGCATGCAGGGACCAGATTATATAAGGTATCGTAGGTTAGGCTACGAAGTTAAATTGTATCATAAGTGCAACGGCAGCCCACTGGAGTGGTCTTAATCTGGGCAGTGACATGATCTGGTCTATATTCCTAAGACCTAACTCTGGCTATTGCACAGATAGTACACTTTACAGGAACAAAAACTAAAGTAGGAAGACCAGTAAGTAGGCTATTACAATAGGCCAGGTGAGAGATAATAATGGTGGCATGGGTTCACGAGGGTGATGCCAGCAAAAAGGATATCCCTTCTCCCCACTCCTATTCGATATCATACTGGGAGTCTTACCTAGTGCAATAAGACAAGAAGAGGG
The DNA here is from genome assembly GCF_009761245.1 of Sapajus apella. Classification (NCBI taxonomy): domain Eukaryota; kingdom Metazoa; phylum Chordata; class Mammalia; order Primates; family Cebidae; genus Sapajus; species Sapajus apella. The sequence goes on from NW_022436942.1 coordinate 62,101,006, forward strand.
AATAAAAGGTATATACACAGTGAGAAGGAAGAAATAAAACTGTCTTTGTTTACAAATGCTGTAATTGTTTATGTAGAAAATCCCAAAGCATCAACAACTCCTGGAAATAACAAGTAATTTATAGTAAGGTTGCAAGATTCAAGGTTAACACACAAGTCAAGTGCTTTCCAATATACCAGCAATCAGCATTGGAATTAGAAATTAAAAATACAATGCCATTTGTAATAGCATCAAAAGAAAATAAAATGAGTAGAAATCTAACAACTTTAGAATCCATATGCAGAAAACCACAAAAGTCTGGTGAAAGAAGTCAAAGAAGATCTAAATAAATGAAGAAGTATTCCATGGTGATGGATCGGAACACTCAAAATTGTTAAGATGACAATTCTGCACTTGACCTATACATTCAATCCACTTCCAGTCAAAATCCCAGCAAGCTATTATGCAAATACTGACAAATTAATTCTAATGTCTATATGAAAAGGCAAAAGACCCCTAACAGGTATGTTAGTTCCCTAGGACTGCTACAAGAAATTACCACAAACAGGGTGGCTTAAAATAACAGATTATTCTCTTACAATTCTGGAAGCTAGAAGTCCAAAACCAAGGTATTAGCAGGGCCATGCTCCCTCTGAAGGCTTCAGGAAAGAATGCTTCCTTGCCTCTTTCTAGCTTCTGGTGACTGAAATCCATGGTGTTCCTTGGCTTGTAGATGTATTACCACGGTCTCCACTGTCGTCTACATATAGTGCTCTCTTCTCTGTAAGCCCATCTCCAAAATTCTCTCTTTTATGAGGACTCTAGTCATTGGATTAGGAAGCATCACTACCCAGTATGATTTAATCTTCACTTGATTAGATCTGAAAATACCCTATTTCCAAATAAGGTTAGATTCAGACACTGGAGATTAGGAACTGAACATATCTTTTTTGGAAGACACAATTCTATCCACTACAACAGCCAGCACAGTACTGAAAAAGAACGAAATTAAAACATGACTACTATCCAACTTCAAAACTTACTACATAGCTACACTAATCAAGATAGCATTGAATTAATGTAAAAAGTAGACACATCAATCAATGGAACAGAATAGGGAGCCCAGAAATAAAGCCACATACCTACCACCACCTGGTCTTCAACAAAGTTGACAAAAACAAGTAATGGGGAAAGGATTCCCTATTCAATCAATGGTGCTGTGATAACTGGCTAGCCATGTGCAGAAGACTGAAACTGGGCCCCCTCCTAATATCATATACAAAAATCAACTCAAGATAGAATAAAGACTTAACTGTAAAACCTAAAACTATAAAAGCCTTAGAAGATAACCTAGGAAATACCATTCTGGACATAGGCTTTAGCAAAGATATCATGATGAAGACACCAAAAGCAACTGTAACAAAAACAAAAATTGACAGTGAGAACTAATTAAAGATCTCTTACACAGCAAAAGAAATTCTGTATTACATACAGAATAAGAGATAACATACAGAATAACATACAGAATAAGAGAACATATTTGCAAACTATATATCTGACACAGGTCAAATATCCAGAACCTATAAGACACTTAAATTAACAAGCAAAAAATAAACAACCACATTAAAAAGTGGGCAAAGGACCTGCACAGACATTTTTCAAAAGAAGACATGCATGCAGATAACAAACATATGAAAAAAGCTCATCGCCACTAATCATTAGAGAAATACAAATCAAAACAATGAGATATCATCTTACACCAGTCAGAATGGCTATAAAAGTTAAAAATAACAGACGCTGGTAAGGTTGCAGAGAAAAGAGAAGGCTCATACACTGCTGGTGGGAATGTGTATTAGTTTGGCCATTGTGGAAAGCAGTTTGGCGATTTCTCAAAGAACACAGAATGACCATTTGACCCAGCAATCTCATTGAGTATATCCCGAAGAAATATAATTCATTCTGCATAACGACACATGCACACATATGTTCACTGCAGCACTATTCACAATAGCAAAGGCATGAAATCAACGTAAATGCCCATCAGTGGTAGGCTGGATAAAGAAAATATGGGGCTGGACACCGTGGCCCCAGGCTATAATCCCAGCACTTTGGGAAGTTGAGGCAAGTGGAGCACTTGAGGTCAGGAATTCAAGACCACCCTGGCCAATGTGGCAAAACCCCATCTCTACTAAAAACACAAAAATTATCCAGACATGGTGGTGCATGCCTGTAGTCCCAGCTACTTGGGAGGCTGAGGCATGAGAATCACTTAAATCCAGGAGAGGGAGCCTAGGTGACAGAGCAAGACGATGTCTCAAAAAGAAAAAGAAAATGTATATATATACTCTGGAATACCACATGGCCATAAAAAAAGAACAAGATTGTGTCCTTTGCAGGAACTAATGCAGAGATGGAAAACCAAATACTGCACATTCTCATTTATAAGTGGGAGCTAAACATTGAGTACACATGCACACAATGAAGGCACACAACAAGCAACAGACACTGGGGCCTACTTGAGGGTGGAGTGTGGGAGGAGAATGAAGATCAAAAAACTACCTATTGACTACTATGTGTATTACCTGGGGGGTGAAATAATCTGTACACCAAACCCCATGACATGCAATTTACCTATATAACAAGCCTGCACATACACCCCTGAACTTAAAGTTTATTTTAAAATGGTAAACAGATTTGAACAGACAATTCACCAAAGAAGATGTACAGGTAGCAAGTACGTGTATGTAAAGATGCTCAACATCATTTGTTACCAGGCAACTGCATATTAAACCAGTAATGAGATACCACTAGACACCTATTAAAATGGCCCAAATCCAAAAAACTGACAAAACCAAATGTTGATGAGGATGCAGAGCAACAGGAACTCTCATTCACTGCTGGTGAAAATGCAAAATTGTGCAGTCATTTTGAAAGACAATTTCACAGTTTCTTACAAAACTAAGTATATTCTTACCATATGATCCAGCAATTGCATTCCCAGATATTACTCAATTGATTTGAAAACTTACGACCACACAAAAACTTGTATGTAAATGTTTATAGCAGGTTTATTCATAATCATCAAATAACTGAAATTATCCAAAATGTCTTTCAACAAGTGAATGAATAAAAAACTGGTAAATCCATACAATGGAATATTATTCAACAATAAAAGTAAATGAAGTCTAAACCATGAAAAGACACAGAGGAACCTTAAATGCATATTAATAATCTTCACGACTGTATATGGCTGCCCTGAAGATAGCTTAGAGAAGGGCAGCGGTGGCAGAGATGCAGAAGTGAACAGGTTTGAAAAACAGGAATTGAAAAATGTCAGGGCTCATCGATTAAACAGATTTAGGGAGGAGGTAAAGGAGAGGAAAGCGTCTACGATGACTCCAAGGTGGGAATGTCAAAGACAGTTCCTGGGAAAGAACCTGATTTCGGAAGGATGCTCACGAGTTCAGTTTTAGACAGTTTCAGGGTCTAAGGTGCTTTGGAGACAATATCCAAGTGCAGAGTTATGTAGGCAGTTGGATACATTGGCGTCACATCTGTGAGCACCTCCCTCGCTTGCTTGCACATGCCGTATCTGCTCCTAGTCTGCCTCTTCTTGTCTTTGACACAGTACAGAAATGCAACTTCAGCTAGAATTGGATTTTCTTCACCTTGATGTGGCCCAGGGTTCCAGCCAAAAGCAAGAGTATCACACCACAGAAAATCTATAAAAACTGACCCAAGCCTAGAAGCTGTCCTCCAGGCTCCAAGCCCTCTCCACTGGTCATCAGTCAGAGATGCAACTTCCCTAGATGAGTGCCGCAAGGGCAAGCCTAGGCACCAAGTAGACTGGTCAAGAAGCAACCGAGGACAAACAACTTCAAGACTCCAAACTGCACATCATTTCCAATCAACCTGTTAGGTTTGTTATTCTCTAACCACCAGAGGGAGCCAAACTTCACGGTCTGGAGGGAGGAACTAGGAGAGAGGTGTGCACTCCACCCCTAAGCAGCAACAAGGAGGAGCTGGAGCGCCATCAGACACTTCCACTCCCCCAGCCAAATAATGAGACTGAGGCACCCTTTAAAACTCTGGGGTTTTAAGGAACTTTCCAGAAGCAGGCAGCAGTCAAAAGTATAAGTAGCCTATTTATCTCTCAAGACAGCAGGGGATAATGAAGAATGAGACCCTAAAAGGGAGTTCTTAGTCATTTTCCTACACGGGGAGAGAAGCTAGGCGCTCTCTCCTAGCCTTTCTGGTGGTTGGGAGGGTGCTCCCACAGACCCCAGGAACTGGAGCTCTCTTTCTCCTTTGAAGAAGCATGCCTGCCTGGAAAGTTCTTATCCACCCAATAGTGGGGTCTGCCCCTCACCTCCTCAAGCCTCTTTTTCCCACTGGTGGGTTTTGGGGAAAGGAGTTTTTGTCCTAGATCCCCTTCCCCATCTGTCTGGCTTCCATGGGGTTGCCTGACTCTATCTGATGCGCCAGACCCTAAATCCTGCCCCGACCTGGGCCCCAAGTCCCAGCTGGGTTTGTACTTCCTGAGGCTGCTTGCTGTCCCATCTCTGATTCACGGTCTTCAAACATAGAACACGATGGATTCTCCTTTATTTTCCCCATTTGTTTGTAACAGACTTTTACTAAAAATGCAGAGTATCAGAGAACTTCAACACAGCATAGAGAAGGTAACTCAAAATGGAATCTGAAGATATTTAATTAATTTAGTTGACATCCATCCTCCCTTGGGGGAATTTTGAACTCTCAGTCCCAGTTTTCCTCTTGCCTTTCTAGCCCCTCCTTCTTTCCCTTGCGGCTTCCTTCTCCCCTGCTCACCCCTTGGAGTTTTGTCCCAGGCCCACCCTTCTTCTCCCCTTCCCTGATGATCTCCTTCCCTCTCCTGGCTTCCATCCCAAAAACAGGTATGCATCTCTGGCCTGGCTCTCTTTCTCTGATCCCAGTGATTGTCCCCTCCTGGCTTTCCACATGGCTTCTATCCCCCCAACCCCCTCTTTTGGGAGTGTGTCCTGTTTGGGTCCATGGCCATGCCACCTACTCAGTCATTCAAGTCAGAGCCATGGGAGTCATCTCTGACTCCTCAATTTCTTTGCACCCAATTGATGATTGGGTCCAGGGGATTCCATTTCCAAACCTTCCACCCACCTTCTAAGACCAACATTGCCTGTCATCTGGTTTATTACCGCTAGCAGCTCTCCTTGATACCACACTTGTCCCTTTTTTGTTTCATTCTTTACACAACACCCAAGGTAAACTTTTAAAACCAAACCTGTTACCATCTTGCTTAAATCCCTGATGGCTGACCACTGCTGTTTGGATAAAGGCTGAATCCTTAGCATGACCTTGGTACTTGGGCTCCTGCCTGCCTCTGTAGCCGCGTGGCTCCCCTTCACTGTCCACCCTCTCTTGTAGCCATGCTGGACTCTTGAGTTCTTCAGACTCACTATGCTTCTTCTCAACTCTGGATCTTCAACCATGCTGTTCCCTCTTCCTGGAATTCTTTCCCCTTGTCACCGTCAGAATCAAGGCAAGGTGACACCTCCCTGCTCTGTGTTCCATGCCACCACTTTTGAATGTCTCCTCTCAGGCCAAATTTCTTTTTAATGTCTATCATTTACACCTGACCATAAGCTGCCTTAAGGCAGGAACCGCTTCTGTCTTATTGCTGTATTTTTGGCATCTAGCACCACACATGGCACAAGCAGGCCTTCAGTTAGTAGTGTCAAATTAATTTGGAGGAATGTCGGCATTTGCCCAGACTTCTTTATTAGAAAAGGGGGGCAGGGTTGAACTGGCAGGCAGCTCCCATGATGGCATGCTATAAAACAGGATTTCTGCCAGAATTATTTGAAAAAAAAATAGTCCATTCAAGAATCTTACCTCCAGAAGCACCGCAGTAGGGCAAATTGATTCAGGGCTATGTGTGGCTACATAACCATGATAAGAAAAAATGTTTGGGGAGCCCAGACAGCTGACCAGACCACTGCAATACCTCCTATGGTTATGATATGGATTCCTATTATAATTAAATCTTGTTCTGATGAATCGAACACATTTCTCTGTTGCTTTGATGATGAGTACTTAACCTTGTGACTTCTACTTTCAGCAACCCACAGAGAGAAAAGGAAGCCCGCACAGTCCTGGAAGGACTTTGGGGAGAACTCCCCCAAATGGCCATGGCTGACTCTCCCAGCCAGGGTCGAGGGTAAGATAAGAAGATGAATAGCTACAATAAGCACAGTGGCAGGATCACAGCCTTGCTTTATGAAATTGGTCCAGACTAACAAAAAGAGGCCCTGGCAGCGATGAAAGAAGGGATGCCAGAGACTTAACGGAAATAAATTCTACAGGACTTGGCCATGATTGAACCTGATGTGTGTCAGGGGCAATTATGGAGGCCAGGACTCCCTGCTGAGAGGCCCCTGGGGGTCCAGAGTAACACAGACACTAACCAGCAGGATCTTAGATGTTGATACAGGTGGCATCATGTTTACAGAATTACCAGGAGAGCCCTACGATGTTCCCCACCTAATGCTAACCAGGCTCAATTACAACCAGGAAATCTTCACATGCTGAAATATTAGGTGATTTCCTCTCCGTTTCAACTCTCAGCCCCTCACCCCTTCCATCACCATAACAACCATGCTAAGAGATGCAGTTGTGGCATTATCTAGAAGGACTGTTACCCCCTGTTGGAGGTTTAGTCTTCCTCTGGTTAGTGTTCAGCTTCCTGTGATAAATAGAACCATCCCCTCCTGCCCTCTTTCCTCCACTCCCCTGCCCCGCGTCCCTAAGCACTGACACATTTCCAGACAGGTCTTGGCTGCATTCCACTCACATGTATCCTTATGAGGACTGCCTGGGTTCTTCCACGTGGATGATTGCTGGGTCAGACAAGTTCCAAAATGACAGAAATTATACATGACAATCAGGATCAAAGCAAAGTCTAGATGCTTGAGGATCAAAAGAGATACAGATGTGGTAAAGCCCAAATCTATTCCTATCTGGGAGGCCTCAAGCAACTTACCTGAGACTCAGTTTCCCTAATTTGAATCAAGATATTACTAGTATTATAGCAGTTACAGCAAGTATTATATAGTATTACAGCAAAATTAAGTGGGGAACATCGTAGGCCTCTCCTGGTGATTCCGTAAACGTGATGTATAGCAATTATGTTGAGAATTAAACAAAATGACACATATAAAGTACTTAATCCAAAGCCAGGCATATAACAAATGTTCAAAATCTGTTATGATCACTGAACTGTAAAGCCCAGAAGGGCAGGGATTTCTCCTTGTTCATTGCTGTGTCAGTGACTCCATGAGTTTATGGTCCAGGGAAGGCGCTGAGTTAACACTCATTGAAAGAATGAATGAAGGTTGTTATTCTGTTTAATAAGCCAGGAAATACAGGATGAAAGAGAGTGAGAAGAGAGAGGGCAGGCAAAGGGGCTTGCTTATGAGAACAAAGGGAAGAAATATTAACCAAAGCGCTGTCCAAACCCAAACCATTGAGGCAGAATGTCAAAGAATAGCTGTCCTCATTTTGATTGAGGCCACCTTGAAGTAGTGTTTTCAATATTCAGTGATGGAAAAAGCTACTGCTATCATCAGCAGGCAGAGGGAACACGGAAAAAACAATTTGAGAGAGAAAATCCTGAAGTAATTTAGGTTTTCACCTATTTAATTTGAAGTGTTAACTGCTCACTCAGGAAAGTTGTTAAGCAATAATACTCTTACTAGCTCTAATAAAAGAGGAGATGTACCTGGTACTCCAAAAAGAGATTCAAGCTGGAAAGACAGAAGGTATTAAGGTTGTGGTTGAAGCCATGAAAAAGTAGAGAGACAGAAAGAATGTTAAGGACAAATTCCTAAAAAAGAGTCACTGCAGGACTGCATGTGATGGCTCACAGCTGTAATCCCAGTACTTTGGGAGGCTGAGGCGGGTGGATCACGAGGTCAGGAGTTTGAGACCAGCCTGGCCAAGATGGTGAAACCTCGTCTCTACTAAAAATACAAAAATTAGCCATGTGTGGTGGCACACACCTGTAGTCCCAGCTACTTGGGAGGCTGAGGCAGGAGAATCGCTTGAACCCGGGAGGCAGAGGTTGCAGTGAGCCAAGATGGTGCCACTGCACTCCAGCCTGGGTGACAGAGCAAGACTCCATCTCAAAAAAAATAAATAAATAAATAAATAAAAAGAGTCACTGCAAGAAGATAAAGAGAAGCCATTTTTCCTGATTTCTTGTCTTCAAAACTTGTTGGCTTGAATTGTAGAAAGGAGTAATAATCAGGGAGGTCTGTTGGACTGATCAGAATTATGTGAGGAAACAGGAAAATCCTAACTTTGGCCACTCTCTATCCCAGCAAAAGAACTACTGAAACATTGCGACTCATGTACCTGAGAGTGTACATCTCTTCTTCGTTTTATGGCACTGATCTGCTTTAATCTTGGCCATTGAGAGTAAACAGGCCTCCGAGACATCACAGCCGGCCTCCGATAATACATTCCAGTAGTGACTGAGGTGCAGCCTTGTCCAGAAGCCTAGGCTTTGGATTTTTGATGTAAAGTCTGTGATACTTGTGACATAACGTATTAACAGAGATCTCATTTTAGTATTTCAGGCAGGCCTTAAAGGAAGCTCTTCTATTTACCACATTTCAGTGGCCTATTCATAAATGTCTTGCCTTACCTTTTGGAGATCGCCAGATAAATATGAGTCTTTCACTCTTCAGCAGTCAAAGCCAATTCTCCTCATTTGCCTAGGAAGCCCCCTCCTCTGAGAAGGCTCCCTGGATCTACCAGGCAGAGCACCAGCCCCTCCCTCTTCTGTGCTTGCCACAGTCCATTGTGTCATTGCTGTAGTGAAGCATTACCACAGTGTACAGTAATTCTCTGGCTCCACATTTCCCCCCCTAGGTGAAAAGCACCTACGGGCTTAGAGCTATATCTATTCATTTCTGCACCTTCTGGGCCTAGCAGATTGTGGGAGACAGGATGGGTCATAAATAGATGTTTGCTAAATTAATGAGCAAGAGGAAAAGAAGAAAGAGACAAGGAGGGGAAGAGAGGTGGGGGGAGGGAGCAGAGGAAAGGGCAAGTAGTATAGGGAAAAGAAGGGAATGGAAGGGAAGCAAATAGGAGGATCTAGCAGAGCCTGCCCAATCTTCTACCCTTTTCCAGCTCTCCTCCTTGTCCTCCTGTCTCTGGAATGCCACTTGACTTTGAGAGGAATCCACATGGAGTGAAGAGGAGAAATGAACACTCTGCAGAGCCAGACAGACCAACAGGGATAACCCTGGAGATCCAGCAACCACAAAGTTGATGCCAGAGGATGGTTCCATCCGAATGAATGAATGGATGGATGAATGGATAAATGAATGAAGACATCTTGTTCAAGGGAACCATGGGTACCTAAACATAGCACTGGTAAAAGGGAAAGCTAAATCTGCCTAAATACGATGATATAAAAATGGCAAGACTTACCTAGGGCTTGAGAGAAAGCCGTGCAACTCCCCCAAGCATCCACTTGTTTTCATATGCCATGGCAATTCTTGATACACTCTCCAGAAAGAGGTTTGCTGCTGGAAGTATCTGATCAACACTTGGTGAAAACATGTTTTCTTGTGATTCACTGGGCTCTGAAATGAACATGGACTGCTTTCTCTGACAGGAGTGATTACACCTATTTAAAAATCAATTGCAATTTAATGCCAATGACTTTTCAGTACATGAAAATACTATAGCAAAAATATGACAACTCTATGACTGTAATTAGATAAATAAAAGTCAAGGTAACTGGAAAAAATTGTATTTTATACATCAGTCTGAATTTACCAAAGAATGAGTTCTAGTTATGTTTGTTGACCTAGAATTGGAGAAGTTTGTGAGCATGTTGGTTTTCCATGTTAAGTCTTTCCCCTCCCCCAAGGAAGCATGTGTAACCTACTTTTCTACTTTAAATATAAACTATGGTTACTGCTTACACAAGCACTTTTGAACATTTGAGGGTGTGCATTTTGGAGAAGTGAAGCCATTGCCTGAATCTCATGTGACCCAAGGGGTAGCATGCAAACGTGGCAAATCTGGTATTGGAGCCAGGATTACTGCATCTTCATTTCCAAAGAGAAATGGTGCCAGTAGACCACACTACCCAGGCATAAGCTTCTCAAAAACAAAAGCATTTGTTTAACTAAATCCTGTTGATCTCTAACCTTGAAAACTAAAATAGAAGTATTTTTAAATTTTCTGCTTATCATTTTTTCTTGCAAGATAATGAAACACACAGCTAGGTGGCACACCAAGCCCAGCTCTTCATAAGAACTCTAACAAAAGGGGAATCCACTGTTTGAACAACCATTCTTCATTTCTGCTTACAAGATTTCCCGATCACCCACCCATATGGAGAGACCCCGTGCTATCTGGTCTAAAGTGTGAAGATATGACCAGATGGCAAGTCCAGTACCTAAAAGGTCCATGGAAAGAAAAAAAAAAAAACCTTCCCCACTGAGCGTGGTAAAACTATGTGTGTGGTTATAAATTGGGAAAGTGGGGCGGGAATGAGGGAGAAAAGGAACTGGGATAAATATTACATGGGTTCAAGATTTGGAGAGTTAAACAAAATAGGTAAAGTATGCAAAACATTTTCATAGAAAATGCAGTGTTTAATTTATTTATTTACTTATTTTTATTTTTATTTTTTTGAGATGGAGTCTCACTTTGTCACCAGGCTGGAGTGCAGTGGCAGGGTCTCCACTCACTGCAACCTCCACCTCCTGAGTTCAAGTGATTCTCCTGCCTCAGTCTCCTGAGTAGCTGGGACTACAGGCACGTGCCACCATGCCTGACTAATTTTTGCATTTTTAGTAGAGACAGGGTTTCACCAGGTTAGCCAGGATGGTCTTGATCTCTTGACCTCGTGATCTGCCTGCCTTGGCCTCCCAAAGTGGTAGGATTACAGGTGTGAGCCACCATTCCCGGCCTAATTTAATTTTTTACAAAATAACCTCATGGGGAGTATATAGGTATGCATCCCCATATGACAAACCTAAAATCAGAGAGACCAGGTGACTTACCCTTGGTCAGCACATGAGCAGTAACTGGAGAAGTAGCATTCCAACCTTCTTGTTTAATGCCACTGCTCCTCCAGCTGCACATACGATGGATGCGAGGAATGGTGTGACCCCAGCATCATCTTTGCATACACAGTGCAGCACTCAATGATAGACTAAATGGCCAATGTTTGTGTAGTCCTAGTGTGGTGGGCTAGATTATGCTGTACTAATAGACAACCCTGAAATCTCAGTAGCTTAAAAGAGCAAAGGTTTAGTATGTCCATCACAGGTTGGAGACTGGGAACTCCAATCCAGGTCTCCCCGCTGTGGGACTGACAGAGCAGCCGCAATCTTGAATGTTGCCAGTGGCCACTTAGTCACAAGTTACCACCCAACAAGGGGGCCAGGAAGTGTTTTCCATGGTGGGAGGGGGAGGGTAGGCTAGAAATACTGGCATTTGGTTCAAATGGCCACCACTAGTGCTTATGGTAGTGTCTGATGCTGTACCTTACATGAGTTAGCTATATATTTTTTTTTTTGAATCGGAGTCTTGCACTTTTGCCCAGGGCTGGAGGGCAATGGCATGATCTCAGCTCACTGCAGCCTCCGCCTCCCAGGTTCAAGCAATTCTCCTGCCTCAGCCTCCTGAGTAGCTGAGATTGCAGGTGCCCACCACCATGTCCAGCTATTTTTTTTTTTTTTTTATTTTTAGCAGAGACGGGGTTTCACTATGTTGGCCAGGCTGGTCTCAAACTCCTGACCTCGTGATCTGCTTGCCTCGGCCTCCCAAAGTGCTGGGATTACAGGCATGAGCCACCATGCTGGCCATGAATTAGCATTTTTAATATCCTCAAGGCAAATACTGTTATCCCTATGTTGTAGGTGAAAAACTGCGTCTTAGGGAGATAAGTAAGCACCTGGCGTAAGGTCACACCAGTTCTACCCAACTCCAAAGCCACTGCTCTCCACAAGAAATCATTTCTAGTAAGATGCCATGGTGATTTCCAGAAGGAGGGAGGGTGGGTTCTGTTTGCCAAACAGCATGCAGACCTGAGCATGAGATGAGGACAGGGACAGCGAGCAATGAGGCTGCTCCTGCTCCAAAGACCCTGGTGTTGTGCACAGGTGGCTCACACCTTCTCTCCTGTGCTCAGCCCTCCAGCTGCTGATTCCAGGCAGATACTGGAGGCTGAGGTTTAGTACTGACTCTCAAAACAATAGAGATGGAAGCTGCTAGAAACAGCAGACCCAAAAAACCAGCAGCCAGGTATACCTGCACATTCATTCAGCAAACATCTGTTCAGTGAAACTAGAAAGGGTCTCAGGGAATTCAGACTTGCTTGAGGGTGCCTGATGAAACAGAATAATCTTTAGGCCCATAGAATTCAAGATTACCAGTTGATGTGCATACGCCACCTTGGGAAAGGTGGTGGGTAGGAGGCCACAGAGAAGATTCGTGAGGAAAACGAAGAAGGAGTTAATAGTGGCTAGCGTTTCTTGAGACTTTACTATGGGCCAAGCACTATGCTAAGTGCTTTACAGAACTTACCTTATTGAATGTTCACAAGTAAGAACCGTATGAAGGTGGTACTGTATTTTATGAATGAGGGATCTGGGACACAAAGTGGTAAAATAATGTGGCCAAGGTCATCACTAGCATGCGGGAAATCCAGGCCTCACCCTGAGTCTGGTATTGGGATCCCACTTTTAACCACTATACAATATAAACTCCTTTTACTCAAGAGGTGGAAAAATTGGGCTCCATAGACTAGATTTTTTGGAATGCTTACGGGGTGCTGCATTACAAGAAGAAATGAAAGAGGCTCTTAGCCGGGCATGCTATATCACGCCTGTTATCTCAGCACCTTGGGAGGCCAAGGCAGGCAGATCACCTGAGGTCAGGAGTTCGAGAACAGCTTGTCCAACATGGAGAAACACTGTCTCTACTAAAAATACAAAAAAATACAAAAAAAAAAAATTAGCCAGGCATGGTGGCACATGCCTGTAATCCCAGCTACTCAGGAGCCTGAGGCAGAAGAATCAATTGACCAGAAGGCAGAGGTTGTGGCGAGCCAAGATCGTGCCACTGTACTGGGCAACAAGAGTGAAACTCCGTCTCAAAAAAAAAAAAAGAAAAAAAGAAAGAGGCTCTTTCCAGAAAGGGCTCCCTGAGAGCGTGAGAAGGGTGAAGTTTGCTGGAGAAGGGCATGCAGTGTGCTCAGATCTCCCAGGAGATGCCTGCTCCTTCTGATGGAACCAGCACTACCCCAGCATCTTAAGGTCTGGCTGCTTTGAGACCCAAGGAGAGGGAGGGAGCCCTGATAAGAAGTCTGGTTTTCTCATGATGAAAAACACTAGCAGGGACAGTTGTGAGGCACCTACATTGCTAAGCAGAAACCAGAAGAGACTCTCTGGTGACTGCAGCCAACAAAAATATAAGTTAGCACAGGTGGCACTGCCACGGACCCTCAGGAACACCTGAGGCAGGTGAGAACTTTCCAGGGGGCTGGCAAGAAACGACCTAGCCTAGTCCAAGAATGTTCTGGTTGCATGAGAAATAAGTGAAATAATGTATAAGTACCAGGCACAGTGAAAGCACTAAAAAAAAAAAAAAAATGTGGCTGTCTTTGGTTTAATTATTGGTGATTCCACTATCTTTTTCTTATCCTTGTGTATTGAACTATGTCCAGAATCAAGTTCAAGTAGATTCTGAACAATGCTACGAAAATATGATAGGTATTTACCACATTTACTTAAAAATTGGCATCTAAACTCTTAAAGCTGTCAATGTGGATTGGTTTCGCCAATAATCGCTGCTTGATCCTTACAATTAAATTTTGTAGCTAAAAAAAAAAACGAGGCTATCATGATCAGTATTAACAAGACATAATGGCCTATAGGTAATAGAAGAGCATTTCTCAGCTTTGCAGCCCTCCTTTGTCCTGTTCCTTCTCAGCCCCACTAACATGCATGCATATGTGTATGCACACACACGTGTGCAACATACAAAGTATATAAGATCAAACAATCCTCAGTTTTAGTAACAGAATAGAAAAGAGGCTGCTTCATCACAGCCCAGAGGTCAAAGTTTCTCTCTAGGTTAGCCAATTTATAGTAGGAGTAATTTAGGTAACAAATTGAATATAATGTTAGACAGGGCATTAATTTCCAAGGCAAGAGGCAGGCAGATGCATGTGGCTAAGAGAAACCAGCTTGCCTCAAAATGATTGCTATGATAACATTTGGTCAAGAAAGAGAGCCCTTTACAACAGCAACAACAACCTTGTAGTTGGGAACAAAAACCAACATAGTGGATTCAAGTACTCTAGCTCTGCCTTTCGGATCTTTCTCATCCTTGTAGGATGGGCTTTCTTCTCCTGCCCAGGCCATGTGGAGGTGATTCTATTCACAGCCTGATTCTGCAGCATGACAACTTTTTCTTTTCCTTACAATACTGAATACTGCCAGCAGTGCTTTATGTGTAGGTACACAGTACAGCAAATGGGGCGTAATACACACCCAGAACTTCAACAGCCACGCCATGATGCTTCAGTCCCTGCACCACCAATGGTATTATTGTTCTTAGGGAAATGGAGAAATTGAGCACATTGCAAACCATCACACAGTAAGTGAACAGAAGCGCATACTAAATCTAAGAGCATCCTCATTCCTAGACCCGCGCTCTCCTCTACATCATATAACTTGAGACAGTGGGAATGATTACAGTGTAGGAGGGAAACAGCAGAAAGGATTTATCTTGTTAAAAAGGAAAGTTAAAAGGAACATAGTAAAGTTACAGTAAAAGGAAATTTGCACGGAGCTTAGAATCTTCCCGGAGGCTGTAATTTAAAGACTTAGAGTCCTTTGACCTGAAGCGCTCTAGGCAAGTAACTGACAAACAGTGCTCTGCTCCTAGGTCAGGTGTCTGTGACTGCCAAAGTTTCCTGGGTGCAGCCCTGCCGTCCTTTTCAGTAGGGGGAGAAGAATTTGATTTCAGAATTGGAGAAGAGTTGGGAGGCTGAGGCGGGCAGATCACCTGAGGTCAGGAGTTGGAGACCAGCCTGGCTAACATGCTAAAACCCCGTCTCTACTTTAAAAAAATACAAAAGTTAGCCAGATGTGGAGGCAGGTGCCTATAATCCCAACTACTGGGGAGGCTGAGGCAGGAGAATCGTTTGAACCCAGCAGGCAGAGGTTGCAGTGAGCCAAGACCACACTCCAGCCTGGGCAACAAGAGCGAGACTCAAAACAAAACCAAAACCAAAAACAAAAAGAAAGAATTGGAGCAGAGACTCCTAATTCCTACCCAGAACAGAATCCATTTACCTCTTCTTTGTTAGTGTCAGAACCCCACCTTGGTTTGGGGTAGCAATGCATCAAGTCAAAACCTCCATCCCCAGCTTCCCTCATATCTAGCTATAGCCAGGTAATGAAGTTCTGAGTCAAAGACACTTAAGTGGAAATGCTGGTATGTAACTTCCAGAAAATCTCCTTAAAATAAAGCGGCAAGCCCTTCTTCCTCCCTTCCTCCTTCCTGATGGCGGGAGCTCCAGCAGCCATCCACATGAGGCGGACGTGAGAATGTACACAGTGTAGTGAATCAGGGACACAGAAAGAGCTGGGTCCCAGGTGACTCTGTGGAGCCAACAGAGCAGCTCAGGACTGCCTGCTTTCAGAAGTCTATTATAGGAGAGAACAAACCCCAGCCATTGAAGTCAAGTCTCAGTTACTCATAATCAAATATAAACCCTAACATATAACCATTTGCATACATGTATATGGATTTGTTTCTATGTGAAAAATCCCAACTACAAGGCTTCCCTTGTAGATGGCTTCTGCTTTTCCTTAACCAGCAGGTATTTCCACAGATTCAAGCCTTACTTACCAAGAAGCTTGTGCTCCACCACACTTCTCAGGGACTGGTGCCAGAAGTACAGAAGGCCATTGCGCTTCTCCTGGACCCATGGTTAGGTGGTGTTGCGGAAGGCAGCCCAGTGCAAGGTGGTTACTTTGTAATGATTCCTGTAGCCCAGCATGTCCAAAAGCTGGCGTAGCTCATCCTCAGCCAACCCACAATGTGACAGGCACAGTAAGCACAGAGAATCGGCCACCCAGCTGTCCAGCCCTGCGCAGACAACACGATGATGACAAGAGGAAGAGCTAACATGAGCCAGGTAGCTTTCTAAATGTTTTATATGATTCAACAATCTTCTTTTTCAATCATCCTATATGAAATACTATGTCAAATGAGGAAAATGGAGCACAGAGAAGTGCTTACCCAAGTTCACACAGAAGTAAAGAACTGGGATTTGAACCCAGATAGCCTGGCTCCAGAGCCCACACTGTTAACCATTAAGTTATCATCCATAGTCACAACAAACACATCCACAGCTCTGGTTACACATTGGCAAGCTTGCCAATGACTACACCGAGCATTTCTGCCTAGCAGTCTTTACGGTTTTCCACCACCAACTTTGCATTTATGGCTGTAAGCAGTTTTTCTGTACGATTGTTCTCCCCCAACACAGACACTGAACCACTTGAGCCATCTCTTCATTACCCACCTGACCCTTAAGTTTTTCCACCATAGCTGGACCTTCTTCTGGCTTTATGATCAACCGACTATAAAGAGGTTCTTCAGGCCATTCAGAGAAATGGTAACACACAGTCTACCACTCTGACCATCTCCTTTGCTAGGATTGGGGAGCGAGCCCAAACTACCTGCAATCTTGAAACAAAGGCAGAACTGTGCAACCCCAATCAGCCAAGTTTCCCTGAGGTGGGCCTCAGCTTTTCTTTTCTTTTCCTTTTTAAACAGGGTCTTCGTCTGTCACCCAGGCTGAAGTGCAGTGGCACAATTATGGCTCACTGAAACCTCGACCTCCTGGGCCCGGGCAGTCCTCCCACCTCAGCCTCCCTAGTAGTTGGGACTATAGGTGTATGCCATCACACCCAACTAATTATTTTGTATATTTTGTAGAGACAGGGTTTCGCCATGTTGCCTAGGCTGCTCTGGAACTCCTGGGCTCAAGTGGACCACCCACCTTGGCCTCCCAAAGTGCTGGAGTTAGAGATGTGAGCCACTGCACCCAGCTAGCCTCAGCTTAACTAAGCTCTTCCTGCACCTGTGGCTGAGCTCCCTGGGCCTCAGTGGGAGTGGTGGCTGGGCAGAGCCAACAATCCTGGAGAAGGAGGGTTACACAGCCACAGGCCACTTTGCCTGAGTAATTCTTCTAGGGGCACAGAGAACTTGTTTCCACCTCCTTGGAGGTGCACAGTAAATTCAAAGTCAATTTTCTTTACAGAAATGCAAATTGTAGCGCAAACAATGGGGCAGGAAAATATGTTGCACCAATCAATGTGTCCTTTTTTTTCTGAGATGGAGTCCCACTCTGTCACCCAGGCTGGAGTGCAGTGGTTCGATGTTGACTCACTACAACCTCTACCTCCCAGGTTAAAGTGATTTTCCTGCCTTAGCCTCCCCAGTAACTGGGATTACAGGCACATGCTACCACACCCAGCTAATTTTTGCATTTTCAGTAGAGACAGGGTTTTGCCACGTTGCCCAGGCTCCTGGCCTCAAGTGATCAGCCCACCTCAGAATCCCAAAGTGCCCAGCTGTGTCTTTCATTCCAAGTATTTTCTACTTCTCACTTCTCACCCCCACTTCCCCATTCCTGCTCCATTTTAAATTCATTGCCCTTAAGAGAAGACTGTTATAGCAGAGACAAAGAGAGAAAAACTCAAGTTTCAAAATAGACTTTTGAAGTTCATGGCAGAGACAATGACTTGAGGGAACAAATTTTGATTATCAAAAGCTTGATTGTTGAATATCATAAAACACATTCCTGGAGCCAGGTGAGGTGGTAGCATACCTGTAATCCCAGCTTCACAGGAGGCTGAGGCAGGAGGATCCCTTGAGTTCAAGGCCAGCCTGGGCAACATAATGAGAGCCTGGCTTAAAAAAAAAAAAAAACTCCTGAATAACATATGGAATAAATTTTTTTAAGACAAACAACAAACTCATGGTAAGTTTAGGGGGATCTAAAGAGGACCTTTTTCCCCTACTCAGGAGGAAAGAGATTTTGTGGAACTGAGAAAGGTATAGGAGAGAATCAGAGAAGACAACAAGACTCAAGCAGAGCACAGAGGTTGGCTGAGGAGAGAGGACCCTCTGTTAGAATACAGCCCCCGTTAGCCGGGAGCCACAGAGATCAGCAGCCTGAGAACAGATGGGCACACGGGCATCCTAGAGGATGTCGGAATTGCAGAGGAGTCACATCTGTGGACCATGGAGGCCATGGCCACCCAGGCGGAAGACAGCAGAGACAGATGACAACCAAGGCCACCCAGCACCCAGGCCCTTGGATCTCAATTCAACCCAAAGACATGGGAAGGCCACAAATCCTCACCTGACTGAGAAAATCCTGAGCTCACTGAAAACAAACCATATGGATGGAATTAACCTGAATCGACTGGATGAGGTGTCTGCCATCAGCAGGCCTGTGGGCTCAGCAGAGAGATACATTGAGTTATAGAAATAAAAATGGTTCATTTCTCAGATTCTTCAAATATGTGACTAAAATTTATGTCTAAATTTATGGCTCTTCTCCTTACAACCAACACACAGACTCCTTTAAAGGAGCCAAATTTAGCAAATAAAATACAGGATGCTTACTAAAATATACATTTCAAATAAATAATTAATTAATTTTTAGTATATGTCCTGTGTAATATTTGAGAAGTTCTTATACAGAGAATGGTTATTTATCTGTAATTCAAGTAAATGTTAGCATAGGTATGTTATGCAATATCTGAGACACACTTCTACTAAAATTATTTGTTGTTCATTGAAATTCAAATTTCACTGGGTAGGCCGGGCATGGTGGCTCATGCCTGTAATTCCAGCACTTTGGGAGGCCAAAGCAGGGAGATCACCTGGAGTGAGGAGTACGGGACCAGAGTGGCCAACATGGTGAAACTGTGACTCTACTAAAAATACAAAAAAAATGAGCCAGGCATGGTGGCAGGCACCTGTAATCCCAGATACTTTAGGAGGCTGGGGCAGAAGAATCACTTGAACCCAGGAGTTGGAGGTTGCAGTGAGCCAAGATCACGCCACTGCACTCCAGCCTGGGCGACAGAGTGAGACTCCGTCTCGAAAAAAAAAAAAGAAAAATTTCATTGGGCATCCTGTGTTTTCTCTGACCACGCTATCCCTAGAACCTCCTTCCCTGGACGGGAGTCCACACACATCTTTCTCCCTGTGGACTCCCACAAAGCTGTCAACAATGGCCAAGGCCTACCTTCTCCTGAAACAGTGTCTGAATTTGCTCTTTTTGGTTTAAAAGTCCAACTGTAGTCTTCAATCCAGCATTTGAGAGCCAATTCCCAGAGCTCCTGAACAGAGATGGCCCCCAAGTACTCCTCCAAACACTGAAGCTCATCCCGGTAGATTCTACACTCTTTCAATTCATTGGCTAGGATTGTGAGTTTTAAATGACTCAAGCCTGTTTTTTTCCTCAAAGCCTGTCTGCCCTGTTAGAAAGGGTCTGTGATGGGAATGGAGAGATGCTGTCTAAAGATGTTTAATTTTGTTTCTTCATCTCCTATGCTGATGAGTTCCACTGTCCTCACACCCGGGTGGGCACACAACGCCTTGCAGGACAGGCTGGAAGAGACAGTGCTCATGATAAATTTGCAATGAGGGGAGAGTGTTCATGGCATCCAGGAAAACTCCTTCGCCTGGTGGAGAAAATCAAAGACATTTGAAAACATTAAAGACTTTAAAATTACTTTGTTGATGGTTTTTCAACTTAGAGTAGGTACAATATAGGGAGCAAGTACAGATTAAGGGTTGGAGTGAAGGTTATTAATAGTAACTTGAGCTGTAAGTATTATGGTGCTAAGAAAATATCAAGTCACACTCAATAGAACCGTATTTGACCCATGTATCAGTTATGAATTTGATTGTGCAAATGTGAACTCTAAAAAGAGGCTCCTTGGAGCAAGTAGTTTGATAAAATCACACACTTCTGAAGAATGGCCTACAGGAATAACCAGAATAAGCCTGAGAGTGCAATGGGAACCATTCCGTTGAAAAAGAGGATGTTATTTTATGCTGAGTTGTCACTTTGTGCAGCAATACTATCATGAATTAAATCATTCTGTTTTGGAACACAATAAAGGCCTAATAAGATCAATCCTTTCTCGATTCCCTTAATAGCCTTTCCCACAATACCTCTTTGCCTAATAACACCAACCATCACATACTCACTCTGAGCCAGGCAGTGTGCTGAATGTGTCTGTAGGTACTGGCTGTATTAATTATGGTTTTCAATTTCTTCATCTTAGGAAGATTTAGCATTCCTCAGGGCCTTACAGACCCAGCCCTTCCCTGGGCTAGCTAACTCCTGGGGATGGTGGACAGCCTGCCTAAAATCTGCCTTTCATGTGCAGATCTAACTCACACACCAACCCTGCCCTCAGTCAACCCAGGGCCAGGTACCAGACAACTAGAGGCAGCCTCTCTGCCCAAAGCCCATCAGGATTATTCAAATTAAGCCTGGGAAACATAGAGAGAACTCATCTCTACAAAAACTTTTTTTTTGAATTAGCTGTGCATGATGGCTCACACCTACAGCCTGCAGTCCCAGCTACTTAGAAGGCTGAGGTGGGAGGATGGCCTGAACCCGGGAGGTCAAGGCTATGTTGCCAGTGATTGCTGGATTGCACTCCAGCCTGAGCAACAGAGCAAGATGCTGTCTCAAAAAGAAAATAATAATAATATTCAAATTAGCCAACCCTAAACTGTTTACCCTGCCTGCCTTGTCGTTCCTATAGAAACTCCAATAAAGGCTCTGGCTTCAGTTTTCCCTTGCTCCTGTCCTCTGCCTCCTGATCACCCTGGTATTTCCCTTTCATCCCTGCACAGCGCGTCCCCTTCTCTCAGGAAACATAAGTAATGGCTTCATCTTTCAATGGTACTGGCCTCTCCACGTGGTCGCCCAATCATACCTCTGTAAATTAAATCCTGGGCATAATTTTAATACACAAACTCATTCCATCCTCATGACAACGCTCTAGAAAGGCAGAGAAACTCAAGCATAGAGGAGCTACATGCCTTATCTAATTCTTTCTGCTAGTTTAAGTGGCAGAGCTGGTTCAAACCAAGGGTCTGGTGCTAGAGGCAGGCTCCTAATCAGTGCCCTAAACTCCTTCAGGTAACTGTCTGGCCACCCTTCCTCCTTCTAAAGAGCTCTGCCTCAGGCCCTTCTTCCAGAAGGCCATCCCTTCATGAGAGGCTCTCACAATGCTACATACCAATCCATAGCAGCACACATCACAGCTGCAATTTTACATTTATTTGAGTGATACGACTTCATTAATGTCTGCCATTCCCCACTACAATGAAAGCCCCGTTTCGTTGCAGGGACTATGTCTGTCTGTCTTTGCTAATAGTGCTCAGCCTATAGTAAGTGATCATTATGTATATATATATAATTTTTTTGGGACAAACTCTTGTTCTGTCACCCAGGCTGGAGTGCAGTGGTATCATCTCAGCTCACTGCAACCTCTGCCTCCTGGGTTAAACCAATTCTCCTGTCTCAGTTTCCCAAGTAGCTGAGATTACAGGTGTGCACCACCATGCCTGGCTAATTTTTTTTTTTTTTTAAGTAGAGATGGGCTTTCACCATGTTGGTCAGGCTGGCCTCAAACTCCTGACCTCAAGAGATCTACCTGCCTTGGCCTCCTAAAGTGCTGGGATTACAGGCATGAGCCACTGCACCCAGCATTATGACATATTAAATTAAAAAGCAGGTTATGAAACAATGTGGTGTGTAACTTCTTTACATAAATATGTATACGTATATATAGATATCCATAGGAAAAAGGGTATACAGCAGCAAAATAGTTACCAGTGGTGAGACAATGAGCGTTAATTTCCTATTTTCTACTTTTTTACCATGTTTTCATAAGAAACAGATCTTATTCACATAATTGATTGATTACATATACTTTTAAAGAAGCTGCTTCCCAAGGTAATGACTGGTACCAAGTATTAGTAGAGATCCCATTGATCCAATATTATTTCAAACAGGAGGAAAACTGAAGATGACAATCCATGAATGCAATTTTGTATGTGCAAAACCAGTGAAGATGAGGTAGACCAAACCATAAAACATACAGAACAATAAGACTGATCAAAGTATAAAATAGGGGGTAGATATGTGCAGGGGGAGAGGCCCCAGTGGCTGGAACCAGAATGCCCATGTCTGAATTCTTAGTCTACCACTTAACCATCTTGGGACCTTAGACAAGTCACCTACCATCTCTGTGCTTAGCTCCACCTGCGTAAACAGGGAAGACGAGCACAGTCTCTTCCTTAAATGGCTGTTGTGTGGATTAAATGCATTAATATTCTTACAGTTCCTAAAATGGTGTCTGGCCCATTGTAAATACATTATAGAAGTATTTGTTCAATAAAATATGGAGCAGGGCTGGGTGTGGTGGCTCATACCTGTAACCCAGCACTTTGGGAGGCAGACTTGGGAGGATCACTTGAGCCCAGGAGTTCAGGATTAGACTGGGCAATCGAGCAAAACCTCATCTCTACAGAAAGTTGAAAAACTTAGCCAGGTGTGGTGGTGTGTGACTGTAGTCAGGAGGCTGAGGCAAGAGGATGGCTCGAGCCCAGGAGATGGAGGTTGCAGTGAGCTATGATCATCCCACTGCACTCCAGCCTGTGCAACACAGCAAGACTTTGTCTCTTAATTAAAATAGAAAGCAATAACTAAAAGCAGTGTTGGCTATAACCAGAGACGTGCAAATGCAATGGAAAGGTGTTATATATAATACATCCTAAATAATGGAGTTTTTTCTTCATATTTCTGTATATTTTTAATTGTTTTATTTTTATAAAGTAGTATAAAATAGGGGTTATTTTTAAAAAGACGTTACCTTCTGACGTGAAATTCCATAAATGCCAATCAGTTCTTCAATTCCATCTAGTACAAGTATACATGGCTTTAAACTGATAGAAGCAATGAACATTTCCACAAGAAGTGAAAAGACCAAGCCATCTGAGTCTTTGTTAAGAATATCTGTTTCGAGCTGAGTACCTATAGCACAGAAATTTGTTCATATTAGGTGGAAATGATTCGTCATTGCTAAAACATGTTTATGGGCTGGGGAAGCAGAAGAGGTTGGGAAAAATGGCTGCTACTCACAGCTGTACAGCTAACACACATATGTGTACATGTGATTACCATCCTCAAAATATTCAACCCAGAAAGGATAATAATGGTGTTTGCCACCAGATGTCTCCAATACATTTTCAGGATTTGATATAAAAATATTTTTGTATGATCCAAAACATTTACTCTCATCTTTCAGAATGCAAAAATAGGTCATGTTACAAAGAGTTGGATAGGAAGAGAAGTCCTGTGATCTGTGAGGTTTCTAACACTCCTGAACATTGGGTGCACGCTGAGGGTCACAGCCACTGCCCTGGGCTCTTCCAGTAATGTCTCCCTGGCCCTAGCCCATCTTAAACTTAACAGAAACAATCCTAAACTCTACTCACACTATTGGACCCTAGACTTTGGATTCTGGAAAGTATACGTTCTTAGGAAGAACTAAGCTGTGAATCCCCAAAACGCAAAGGAAGCCATTAGAGATGACTGACTTCCAGACTGTGATAAAGTGACCTAGTAGCAGCAACCCCAAGTTGTAAT
The DNA here is from genome assembly GCF_009761245.1 of Sapajus apella. Lineage (NCBI taxonomy): Eukaryota > Metazoa > Chordata > Mammalia > Primates > Cebidae > Sapajus > Sapajus apella. Next base: position 62,124,788 of record NW_022436942.1, read on the forward strand.
CAACTACCTAATACCCTAAGAACCTTTTACTGCAACTTCTGTCTTGCTTTCATTTTTCAAAAGCAATCTTTTCCACAGAAATTTAAGCGCTTTGAGGTCTGGGAAATCGAGTCACATGTAGAAGCTTTAATGGATTAAGTCTTCTCAGATGCATTAAGATTTTGTTAGAGTCATTGAGAGTATTTAGTAAATATTTAACAAATATTAGCAAATATTTATCAGTTGCCTATTATGTGACGGTTCCGTGCTAGATGCCAAGAGGAGATAAAATGATGAATTCAACCACCTAAAGGAAGTGGAAATTGGTTCTGTACACAAATAGCCACATTTTAAGGCAGAAAATGAGTTTGAAGGCTACTAAATCTTGGTGTAGAAACATCACAATAAAGAAAAGCTCTGTGTGGAAGATTTTTTAAAATTTATTTATTATACTTTAAGTTCTGGGGTATATGTGCAGAATATGCAGGCTTGTTACAAAGGTATTCAGAGGCCATGGTGATTTGCTGCATCCATCACCCCGACATCTACATTAGGTATTTCTCCTAATGCTGTCCCTCCCCAATACCCCCACCCTCTGCTATCCCTCCCCAGCCTCCACCCCTAAGAGTGCACAGTTAGAGATGATGAGAAGGGCATAGCATCAAGACAGTACAGCCAAAGGCAAAGAAGTTTCAATGAACACTTGAAAAACAGCACGTTGTTTAGAGCAGTGGTTCTCAACAGGAGGCATTCCAGGGTTTTGAGACATCCCACAACACAGGACAGTCATACCCAATGAAGCTTTGTCTCCCAGTCTACCTGACTTTCAGATATTTCGACAATCATGTAAGGGGGAGAAAAAAACTTTATAATGACCTAACCTAGAAACCAACTCCATTTTACACGTAAACACAAAGTATTTTTGGTATGGTTTTAAAACACATTGAATTTTCTAGAATGTAACACCACATAAATTGATGGAAGTTATACATTGTTTTCTCTAAAATGATACCAAGATTTATTCACCATTCTGAAAATCACCACCCAACAGCAATATTGCCCATGATGTTTGGGTCTTCTTTTTTTTTTTTTTTTTTTTGAGATGGGGTCTCACTCTGTCACCCAGGCTGGAGTGCAGTGGCACGATCTGGGCTTACTGCAATCCCTGCCTCCCAGGTTTAAGCGATTCTCCTGCCTCAGACTCTCAAGTAGCTGGTACTACAGGCACATGCCACCGTACCCAGCTAATTTTTGTATTTTTAGTAGAGACAGGGTTTCACCATGTTGGCCAGGCTGGTCTCAAACTCCTAACCTCAGACAATCCTGCCTACCTTAGCCTCCCAGTGTTGGGATTACAGACATGAGCCAGCATGCCCAGCCAATGTTTGAGTATTAAATACAACACAAACACATCAACCTACATTTAAAGACTGAAACTTATTGCTTTCATGATGATTTTCTATACAGAAGCCCTGTGTCTTCAATTCCAGTCTGAGAATTTACATGTTCAAATACACATTGTCTCATAGTAAGTTACTTTCTCCATGTTCATCTTCTTATAGTGTAGTAGTGTTAAATTTTAAAGAAATTTTTATAACACAAAATGATCATAAAATCAATGACTTGAAATTTTTTTATGAATGTGAAATATTAAGAAGGAGAAGATGTCAGAAAAGATAAAGACTGAGCTTATGTCAAACAATGAAAAATGATTTTCAAGAAAGGAAAGAGAAAGAAATTCAGCTCGATGCTTCATCCTTATTTAAAAACCTTTAAAATTATGGACATCATTGAGATTTCAGAACTTAATGACAGAATTTTAGAGCAAAAGGGGTTCTTAGAAATCATCTAGCCCAGTCCAGACCCTAGATGAGGGTTTTTGTAGATGAGGAAACAAGCCCAGAGGGGTGAAGGGCATGTGAAGACACAGGTCATCAGGAGCTTTTAAAACACTGTTTTTTCTAATAATTTGTTTTCAAGCCATGTGTGGCCGCCATTTCTTAGTGTAGATGGCTCACAAGCAGTCTCTGTGAGAGCCCACAGAGGCATGGGTTCTCTGCCTCCTCCACAAAGTTGGCATGGAGTGTAAGTGACAAGATGAATGTGAATGAACCTCAGGAAAAACACACCACCTGACAATCACATAGCATAGAGCACTAATATAATTAGCAAAAATTAATCCTAAAACAAAAAAATACTCACCGCTGATGCTTATAGCTTTATGTTTGTATTTGAAGGAAAGTATATATGTTGAGTGGTTTTAAAACCACATTTTTGGTGATTATAGTTATAATTTTTTCTGAAAATGATATTGACAATAAAGTCAGTGTTACTAGTATTGGAAAATGATTCTCAACATTTCTCCTTACTTTGGCAGGAGCAATCTGTCTCTTCTAAATGACAATGACCACTTGCAGCATTTAAATGGCAATAGCTCACATGTTTCAACAGCCACCTGGCGATTGACAACTTTGTGTGCTTTTTAGCAGTGTTGTCTCTCATTATTCAATGTAGGTTTATTGAGAAGCTCTGTGTCTGTGTCAGGCACTGCATATGACAATGGCAAATAAATAGATATGATCCCTGCACTCACAGAACTTACACAGGGAGACAAACAATAAGATAGATCACAGGACCATTTGTAATTCACCTGAGGGACCTAGAGAGGCAAGCTCACAGTGCCTGGAGGGAGACACTTGTGTAAACAAAGATGCAATGGGACGGGGGCTGCTGGTGCCGCCTGGTCAAAGTTAGGGCTGAGGGACAGAGGTACCCATCAGCCCATCTTATGAAAGGGTGACCTTTGAATAGGGCCATAAAAGATAAGAAGGATTCCACTGCCTTGAAACAAAGGAAGGGGCATTTTAGGAGGAGAGAACTGAATGGACAAAGGCATGGAGGGATGGATGTGTCTGCTGTTCTCCAAGGAGACCAAACGTGTGGGGCAAAGGGAAAGAGACCAAGATTTTCACCTTGGACAAAAAGCAAGCTCTGCCAAGGATTTCTGTCCATTCCACACCACCAACTTGAGCGGAGACTTCCCGATGCTGGGAGAGGAGGCGGATGAAAAGTATCCATAGGAGGGAAGTCGTCCCTGGCCGGCTCAAGGAGGAATGGCAGTGTAGCGATGAGGACTAGGGGCTTCGATCCCAACAGAGACCTAAGTTTGCACTCCCTGTTCTGCCCTTGCGTAGCTGTGTGACCCTGCCATTCTGAGCCCCATTCCCCCTATGTGGGATGATAATTCCATGGGTGGATCATTGAGAGCATTAAATGAGATGCTGATAAAGCCCTTAGCATGGCTACGTAGAAAGCCTTCAATAAGTGGAACTTAATCAAAGCTGTCCCCAGGTTCCATGGGGTCATATGGTGAGGAAACATCCAAAGAAGAAAATCAGTGACTGTGCTGAGCATGGTGGCTCACGCCTATAATTCCAGTACTTTGGGAAGCTGAGGTTGGAGGATCGCTTGAGCCCAGGAGTTCAAGACCAGCCTGGGCAACATGGTGAGAACCTGTCTCTAAATTAAAAAAAAAAAAAAAATTAACTGGACATGGTAGCACACCCCCGAGGTTCCAGTTACTAGGAGGGCTGAGGTAGGAAAATCACGTGGGCCCAGGAGGTCAAGGCTGTAGTGAGCTGTGATCACACCACTGCACTCTGGCCTGGACAACAGAACAAGACCCTGTCTCAAAAGGGAAAACAGAAAGAAAAAAGTAAGTGACTCTACTCTGACCTTCCGTGAAGCGTGCCTTCTGTGACACCAGTTGCCTGCAAGGCAGGCGAAGGCATGGGAGTCAGTAGAGCTGGCTACAGGCAGTTCCCATCTACAAGATCCCTTTATCCTGGCAAGCAGGGATTGAGGACTGAAAAGTAGAAATGTGAGCTTCACTGGGTGTGTTTAGGTCCCCCAGATAGAGAGGGTCCCTGGCTCACAGCCCACATAGGAGCTGCAGCTTCAGACAGCTGAGGCGGGTTGCAGAAAAATGATCTCTGCAAAGAGGCTGAATCTGCTCCGAGCACCTGGCCTCTCAGGCTGGCTGTGTTCACAACAGCAGCTCCTCCTCCTCTGCCCACATCCACCTCACCCAGGTGAAACCAAGTCTCAGCAAAGTCAGCCACAATAAATGACCCTGGGACCAGCCTTCTCCACTCACCTGCTGGCTCTCTGGGTTGCAGAGGCGACAACTGCAAAGTCTCTTGTTTTGCAACCCTTCCTCTCTTTGCTCAGTTCATGAACTAATGAGTGTCTTGTTTCCCCTAGCAGCCCCAGATCCCTGCTCCTTCTAGCTCAGAAAGAAATAATAACAACAATAATAATCACAGCTGTGTGCCATGTACTACTTTAAATTCCTTATTGTATTTTGTGTTATTTTTTTTAACATAGTTTTTTTTTTCTTTTGTATTATGTTTTAATTCTCACATAGCCTTATGAGGCTGGTACTATGATCCCTATCTTCATCCTACAGATGAGAAATTTGGGAACAGAGAGCGTAAGTAAACTGCCCAAGATCACACAGCTAGTAAGTAACAGAGCAGAATTGTGGACCAAGTCCAGGACCAGCCCTTCTTCTTGTTAATGAGAGCAGGTGTTCTCTCGCGGTTAAAAACGTCAAGTATTCTCAGGCTGGTCTGAGCTTATTCTACTGTTGTCAGCCTAAAAATCTGTTTGTTTGAAAGACAGCAGCTGTTTTTATTACGAGTTCTTTGCACCCAAAAACAAGTTCATTAAAATAACAATTCACTTTGGGAATAAAATCGTAATTGAGCATGTAAACCATGGAGTTTACATCATCAGCGTGGCCAGACTGAACACCTTTGGGCTGTGCCAGAATAGGATTAGTCATTATGTAGACACAGTCACACCTGTTTCTTGACTTTATCCATTTTATACGCCCTGAGAAATGCAACCATAAAGACCTCATACACACGTTCTTCCCTCTGTTTACTCACAGACACCCACCACACACACAGAAATTCAAATCCCTGTACCCTTGTACAGAGATAAGATACATCCATCAAAACTCACCGTGGGCACCTACATAACTCACTTAGGGCCCAGAGCACACATGGGTACATGTCCCTGTATGACAAGAGATGAATTCCCAAAAGCAAGAAAAGTCAGACACATACAAACATGGAAATACACAGCAGGTGCCTAATAATAGTAATAGCTAGGCTGGGCATGGTGGCTCACGCCTGTAATCCCAGCACCATGGGAGGCCGAGGTGGATGGATCACAAGGTCAGGAGTTCAAGATCAGCCTGGCCAAGATGGTGAAACCCCATCTCTACTAAAAATACAAAAATTAGCTGGGCCTGGTGGTGGGCACCTGTAATCCCAGCTACTTGGGAGGCTGAGGCAGAGAATTGTTTGAACCTGGGAAGCAGAGGTTGCAGGGAGCCGAGATTGTGCCACTGCACTCCAGCCTGGGCAACAGAGCAAGACTCATCTCAAAAAAAAAAAAAAGAAAAAAGAAAAAATAGTAATAGCTCCGATTTATCAATGCTTACATGCCAATGCTTACTAAGTGCTTTGGTCTTTCATACTTTATCTTAATCTTGTCAATTACCTGTAAGGCACATTTTAAAAATAATTATTATCCACATTTTACAAATAGGAAAATTGAGCCACTGAGGGTTAAAATAATTCCCCTAGGTTCACACTGCTAATAAGTAGTGAGACAAGGTTTGAATGCAGGTGGTCAGACTCCGCAGCTGCTTCTAGCACCGTGAGGCACAACACAGGTCCCACACGATTGTTATTACGCATTGGCACACACCTGGCAACTTAAGTTGCCCAAAGTAGAACTCCATTTCCCTCAAAACAGCTTCCCCTCCACCGCCCCACCAATGCTGGCCCATCTCAGTCAACAGCCGTCACCACCCATGTAGCTTTCAAAAGCCAAAAGCTATGAGTTCTCAATTTCTCCCTTTCCTTTAACGAACACATTCGATTCATCAGCAAATCCTCAACCCACCCAAAACCCTCCACCTCCACTGCTACTGTCCCCTCCCAGCTCTGTCATCCCTGGCTTGGACTACTGCAGTAGCCTCTAGCACCTGTCTCTGCCTCATGCTTGTCCCCTAAACCCATTTTTGACACATCAGATTGATTTTGATCTTTTAAAAATATCAATCGAGGCCAGGTACAGTGTCTCACACCTGTAATCCCAGAACTTTGGGAGGCCGAGGTGGGTGGATCACGAGGTCAGGAGTTCAAGACCAGCCTGGCCAAGATGATGAAACCCTGTCTCTACTAAAAATACAAAAAAAAAAAAAAAAAAAAAATTAGCCAGCTGTGGTGGTGGGCACCTGTAATCCCAGATAATTGGGAGGCTGAGGCAGAGAATTGCTTGAACCCAGGAGGCAGAGGTTGCAGTGAGCCAAGATTGCAGCACTGCACTCCAGCCTGGGTGACAGAGCAAGACTCAATCTCAAAAAAAAAAAAAAAAAAAAAATCGAATTATGTCATCCCCCTGCTTAAAACCCTCCACTGGCCTCCCACTGCACTCAAAAGAATCCAAACCTAATGTTATGGCCTGCAAAGCCCAGATACAAAGTCCCCCCCACCCACTTCCTGCAGTCCAACACCGTCCAGCCACACTGGCCCCTTTCCCTTTCTAGTTCATTCAACTGGCTTTCCAGCTGAGGAGCTGTAGGACCCAACTGTTTTCTTTGCCTGGATTGTTCTTTCTCCTGGTTTCCACATGGCGGCCTATCTTCTTGTCAATGGGATCTCCACAGAGAAAGTAGCAGAGAGGATGGTAACCTGTTCCACAAAAGCTCATGCTCCCCCTTCCACAGGGCAGGACTCATGTTCTGTCCCTGCTCAATTCCTGGTGTGCCATGTCAGCTGGGTGTGGACAAGGGCTTGTCAAAAGAATGGGCGTGGATGTGGCTAGGAATCCCTTCCAGCCTGAGACTTCGGAGGAACAGGTGTGCTTCTCCATGCTTTCCCCTCCCCCTCACACATGTGGAGGGCTCTGAGGCCCCAGAGGATGACATAGCCTCAATATGGAAAGAAAGCCTGTGTCTCCAAGTCACCACATGGAGGAAAACTAGGAACTCCATATTATACTGTGATATGAGTAAGAAATGAGCTTCCCTTTGAGAAGCCACTGAAATGGGATTCAGTTGACAAGGCGGCTAGAGTTGCCCTAAGTCAGAGACATCGTCCCTGACTGCTCAGATAGCCACCCTGACACCTTATCACCACACTGCATGGCACTGATTATTATTTGACATATTCCCTATTGATCTAACCATGAAGGCACCCTTGAACCATCCATGATTGCACAGTCTAGTGTTTTTGGCTTCCCGTTAGGTAACAACTCCAAGTTTCCTTTGGATAGTTCACCTGTTCGAAATTGGGGAGATGGAGAGGGAGATTTTCAGTTCAGACCATTTTTTGTAGGTTCTCCCACAGCACCTGAATCCAGCAACACCTTTTTTAGTTTTGCCTCTCCAAGTCATGAATTAGAGCAGCAGCAAGTTTCTAGCAGGGCCTTCAAAGTAAAAAGAATTTGAGTCAGGCATGATTTCACGCACCTGTGATCCCAGCTACTTAGCGGGTTGAGGCTGGGAGGATCACTTGAGCCCAGGAGTCTGAGGCTATAGGGATCTAAGATCATGCCACTGCACTCCAGCTTAAGCAATAGAGTGAGACCCTGTTTTGAAAAAAAAAAAAAAAAGTAAAGATAAATTAGCCAACTTTACAGAATGTTTCTATGTTCACTTTCAGTGATTTCATTTAGCAAATTCTTTTTCTAGACAGGACTCCCCAAGCCTCCCTGTGCTTTTAGGTCTCTGAAGTTGTCTTCACATTATCAACATAACCAACTCATTGGCAGTGGGGGGTGGTTTAGAGTCTGGTTTCTTTGTTTCTATTATTTAAAGCATGAGCATTTTATTAATCTCAATTCCAATGTGAACTGCTGAATTTTCATCCCTAGTGAGAAGGTTACAATAGTATTTGTTTCAATGGATAACTGTTTCTCTCTGGGCTGTTTCTGACTGAGCTGTGTGGTTTGTGCCTTAAGTACCTGTGTTATATGCTACATGTATGTCACTTTGAATTCTGGTATTTATACATGTCTATATATGTAAGCATATTAATTTACAGTGATATTTTGCTGTATTTGCCAGTATGTTTATATGAAAATTTTGGTCTCAGAAAATGGTGGGTGCTGTGTGGCTTATTTCGGTATGTGTATTTATTTGTATATATTTATGTATTTACCTTTATATTAACTTGTTTGGAGGTATGCTTATGTCAGTGTATGAGAGTACAATTTGATGCATGTATGTTCAGTCCCTATTTATATCTAAAAGTAACTCACATTGCTAAAGTTATTTTTTAAAGTTGATTTTTTTGGCGTTTATGGTTGGCCCTCCGTCCACATGTTCTGCATCTGCAAATTCAGACAACCTTCTATCAAAAATATTCAAGAAAAAAAAATAACCTAACAATAAAAAATACAAATTAAAAACCAATTCCGTATAACAACTATTTGGATAGCATTTACATTGTAGGTATTATAAATAATTTAGAGGTGATTTAAAGTATTTGGGAGAATCTGTAGGATATATGCAAATATGATGCCATTTTATAAAAGCGACATGAGCATCCAAGGATTTTGGTATCTGTGAGGGTTCCTGGAACCAATACCCCAGGGATACCAAAGGACACTATTTTAAAATAAAGCTACTTCTTTACCTTTTTGTCAACTGTTGCCTTGGGTTTACTTATTTAGGAATGCACTTCTGCTGAAAGTTTACCAACGTGTGACTGCTCTCAAGAGACTGTATTAAAATAATTTAAAAGATAAAAAGATGGCCGTTTAGCAGCAGCCCAGGATTGCAGCTCCGGGCTGCAGGGAGTGAGTGGACACCAGACTTGCAGACAAATTTTTGTTGCCCACGGACCAGGAGATTCCCAGTGGAGGAGCCCCACGGGTCGCCGGCGTGGCTGTTTAGCTGGCGTCCGGGCACGGCAGTTCTCAGTGCGGAGTATGCGGGACTGAGTGCCCTTTTAGTTAGCGTTTGGAGCTCTGGGAAGGCAGAGTCACCCATTCAGCTGATTGAAGGGGGGACTGAAGCGAGGAGCCAGACCGGGAGATTCCCGGGCAGAAAAGCACCACGAATCTCAGCGCAGCTGTTTCAGCCGGCCCGGTCGCCCCCAAGGGAAATTGCATAGATCCCGGTGCCTTTTTGGCAGGCGACTGGGCACCTGGGAGAGAATCGACCGTTCAATTTGGAAAAGAAAAAAAGGGACTCCGAGGCGGGGAGCCAGGTGATCGGACTCAGCTGGTCCCACCCCCACAAAAAAACAGTAAATGGAAACGCTGACCGTTGGGAGTTTCACAGCAAGCACAGCTGAACCTGGGAAGGGCCAGCTCTGTGGGAGAGGGGCATCCGCCAAAGGAAAACAAAGAAACAGAAATAACATCATCACCAACAAGCTAGACGTCCACTCAGAGACCCAATCTGAAAGTCAGCAATCACGAAGACTACAGGTGGATAAATCCACAAAGATGGGAAGAAACCAGCGCAAAAAGCCTGAAAACATCCGAAATCAGAATGCCTCTCCTCCTTCAGAGGATCGCAGCTCCTCATCAGCAAGGGAACAAGGCCTGCTGGAGAGTGAGTGTGATGAATTGTCAGAATCAGGCTTCAGAAGGTGGATAATAAGAAACTTCTGTGAGCTAAAAGAACATGTTCTAACCCAATGCAAAGAAAATAAGAACCTTGAAAAAAGGTTTGACAAAATGCTAATGAGAATAGACAATTTACAGAGGAATATAAGTGAATTAATGAAGCTGAAAAACACAATACGAGAACTTCGCGAAGTATACACAAGTTTTAACAGTCAAATTGACCAAGCAGAAGAAAGGATATCAGAGGTTGAAGACCAACTCAATGAAATAAAACAAGAAGACAAGATTAGAGAAAAAAGGGTAAAAAGGAATGAGCGAAGTCTCCAAGAAATATGGGACTATGTGAAAAGACCTAATCTACATTTGATAGGTGTACCTGAATGTGATGAAGAGAATGAATCCAAGCTGGAAAATATTCTTCAGGATATTATTCAGGAAAACTTTCCCAACCTAGCAAGGCAGGACAATATTCAACTCCAGGTAATACAGAGAACACCACAAAGATATTCCTCAAGAAGGGCAACCCCAAGGCACATAATCGTCATATTCACCAGGGTTGAAATGAAGGAGAAAATGCTAATGGCAGCCAGAGAGAAAGGTCAGGTTACCCACAAAGGGAAAGCTATCAGACTCACAGCAGATCTCTCAGCAGAAACCCTACAAGCCAGAAGAGAGTGGGGGGCAATATTCAACATCCTCAAAGAAAAGAACTTCCAACCCAGAATTTCATATCCAGCCAAACTAAGCTTCATAAGTGAAGGAAAAATAAAATCTTTCGTGAACAAGCAAGTACTCAGAGATTTCATCATCACCAGGCCCGCTTTACAAGAGCATCCGAAAGAGGCTCTACACATAGAAAGCAAAAACCAGTATCAGCCATCCAAAAATATACCAAAAGGTAAAGAGCATCACCATAATGAAGAATCTATATCAACTAATGGGCAAAACAGCCAGCTAGCATTAAATGGCAGTATTAAACTCACATATATTAATATTAATCCTAAATTTAAATCGACTAAATGCCCCAATCAAAAGACACAGACAGGCAAATTGGATAAAAAGCCAAAACCCATTGGTATGCTGCATCCAGACCCATCTCACATGCAAGGATACACAAAGACTCAAAACAAAGGGATGGAGGAAGATTTACCAACCAAATAGAGAGCAAAAAAATAAAAATAAAAAATAAAAAGTAGAAGTTGCAATTCTCGCCTCTGATAAAATAGACTTTAAAGCAACAAAGATCAAAAGAGGCAAAGAAGGACATTACATAATGGTAAAAGGATCAATGCAATAAGAAGAGCTAACGATCCTAAATATATATGCACCCAATACAGGAGCATCCAGATACATAAGGCAAGTTCTTAATGACTTATAAAGAGACTTAGACTCCCACACAATAATAGTGGGAGACTTTAACATCACATTGTCAATATTAGAACAACGAGACAGAAAATTAACAAGGATATCCAGGACTTGAACTCAGACCTGGAATAAGTAAACTAAATAAACATTTACAGAACTCTCCACCCCAAATCCACAAAGCATACATTCTTCTCAGTACCACATCACACCTACTCTAAAACTGACTACATAATTGGAAGTAAATCACTCCTCAGTAATTGCATAGCATTTCACAGGTTTAAATGAAATATTGGTTGGCCGCTTGTTTGTTATTTTCCTCCCTTATTCCTTCCTGTCTCCATTGTTAAGCACAATTATTGGCATAAAAGAGGTTTTTAATACCCATTTTAAAAAAAGATTAAAAAAAAACAGGAACATTCCTTTTCTGTTGACCTAGACACACTATTCAGGAACTTCAGGTACAGAGCATTGTTTCCAAACAGCAAAGCAAACAAAGCCCTGAATGTTTTCATGTATGTAATGTAAAAGAACTTATTTAATTGTTGTATTTGTATTGAGCACAATAATTTGAGTTGTTCAACTGCAATAAAATTTATTACATTTATCATCCACTCTGAAACACTGAACATTATAACCTAAGTGAGAAACAACTCATAGGCTACAAAATTCACCATTTTAAAGTGTACCCTTCCATGGGTTTCATTACATTCACAAGGTTGTACAAACATGACGGCTATCTAATTCCAGAACATTTCAGCATCCCCAAAGAGAAACTCTGTACCCACTAAGAATCATTCTCCATTTCTTTCACTACTCTCTTCCCCCAACAGCCACTAATCAACTTTCTGTCTCTGTGAATTTGTCTACTTGAAACCCAACATTCTTAACATATGACCTACATATTTCTCCTGTAGTCTGAAAATACTGACAGAGCACCATGTTGTATTAACTGAACAAATTGTCTTCCTCTTGGCATGGGTTCCCAGAGCCACAAGAATGTTGGTAGCCCTACACCTGAGTGAACTAGACCAGTAGGTTCTGAACCCAGGGCAGCAATGGTGAAAAACAGCCCTTAGCCATCCCAGCACTGCAGTTTTATTTCAAAGCACAAATCTCTCACAGGACACAAGATACATGATAAGAGCTGGAAAATGAGAATGGAAGAAATAACGCAATCCTAAGAACCTCCCGTTTCCAGAGATGAGACTAGCAGGGATACCATGGATAACCCCAGCTCTCTCACTGCTGGCCTCAGCCTCCTAATGGTGGTGAACACAGTATTTCACCACCCAGGGTGAGAAAGATGGAGGTTTTATTGTAGAGGACACTGGATAAAACAATGAAGGAGTGTATATATTGGGTAAGATAACCTGTTTTTTTCTTTAGAGATGGAGACCTGCCATGTTACCCAGGATGGGCTCAAACTCAGGCTCAAGGGATCCTCCTGCCTCAGCCTCCTGAGTAATTGGGATTACAGGCATACACCACCATGCCCAGCTCAAGATAACCTGATTCTTTATACACAAACACAATAATAATATGGTCCATATCATTTTCATAAGTGCTAGCTGAATATCTGAATGTAATTAATAATGAGCTAATACATGTGAAAACTCTTTGTAAATTACACAATATTATGCAGATACATTATTCATATTTCCTCATCTAATTTTTTATCTTTAAAGTCACTCCATCATTCTCAAAAATTACTTAGACAACCTTCGACGTATGGAAGAAAAAAGAAGGTGGTTCCCTGAACTCTGGAAGTGTCTAATCTTCTTGAGGACACTGGAAGAAACTATGTGAAATACCAGAAAAGCTTTGCAAAATGCAGAGTGATATCTGATAAGAAAATTCTAACCCTGGGGTGGCTTTTAGGGGGTCTCTCTTGCAGGAAGGGATGAGCATAGAATGGGGAAAGTTAGAAAAGGCATTTCAAGTGTGGGGGATTGCGTTTACCAAAGTCAGGCTGTTCTGCCTGAGCTTGGGATTTCTTGACATCTTACCTGGGGACAACATCTAAATTGGAACCTGCTGCAGTACTATTAAAATCAAGTTCCACATCCTTCAAGGCAAAATTTTCCAAGATTTCAAAGGTCCTGTTGGACTCCTTGGAAATAACAAACATTTGCTCACACTTCTCAGAAAATTCTTCATGATAGAAACATTCAAAGTTGTGCTTGTAATCTTGATAGTCAAAAAGATACGTTTTAATAACTTAGATTTGTAGTTTCACCTTTTCGATTGCACATGTTATTATGAATGCCCAGAAAGGTATCTCCGTATCTATATCACCTTCTATTTGGCTCCATATTTCACAGTCCATTAAATATACTAATGAAAGAAAACTACAGGAAAACAATTGAATTTTTCTTCTGCTTTTGTACATAGAATCCTACTTAGGATTCCAAGTTATTTCATGACCTCAGAATGACAAGGGCAAAAAAAAAATAGGCTTACTATACAATGCAAATCATTTTTTCAAACAGTTAGCTAAGAAGGAAGTTATCTAATTCAGTCTTGCAGGTATGTATGTATGCCAATCTATGACAAAGGTTAAGAGAGTGGGGTATATTTTTAGGGCAAATGCCCTAATAAGGATTACAGCCATGGCAGCTCTGCCATTGGGCAAGTTTTGAAAACTCTTTGGTAAAATAAGGGTGAAGGGCCAGACAATGGGTGATTTCTGAAGTTTCTTCCAGTTTCAATTTACTGCAATTCTAAATTCATTGCCTAATTTAAGTCAGGGTGTTCTGGGCTCCCAAAATGCCCTCCTGTCTCTGGAGACACCCAGGTTCCCTATGTTTTTTCTTTTTCTTTTTCTTTTTTTTAAGGAGTGAAGGCTGTTATCAACACATGCAGGAAAAGAAACACCAGAGAGTCTACTCTGACTGGTTCCCAAAATACTTACATGGTACCTTCATAGTTAACTGGGCTGCCTCATGGCTCAGACAGGACCAGAACAGACCTGGAGGATCCACAGGCTGGCCAAGGTCAGCTTTGAGTTTCAAGATCTTAAACAGAATTTGGATGACCACACAGTCTAAGTCCTCTTGCACTAAACCTGAACCTCGTGCACTAGTCTCAGAGATCTCCAAGGACCTCGGAAGTACTTCTATGGGTCAAGAGTGTAAACTGATAGTTCCATATTGTCTTACAATAACTACCAGCTGCCCAAATGGCCTATCACTACCCTAACTGCGGACTAGGAGAGTTTGGAGCTACCTAGGTGATTCAAGAGCACTGAAGATCCAAAAAAGAATGAATTTAGGACTTCTTTCTAATGGAAGGAAGGATTATTTTTTAAATAATCCATCCATGCCATGCCTTCTAATTCAGACATTTAGACCACATATATACATTCAAGAATAAAGTCTAAAACAAGCTAACCTTTCAGTGATATCCAAAATCAAAGACTAAGAATGTTACAGAGCAATAATATGACCTTAACCCCAAAACACAGAAAGGCTACATTCTTGAACACATTAGTGGATATTAATCAACAGAGGCAGTTCGGGTTGATATGACTAAAAGAATATTAATGTTAATCATGTTTCTGACTTTAACCAAATGTATATATTCCTCTAGAACCCACTTGTTATTCATCCTCACTAGTTATTAACTCTGTGCCTGATATGTGCCCGGTGCTGTTTTTAGTGGTTTAGATAATTACTCTCAAAGTGGCTGTTAACCCATTTTACAGAAGAAAAAACTATGGTTTACCAATGCTAAGTAACGCATTCAAGGTCACATAGCTAGGAGCTGAAAAACACAATACTGAAGGACATGTCTGTTGGATTCTAAAACCCTAAGCCTGTTATAAATATGTGGGTTCTTTCTGGCTGCTCAACATCCAACCACCCTCCCCTAGTTTCAGTAACAGCCCTAGATTATCACTGGGGATCTACCCAACCCAAATCTCAGTTCATACAATTCCAATGAGTCTAACTCCACTTCCAGGTCCAACTAGCCAATCAGAGCATCACATTCCCTCGGCACCAGTGATTGAATCAGATGCAAGCATATGGCCCAGGTCAGACTAATCAGAGCCAGAAAGACTCAGTGTTAGGAATGCTAGGACTTTGAGCCATTTCTGCTGGACTTGAACCTGGAGCTGCTATGGCCCATCTTCCTCTGCCTTCACAATAGAGGAGCCAAGGCGATAAGCTAACATCAGGACAGCAGGGCCAGGTTGAGTAGTCAGAGAAAAGGATCTGGTAACATCATTTGAGCAAATGAATGAAGCTTGAGCTGAATCAGACTTAATCTCGGGCTTTGTAGTTATATAAGCTAATAAATTCCCTTTTTGTTGAAATCGGTTTGAGTCACTTGCAACCAAAAGAGTTGAGACTGATACAATGTTCTTTTTCCAGGCCCAGATGATTTGGCTTCTAGGCAGAGTTTTGTCTAGCCTGCAGAGGTTTGTCTTCACCACCACCACCCACACTGAATTCAAATGATTCTCCTGTTCAGTACAGATCCATCTGCTCCCTATCACGTTACAGGGACTACTGTGTGCCTGGTCCCTGAAAGCATTTGAGAATGCACCACCTGCCAGCATTTTGCATCCTTATGTTAACTGGGCCCTTTCATCCGGAATTCATAACCTTTTTTGGGTCGCTAGCCTTCTGAGAATATGATCAAGGACACAGGCCATCTTGTTATCCCCAAGACACACACAGGCATATACACATTCTACTTTTCATACAATTTCATATTACTTTCATATATTCTATTTTTCATAGAATCATCACAGATCCCTCCTGAAGTCTGTCTAGGTGACAGACTCTTCCCTTTTTAATCTGGTACATGTCCACAGGACATTATTTCCCAAAATAATGGTAATCATTTCATTTAGAGGCAATATGATCAGGCAACGATTCTCAAACTTTAACGTACATGTAGAGCTCCTGGTCATCTTTTAAAATGCAAATTTTAATTCAGTTGACCTGAAATGGGGCTCAAGATTCTATTTTCTAACAAGCTCCCAGGTGATGCTGAGGCTGTCAATCCATGAATCACAATTAAATTAAAAAGGTGAAAGAGAGCAGGCACAGATTTTAGAGTAAGAGGGAACTGGTTTCAAATCCGGGATTGGTCCCTCACTAGTTTTGTGGCATTACTAAGCCACTTCACTGCTACACAGCAGCTCTCTTTTGCTCATCTGCAGAATCGGAATTATAATATAATACTTACTTGCAGGGTTAAACCTTGAAGATTAAATGTAATAAAATAACCAAAGCACCAAAAAATTAATAAAAGTTGATTCTCTTCCTCTTAGCTGAGGATTTCTCCACCTCATCACTATTGACATTTTTGGTTGGGTAATTCTTTATTATGGGGCTGTCCTGTGCACTGTAGGATGCTTGTCAGTATCCCTGGCCTTTCCCCACTAGATGCCAGTACCTCTCCCCCAATTGTGACAACCAAAAATGTTTTCAGACATGGCCAAATGTCCCTTGAGGGAGCAAAATTAGCTGTGTTTGAGAACGATTGCTCTAGACTCACTTATTAACTGCAGATATTTTGGGTCTCCTCTGACTTCCTTAACTCCCTAAAAAATCTTCCATGACTGACTCATTACTTGCTCTTATCTTCAGTTGCAAAAATCTTCAAAGTGGAGAAATACATGTCACAAGAACATAATAATAATTTTTAAATGTTTAAGGAATATTTGCAATCATTTAAAAATTCCTTTCACAAGGAAGAACTACAAAAATATTACCTTTATGTTGATAACGGACTTAGTTATCTCTACACTTTGCTAATCTATATTTTCAATCATTACAGTGGCTGGATGAAGCTTTTCTATCACAACTGACCAGTCCTTGAAAACCAGCTCACCCAACTGGTGGAGATCACTGTAAAATCTCACAGGGAGCCCTTTACTAATAATCTTGGCCTTAAGCTTTCCAATCCTCAATTTCTCCTCTTCATTCATTAATGAACTCGAGGGCAGCCTCTCTTCCTTTTCCTCATCATCTAAACCCTTCAGCAGGGTGGCTCCAGTCCTAATGTAAAAATACTGAAATTGAGGTTCATTCAGAAATGCTGCTTGGATTATCTCAAACTCCGTCAGACTGCAGTTGGGATTCTCCAGAACCCAAGGATAACCATTTTTTGCAGCAACATAGAGATTCTGTTCTACTTTGGATAAGTTTGACAAGTGAGTCACTTTGGAGGTCATGAAATGTGAGTAGTCAGGGAGGAAGTCTCCGTATGTCTGACCCAGCAAGCAGATGAAAAAGGGAAAGCAGCTGTTCACATAGTCCAGACAGAGCATCAGCTGTTGGGAGTGAAGACAAGAATACTGTCTAAATAGGTGGGTGGGTAAGGATTTCGGAGACTTCAATGCTGACCAACTCAGGTCCACGGCTTTGAAATATGTGCCCCAGGAATTGCAGAGTTCATTAAGCTGAGGGAAGATGTTTTTTGCCAAGAAGTCTCTCTCTTGTTGAAAATCATTCAGAGTCGAACAAATGTAAGGCTGAATGGGTATCTGGGGCTTTTGAAAAAATTGGGTATACCTTTTTATATTCTCATTTGTCTTCTGGCTCATTTCTGTTTGCTTAGGGACAGCCCTACGCATAAAATGTAACAATTTTCATCCTGGAACAGCCACCGACCTCCACCGCTTCTATGTCTTCCTCCCAATTATGTTTGCTATGGACACATGGAAATATTTCTTGAAAACTGTTTCTTATCGGTATTGGAATGTGAGAGATGCCAACCAAGGGACAGGCCAGAGTTGAAAAACAATCCAGTTTAAGTTAGGACTGAAAAAGAAAAAACATTCATTTTAGGTTACAGGCAGTGCGTGCCTCCCCTCTTCTTCCAAAGCTTTTGCTGAAGAACTGAGAACCAGAAGGCGAGTGGGCACAGGCCAGAGGCCTCCCCTTCTTTCCCAAGCCTCCCATTCTACCTTCTCAGTGTCCCTGCGGCCAGCTGCTACTTCTGTCCCCTATACATTTGGGAGTTAGGCAAGGGCACTTGCTGATAGTGTGAAAAAGAAAACAAACCCCGAAAAGGAGCCTAATGTCTGTAAGAGCAGAACAAACCAAGGAAGCCCCATGACTGTGACCAGAAGCAAGAATGAAGGCAGGTATGAAGATGAAGTGAGGACATGAGGAACAAAGGCCCTGGACTGAAAGCAGCTGGCAGCTGAAAGGCAAGGAAACCTGGATCTAAGAACCTGGTAGAATTCAGGGAATTTTTTTTAAATCTTAAGTTGTGCAGGCTCATACAACATTTCACTCACCTCCATGAATTTAATTCCACAGAGCTAACATACACCCTCCAACAAAGTCATAGCTATGCTTGCAAGAGCTCAGAAAAAAAAATATGGTAACCTAGTTTAATGAGCTTTTTCTTGATATGACTCATTTCCATGCCAAATACTGCTTTTCTTTGGTTATGTTTATTGCTTTCACTTGTGGAAAAAAACATATCACATTATAGAACAATTTTTCATCAAGATTACCTGACAATAATATAATAATGCAGCACCTTTTTAAAACGTGTTAACCCTTTGCATGGAATTGTCCTCACAATCCTATGATAACTAGGATTACCACCCTATTTTATGCATGAAGAAGCACAAGTGCAGACAGGATAAACAGCAAATCCAAAGTCAGTTAGCTAGGAAGTGGAGAGCCAGGATTGAAACACGGGTCAGCCTGACTCCAGAACACATATAGTATGCTGCCACCATAGTATAAAGATAAGACCCTGGGTCATGCAGACACTATAAAATTGGTGGGTGAGAAACACCTATCCAATAAGCAGTACTGTAATAAATAGGTGGCAATTTAGAAAAGAGTAATTTAGACAATAATCTCATACCATTTTACCAAAAAAAAAAAAAAGTTCTGAAAGATGGCAGAATAGATAGCAGGGGGGTTTTATTAATAGACATATCACCAGTCATGCAGGAAGCTCAAGATAGATTACTCGCCCTTGCAGATTCTACCTTCTCCTATTTCCCAGTGATCAAAGGTCATTCCTATTTTATTTACCACCAGTCCATTATCAATAGATATATCAACAGAACTACACTAAGAGATGAGTCAAATGTTGGAAACTTCGGATAAGTTTTAAATAGCTATGAGGAATTGGTTAAAAAAAACTAGCGGAGGGCCAGGTATGGTGGCTTATGCCTGTAATCCCAGCACTTTGGGAGGCCGAGGCAGGTGGATCACCTGAGGTCTGGAGTTCAAGACCAACCTGACCAACATCGTGAAACCCTATGTCTACTAAATATACAAAATTAGCGAGGGGAGGTAGCACATGCCTATAAGCCCAGCTACTCAGGAGGTTGATGCAGGAGAATCACTTGAACCCAGGAATCGGAGGTTGCAGTGAGCCAAGATCACACCATTGCACTCCAGCCTGGGAAACAAGAATAAAACTCCATCTCAAAAAAAAAGAAAGAAAGAAAGAAAGAAGGCTAATGGAAAATATGTAAAACATGCATAAATAGATGTAAAGTTTCAGCAAAGAGATGAAAACCGTAAGAAAGAATCAAATGAAAACATTAGAAAGAAAAAACATGGAATCAGAGATGAATTCCTTCATCAGTCTTTTTAGAAGACTAAACACAGCAGAGGAAAGAATCAGAAAATGTGAAGATGGGACAACAGAAATCCAAACTAAAACACAAAGAGGAAAACGAAGAGAGAGGAAAAAAACCACCAAGCACCCAAGAACTATGGCAACAATTTCATCTATTCCAAGTAGATAAAATTGAAGTACTAGAATGAGAAAAGAGTGAGGTAATGAGGCAGAAGACATAGCTGGGGGGAGGGAAGGGAATAGCTAGAATGTTCCAAAATAATGAAAGACATCAAACCGCAAATCCAAGAAACTCATATAAACCCAAGCAGCATAAATACAAAAAAAAGAGAAAAATTAAAAAAAATAATAAAACACCTAGACACATCATATAGAGAAACAAAAGATAATTGAGTAATTCCTTTTTTTAAAATATATTTTTATTTTTATTTTTTTATAGAGACAGGGTCTCACTTTGTTGCCCAGGCTAGTCTCAGACTCTTGGCTTCAAGCAATCCTCCCACCTCAGTCTCCAAAGTGTTGAGATTATAGGTGTGAGCCACTGCACCCAGCCAAGTGAACTCTTTAAAGTACTGACTGGGGAAGAAAAATGGTCAACACACAATTATGTATCAGGTGAAATGTCTATAAAAATGAAGGAAAACTGAAGACTTTTTCAGACAAACAAAACTGAGTAAATTGACTGCCAGGAGGCTTGTGCAATCACAAATGTTAAAAGAGTGTAAACCCTATAGCAACTAATACAAATTTTAAGAAGAAACATAACTGATAAGCCAATAGGATAGACCAACTGGCACCATTCAAAATAATCAATTAGTATAAAAGCATGCTGAAAAAGAGAGAAAAATAAACAGATGGGACAAATAGAAAACAAATAGCAAGATGGCAGATTGAAATCCCATGACGTCAACGATTAAACTAGATTATTTCTCCTAGGCAGCATGTAATGGGGTCTTGCTTTTTAAATCTTATCTCACAATCCCTCCCCACTTTTTAAATCTTATCTCATAAGACAGGTTTTAATTTAATAATATAGGCCCCCTAGTTTACTTTTAAATAGTGTTTGCACAGTATATATTTTTCCAAACTTTTGTTTCATCTATCTCTTTATATTTAGAGTAGATTTCTTC
The DNA here is from genome assembly GCF_009761245.1 of Sapajus apella. Taxonomy (NCBI): domain Eukaryota; kingdom Metazoa; phylum Chordata; class Mammalia; order Primates; family Cebidae; genus Sapajus; species Sapajus apella. The sequence goes on from NW_022436942.1 coordinate 62,145,490, forward strand.
TAGGCAGCATGTAGTGCTGAGATAAGATTATGAGATAATATTTAAAAAGCAAGGCCCCACTACATGCTGCCTAGAAGAAATCTACTCTAAATATAAAGAGATAGATGAAACAAAAGTTTGGAAAAATATATACTGTGCAAACACTATTTAAAACTAAACTAGGGGGCCTATATTATTCAGAAAAATAGCAGACTGCAGAATAAGGACTACTACTATGAATAGAGAGTGACATTACATTACATTACATAATAACACATATAAAAATAACTCATAGGTCAAAAGAAAGTAAAAAGAAAATTAGAATGAGGATAGAAGGCAGCTCATTTAGCTGGAGGAGATTTTGGGAGGAAATACTATACATGGAAAGGAGCACAAGGAGACTCTGGAATGATGGAAATGTTCTATATCCAAATTATAGTGGTGGTTACACAGGTACAGATATTCATCAAAGTTTATCAATTGAACACTTTAAATGGGTGCATTTTATTGAATATAAATTATACCAAAATAAAGTTGATTCTTTTTAAGAATCCAAAAACTATATAGCAAGAGGAAAATGTTTATGTTAAGTGAAAAAAGGAAGAAAATTAATTATAGACCATAATAATAGCAATGTGAATAAAACACTGCTAAATATGGGAGACAGCATAGTATAGAGATTGACGGTCCAAGCTCAGAAGACCAATTCCCTGGATTCAAGTCCTTACAGTCAGTTTCTTAAATCCACTGTGCTTCAGTTTCCTCATCTGTAAAATAGGGATAACATTATATTGCAGAGTGGTTGAGAAGATTAAAGAAGTTATTAGATGCAAAATGCTTAGAACAGTGCCTAGAAACAAATACTCAACCAATGTTAATCATTATTATTAAAATGAATGCACACAAGGGAAAAGAGGAAAGAAAATCAACATGGCAGCTGTCTTAGAATACCCATATTATGGCCAGATGTGGTGGCTCACACCTGTAATCCCAGCACTTTGGGAGGCTGAGGCAGGTGTATCATGAGGTCAGGAGTTTAAGACCAGCCTGGCCAAGACGGTGAAACCCTATATCTACTAAAAATACAAAAATTAGCTGGGTGTGGTGGCAGGCACCTATAATCCCAGCTACTCGGGAGGCTGAGAGAGGGAAGTGCTTGAGCCCGGGAGGCAGAGGTTGCAGTGAGCCAAGATGGTGCCACTGCACTCCAGCCTGAGTGACAGAGCAAGCCTTTGTCTCAAAAAAAAAAAAAGAAAGAAAGAAAATAATACTCATATTATGGCAAAACTGCTTCTCTAATCAAAATTACTATAAAGTTATTTTGTAATTTAAAATTTAAATTAAAAAATAGTCCTCTCCATACTCTGTTTCACAATTGCTGATAAAAAAAAAAATTCTCAGTTTTTGCAGGAGGAAGAAATTAAGAACAGAATGCAGAAAGCTAAATGAAAAAAGAGTTATTTGAGTGGATAGAAAACACAGAAAAATAGGACATGTGTTTTTATTTTTTTATTTTTTTTTTTGAGACAGGGTATCGCTCTGTCACTCAGGCTGGAGTGCAGTGGTGTTATCATTGCTCACTGCAGCCTCAAACTCCTGGGATCATGCAATCCTCCTGCCTGTCTCTCGAACAGCTGAGACTACAGGTATGTGCCACTGTGCCTGGCTGAGTTTTTTTTTAAAGAAAAGGTCTCACTACGTTTCCCAGCCTGATCTTGAACTCCTAGCCTCAACTGATCCTCCTGCATCAACCTCCCAAAGTGGTATCCACCACGCCTGGTGTATTTTTCTTTAAAACAATTCAACTCAAAAAAATTTTATGCCAGCCAGGCGCGGTGGCTCACACCTGTAACCTCAACACTTTGGGAGGCCGAGGCGTGCGGGTCATGAGGTCAGAAGTTCGAGAGCAGCCGGGCCAATATGATGAAACCCTTTGTCTACTAAAAATACAAACAAAAAAAAAAATAGCCAGATGTGGTGGCACATGCCTGTAGTCCCAGCTACTCAGGATGAGGCAGGAGCATTGCTTGAACCCAGGAGGCAGAGGTTGCAGTGAGCCACGATCGCACCACTGCACTCCAGCCTGGGTGAAAGAGTGACACTCTGTCTCAAAAAAACAAAACAAAACAAAATTTTACTAGAACTATTTCACTATTACTGTAAGTGGGGGGGGGGAAGCCCTTATATGGCACAAATAGACAGTAGCTGTAAAAATAAATGCATTAAGGCCAGGCGTCATGGCTCACACCTATAATCCCAACACTTCAGGAAGCCAAAGAGGGAGGACTGCTTGAGCCCAAAAGTGTCCAGGCTGCAGTGAAGTATGATGCAACTACTGCACTCCAGCCTGAGTGACAGAGCGAGGCCCTGTCTCTAAAGAAGTAAGTGCATTAAAAAGAAAACAATGTAATTAAATTCTAGTTCAATACAGTTCTTTTTATTGGAAAGGGAGATTAACATGTACTTAGACAGAGGTACCAAACTGACTTTCTCTTCCCATAATCAGTAAGACTGAAACAGAATTGAAAGGGTTCAACTTTTGCACTAGAGAATCAATGTTATTTAATATTTTGTCCCTGGCCCACCTGATAGCAGCAACTGGCATCACAGTGGCACCTCCTACTTTTGTTTGGTACACTCCCAGAGGTCCAGCATGGACTTCAGAGTCATATAAACCTTGCCTCGGGCTCTGACTCTGACACAGTTTTTGCAGCTGTAAATCTGGAATATTGACCATACCCATGTGATGAGATTAAATGAGGCCTTGTATAATAAGCACCTCGTAAGCCTTTGTCTTTTAAAATTTTTTCTTTTAACACTGTGAAGGTAGACTTCTCATTAAGAAATATCCTTCCCAACAGATTCTCAATCAAGCTATCACTGTTTAATACACATTTTAGAATCTGCAAGGTCTACACAAAGTCCTCGATAAATGTTTGCTATTCCTATTATTGTTAATTATTATTTCTGCTGTAAATGTCTAAATTCATATTTTGTGATAAAACAGCCTCAATAATATCACTGCATGTATTGTAGCTCTTTTTTTTTTTTTTTTTTTTTTTTGAGACAGAGTCTTGCACGGGTTGCAGTGCAATGGCGCGATCTTGGCTCACTGCAATCTCTACCTGCTGGGTTCAAGCAATTCTCCTATCTCAGCCTCCCAAGTAGCTGGGATTACAGGCACCTGCCACCATGCCTGGCTAATTATTTTGCATTTTTAGTAGAGATGGGGTTTCACTATGTTGCCAGGCTGGTCTCAAACTCCTGACCTCATGATCCGCCCACCTCAGTCTCCCAAAGTGCTGGGATTACAGGCATGAGCCACTACACTCAGCCTTATCATAGCTCTTTATAACTAAAAGTTATAAGACAATCTATTAACTGGTCAAAAAAGCCTCTGATCTTTTTCAGAAATTTATTGCAACATTTTAAGGCTTAGAAATTTCTATATTCAAATCCCACCTCACACCCACCCCACAATCATTTTAGTATCATTTTATTAATTTTACCTGACAACCCCAAGTTGTATTTTTTCTTTTTTAAAAAGTTTCTTATAGCCTGGCCAAATGGTGAAATTCCGTCTCTACCAAATAATACAAAAATTAGCCACGTGTGATGGCACGTGCCTATAGTCCCAGCTACTCAGGAGGCTGAGATGGGAGAACTGCTTGAACCCAGGGGGTGGAGGCTGTAGTGAGACAAGATCATGCCATTGCATTCCAGCCTGGGCAACAGAGTGAGAACCTATCATAAAAAAAAAGAAGTTTCTTATGCTTAAAATGTAAATTGATGGGAATGCAAGTTTGTGCAACTTTCCTAGGGGCAATCTGTCAGTGTATAGCCAAAGCCTTGTAAAACAAATCATATACTTTTACCAAGCATTCCAATTTTAGGACGTCATTCTATTTGTCTATAAGAATTTACCTCTAAGGATTTTCATTGAAGCAATATTTATAGTGGTTTTAAAATTGGTAACAAACTAAAGGTCTAACAATAATAAACTGGATATCTTGTGGAAAATGTTTACCACATGTTGGTAAGTGAAGAAGATAATTACAAAACCGTATTATTGTATGATCCCATTTTTAACTTAAAATGTGTTAAATATTAATAAAGACATCAAGATGCTAATAATGATATATCTGATTAAAGAAAATGGGTTATTTTAATTTTCTTCCTTGACTTTTTCTTTTCTTTTTTTTTTTTTTTTTTTGTTTTTTGAGGAGTCTCTCTCTGTCGCCAAGTCTGGAGTGCAGTGGTGCCATCTCAGCTCAATGCAACCTCTGCCTCCTGGGTTCAAGGGATTCTCCTGCCTCAGCCTCCCAAGTAGTTGATTTACAGGTGTATACCACCACACCCAGCTAATTTTTATATTTTAGTGGAGACTGGGTTTCACCATGTTGGCCAGGCTAGTGTCAAACTCCTGACCTCAAGTGATCTACCCGCCTCGACCTCCCAAAGTGCTGGAATTACAGGCATAAGCCCGGCCCATAAAAGACTGGTAAATATCCATGATAATTTGAATCCATATACTCTTTCACCTAACTGTTCCAAAACTAACAACTGACTCTCCAGATAAACTTGCACAAATAGAAATGGTTATGTGCATTAAAACATTCCTTGCAGCATTGACTGTAATAGCAACAAACTGGAAACCATTCAAAGGCCTATCAAATAGGAGAGTAGATAAAAAGGGATAAGACATCTAAAATCTATTAAATGAAATAACCTAGTGTGGATTGTTTTATTTAATCTATTTAATATTTCCAATTTAATACACATACCTGTATGTACACATACATACACACACTAGAACATTTCTGGAAGCATGCAAAAAAAACCTCTATCAGAAGAAACCTCTAGGGATTAAGAACAGTAGAGTAGGGGAAACCTGGGATGTTTACCTTTGAACTTGTACTTTTCTGTCCCAATTAATTTTTTTAACCATGAAAATCAATTAGTTTTATAATTTAAAGCCAAAAGCAAGAATTGTGTAATTCCATAATTTCTAAGATTCCTTCCAGCACTAAAACTCCAGTAAGTCCTTAATATAAATTATTAACAACATGGCTGATTTGATCACTCAAAATACTGAATTTATTTACCAAATTTTTAAATTTAACAAATCCCTATTTGAAATTCAGTTCTGCTTGTGCTCTGCTAGGACCCAAAATTGACAGGGGACAACCGGATACATATTTTTAAATTGATTTGTTTTTCTAAGGCAGATTTTAGGAAGATTGTTTATTTTTAATTGATAGGAAATGAAACATAAGCTACAAGACTATGGATGAATTTAATTTATGGCAGGTTGAAACTTTCTGATTGCATATACGAAAGTCAGAGCACCCAGAGGTTTTTTTATTAGCAGCTGCAGGTAACTATGTTATAAATCCAAAGTCAGTTCTCAAGGAGGGTAATATGGTGTGAGCTGGGGTAAGAGGGTATAGGGAAAAGATCACAAGTAACTCAAAATTGCAGCTAAAACTTGTCAAAAGAGTATATAATGTAAATTTGGTTGTAATTACATCCAATATTTAGAAACACACTATTGCTCTATAGCCCAAAATAATGCAAGTTCCATAGTTTGGAAACACTGAACATCATATAAATTGCTTCATGAGAAACAACCAAGAGGTTAATATGGGAAAATAATTATGGTTGCTTAACGTCTTCGCTGAAATCTGATCTTTTGGAAACATGACAATGGGACCAAGGACTTCAACATCTACTATGTAGATCTACATCTACATTCAACTGTGACAATTTCAAGCAGAACTGCCCTCCTCCCAGAACCACGAAAGAGGCTGAAGGAGATACTTGAGAAACAATTGATTTAAAGGCATCAGATAGATACCTAGCAGCCAGGATTTGAAGAGACAAGGTTTCAGAGAGAAGGGAAGCTTTGAGAAGTGGACCCCACCTTCTCCTGTTGCCTTTCCCCGTTGAAGTGTTTGCTGATTCTTATGCCACACAAAACAAATATTCTTAGAAGGCACAATGCTGAGAAGCTCAGCAAAGTTCAGTGGCCTCATGGTGCTTGCTAGTGCTAGATGGACAAAAATTGGAGCTCAGAGCCTACCCAGGAGGAAGAGGCATGGGAAACACCCTAGGCTTTCTGTTACACGTTTTCTGGATGCTCATTCTTGGTTAAGAAGGTGTCTCCTGCCAGGCACAGTGGCTCATGCCTGTAATCCCAGCAGTTTGGGAGGCTGAGGCGGGCAGTTCAAGAGGTCAGGAGTTCAAGACCAGCCTGGCCAACATGGTGAAACTCCATCTCTACTAAAAATACAAAAATTAGCTGGGTGTGGTGGTACACACCTGTAATCCCAGCTACTCGGGAGGCTGAGGCAGGAATATCGCTTGAACCCAGGAGGCAGAAGTTGCAGTGAGCTGAGATTGCACCACTGCACTCCAGCCTGGGTGACAAAGATTCCATCTCAAAAAAAAAAAAAAAAAAAAAAAAGGTCTATCCCATCCCTGCCTTGTATACTCACAGGCTCTCTTAATTTCTTGTAAGCAGGAATTTATTTTTTATATGGTGCAAGATAGGAGTTTAACTATTTTGATTGAGATGGATAACCAGTCAAGGCTAGCACCATTTATGATATTAACTATCCTTTCCCCTCCTAATTGAAATATCGCTTTTGTCTTATCTTTTTTTTTTTAAGACGGGGTTTCACCATGTTGGTCAGGCTGGTCTTGAACTCCCTACCTGAGGTGATCCGCCCGCCTTGGCCTCCAAAGTGCTTGGATTACAGGCATGAGCCACCACACCCGGCCTTTTGTCTTATCTTAAATGAAAACAATCTATTTTTAGATTATTTGGTTGCACTGATTTTGTTGTTTTTGAAATAGTCTTGCTCTATCACCCACGCTGGAATGCAGTGGCGCAATCTCCACTCACTGCAACCTCTGTCTCCTGAGCTGAAGCAATTCTCCCGTCTCAGCCTCCCAAGTAGCTGGGATTACAGGTGCACACCACTACGCCTGGCTAACTCTTGTATTTTTAATAGAGATGGGTTTTACCACGTTGACCAGGCTGGCCTTGAACTCCTGACCTGAAGTGATCCACCTACCTCAGCCTCCCAAAGTGCTGGGATTACAGGCGTGAGCCTCTGTAACTCTGGCCGGTTGCAGTAATCTGTTTGTATATTCAAATATGTTGGGGACACATCATTCTTTTTCACCATACAGCATCTGAATCCCATTCTTATATGAAGGAAACCCGCACCTTATGATTCTGAGCCTCCCAGAAGAGAAGCTGAAAATGCCATGTAAAACCCTTCCTAGCTTCCCTTGCAACTAAGGTATGATAAGCAGCCTCCAAACGGGTCCCAGTGATCTCTGGCTGCTGGTATTTACAGCCTCGTATAACCTCATTGAGTAGGGTTGTTTCAGAAATGAGGGTGTGCGACTTCTGAGGTTGGTTATGAGTCGCTGTGCCTCCTGCTCTGTTCTCTGCCTTGGCTCACACACTCCAGGGGAGGCCAGCTGCCATGCTGTGAGCACACTTAAGCAGCCCTACAGAGAGATCCATGTGGTGAGGAACTGAGGCCCCAGCCAACAGCCATGTGAAGGAGCCATCATGGAAGCAGAGCCTCCAGCTCCGCTCCAGCCTTCAGATGATTTCAGCATTGGCCAACATCTTGACCACAGGCTCATGAGAGACTCCAAGCCACAACCACCCAGTTAGGTGATGATTCCTGACCTACAGATACTGTCTGAGAGAATAAATGTTTATTGTTTTCAGCTGCTAAATTTAGGGGTAATTAGTTATGCAACAATAGATAATATAAGGGGTATGGGATCTGACCCAAGTTCTTCATTTGTTTTATGTTCCTCAATATTTTAGTGTTCTTCATGTTGGAACTGTCTTTCTTAAGTTTATTTCTAAGAATTTTATAGTTTTTGTCTCTAATACGAATGACACTTTTTAAAATTTTCACTTCCATGTGTTTTTTGCAAGATTAGAGCAAAACTATTGATTCTTACATATTTATCTTATAGCCAGTAATTTACCAGATTCTCATATTATTCTACATTTTTTTTTTTTTTTTTTTTTGAGACGGAGTCTTGTTCTGTCACCAGGCTGGAGTACAGTGGCGTGAATTCGGCTTACTGCAACCTCCACTTCCAGGGTTCAAGAGATTCTCCTGCCTCAGCCTCCAGAGTAGCTGGGACTACAGGCATGTGCCACCACATCCAGCTAATTTTTGTATTTTCAGCAGAGATGGGGTTTCACCATACTGGCCAGGATGGTCTTGGTCTCGACCTTGTGATCCACCCACCTTGGCCTCCCAAAGTGCTGGGATTACAGGTGTGAGCCACTGCGCCTGGCACTCTATACTTTTGTTTTAAGGGGTTGATCGGGAAGTGGCTCAACTCGAGGTGGATCACCCGCCCACTTCCAAGATCCAACTATAAGCTTTTTAACAGTAGCAACTTAAATATATGCTATTAGAGCTGGAATTAATCATTTTGTACTTAAAACAGAAAAAAAACCTACTGTCTCCTAGATTTCTGGGAGATGCAACTATCATCAGTAAGAAGGAATTTCAAAATAAAGGACTCCACCTTTCTAAAATTTATGCCAATTACTTGATTTCCTTGTTGTTAAATCCTCCTAAACAGTGTAGGACAATACTGACAATAGCAGGCATCTCTGTCTGGTTCCTCATTCTTAGTGAAATGGTTTTTAGTGTTTTGATGTTTAGAATGATAGTTGCTGTTAGTTTTCTTTAATTGAGGTACATATAACAAAATTCACCCTTTTAAAGTACACAGTTTGATGAGTTTTAACAACTACTGATATCAAGATCAAGAGCATTTCCATCACCCCAAAAAGTTCCCTGGTACTCCTTTGCAGTCATTCTTTTATATCTTTACTTCAGTTTAAATAAGACACTTGCACTTATGACGTAACTCTATTGTTAATATTTGCACAAGGCTGGGCACAGGGGCTCACGTCTGTAATCCCAGAACTTTGGGAGGCCGAGGTAGGCTTGAGCACAGGAGTTTGAGACCAGCCTGGACAACAAGGGAGATCCCATCTTTACAAAAGAAAAGAGCCTCAAAGTTGTTCACAATGAGCTCAAAGTATTTTTTTTTTATTTTTGAGACAGACTCTCTGTTACCCAGGCTGGAGTGCAATGGTATAATCTTGGCTCACTGCAACCTCCACCTCCAGAGTTCAAGAGATTCTCCTGCCTCAGCCTCCTGTGTGGCTGGGTTTACAGGTGTGCACCACCACACCCACCTAACTTTTGTATTTTGTAAGTAGAGACGGGGTTTCACCACGTTGGCCAGGCTGGTCTCGAACTCCTGACCTCGAGCAATCCATCTGCCTTGGCCTCCCAAAGTGCTGGGATTACAAGCCTGAGCCACCGCACCTGGCTTACAAAAAATTTTTTTAATTAGCCAGGTGTTGGTGTTACGTGCCTGCAGTCCCACCAGCTACTTGAGAGGCTGAGATGGGAGGACAGCTTGAGCTCAGAAGGTTGGGCCTGCAGTAAGCCATGATCCTGACTGGGTAATAGAGCAAGACCCTGTCTCAAAAACTATGTAATTTTTAAATTTAAATTTAAAAATTAAAACACATATTTGTACAAGTTCTATATGAACAGAAACCATATCGTATTGCTCACCCCTGTATTTCTAGCACATATTGTAATTCCTGACACACACCAGGCCCTCAACATTTGCTAAATTAACGAGTTAATGAACGAATAAACCCATCGACCAACCAACCAATTCACCTTGGAGGTTGACTCTATTCCTCACTGTTCCCTGATGCCAGCTGCTTTCTTGCCTTAGTCTCCCGAGTCTGCATTCCCCTGACTCCCCACTGCTGGACTCCACCTGCCTACTAGGTAAGCTATCCACTGCCCTTAACTGCATTCCCTTACCTATTGGTTTTATCTTCCAAGTTTAACTACAAAGTGGGGTGCTATCTAGTGGAATTACCTATGTTCAAGGAGAAGCTTAACAACAACAGCAGTAGCAGTTTCCAGCAATACAAAGAAAAAAGCTAAAACTAGGAAGCAAGGGAATCAGATAAAAAGGCAGGAAGCTTAATAACCATCTGGAGTGTTCGCTCTGGAGGAGCTAGGCCAAGAGGAGAACTAGGGATCAGTAATGCGTGAAAAGTCAGAAGAGGTGAAAAGACCACAGCCAGAAACAACAAAGCTGGGAATTAAGTAAGCAGCCTATTTTCTTTACACGGTGCTCAACTGGAAAGCCAATCTTTTTTTTTCTTTTTTCTTTTTTTAAGATGGAGTTTCACTCTTGTTGCCCAGGCTGGAGTGCAGTGGCTGGATCTCGGCTCACAGCAACCTCCGCCTCCTGGGTTCAAGTGATTCTCCAGCCTCAGCCTCTCAAGTAGCTGGGATTACAGGTGCCTGGCTAATTTTTGTGTTTTTAGTAGAGACAGGGTTTCACCGTGTTGGCCGGGCTGGTCTTGAACCCCTAACCTAAGGTGATCCACCCACCTCAGCCTCCCAAAGTGTTGGGATTACAGGCATGAGCGTCCAGCCCAGGGAGCCAATCTTTAAGGGACAGAGCTGAGTCAGACAATGGCCTGCCATCTTCTGCCAGCCTACCTAGCGTCTTGTGCTCTGCCTGCCTCATGAATTCCCACCATTATCTGCAGAAACGTCTACCCACAAGCAGTGACTCTATTTTGAAGGACATGTCACATTCTCAGTTCCCTCCAGGTGCAGCACCAACTCCCCACCACTCACTAGTTAAGGTGGCATTTGCAGTTTCAGAACTGGTTGCTTACTTATTCAGAATTGGAGGAAAACGTGAAGAAGTTCAGCTGTGAAATGCCAAAAAAAGTGAAGAAACTCATTTTTCTCTAAAAACAGAAAATAAATGAGCTAAAATATACAAAAATGCAACTGAAATCTCTGAATGTAATTCACACTGTAGTATGCTCTTTTTAAAAAAAGATGCAAGCACAGAAGCACACATAAAACATTATTTGTAAGCTACTCTTTGCTTACTAATAACAAATGTAGGTAAATTTGGCAGATGTAAATAAGGCACCACCACAACACGTGAGTGCCAACCACAGAACCAAGATCCGCATACCTAAATACGGAAAGTTGTAAAAGACTATGACAGACTGTCACTAAAAGGCTTGTCTTCAGGAATTTGGATGATTATATCTGAAAAGATATTCAGAGTTCAATTTTGTTGGAGAAAGTAATAAGGAAGGGGGTGTCTATGTCAGAGATGGGTGCGGGTACGCGTAGGGGTAATCTATAGAGGACGTAGAAACTATTTCCAAAGGCACAAGTTTAGCATGAGGGACTTCCCTCACAGGAAAGACACCTGGTGTTTTATATGTCCTTCTGAACGCGGACAGGGTATTTCTATGAAGTTACAAAGCTGCAATCCCGTTCTCATGTGCAGCACCACAGGTTTTGCTTTCAAATATCTGCAGGTGCATCCTCCTGCACTCGTTAAACGAAAGGTTTTCCTTTTCTGTGCTAAACCCGCTTTTACCACCGCGCTCTCCACCTGATTCACAGCAGGGGTTCTAAGACCGTCAGATCACCGCAGCCTTTGTATTTTATGGGGGAGTTGAAAGCCTCAGAGCTGCTCGCGATACCTCTAGGGTGGTCGGGGAGGTCCCCACCGCGCACTTCTGCAAACCAGATTAGGGAGGCCTGGGGATTCCGGCCGCGGAAAGGCGCAGAGGAGGTAAAGGTTCGGCCTGCCAGAGTGACGCACTTGTAGGCGGATTCGGAAACGCGAGCTCTCGAGCCGGAGGGACTCGGACCGATCCCCCCAGAACCGGGCGGCCTTGGCCGAGGCGTGGCGGCTTTCCAAGCGCGCTTCTAAAAGCTGTGTACAATGGAGACTCCTGGAATAGCCACAGATCACTACTGTGATCAGAACGAGATGTAAAATCTATGACGCAGGATAGGGCTACGGCGACATTTTGGGAGAAAATGAAAGAGTGCCAAACTACGCAGCGGGTCCAGAGAGACCAAAGACTACGATTCCCAGCATTCAATGCAGTGTACCCCCACCCCTAAGTTGTTGCATGCCGGGAGCTGTAGTTTCTAACCACCACCATCCGAAAGCGTTCTAGGGATTTTCGGTCTCTCTCGTGTGTTTCTCCTGTCTGAGAAGCGCCGCTACACAAGAAAGCTGGCCGCGAAAGTCGTGCTGGAATTACTCCCAACGTAACCCCAGGCGTAGATGGGAAAGGGTAAAGAACACGTTGCCACGACTACCGTTTCCCCTGGTCACGGAATAAACGCTCTCTAGGATCCGGAAGTAGTTCCGCCGCGACCTCTCGAAAAGGATGGATGTGTTCTGTGCCTACGTTCATTGGACGGTTTCCCTTAGAGGCCAAGGCCTCCCAGGCAAAGGGGCGGTCCCACGTGTGAGGGGCCCGCGGAGCCATTTGATTGGAGAAAAGCTGCAAACCCTGACTAATCGGAAGGAGCCACGCTTTGGGCATCGGTCACCGCACCTGGACAGCTGCGATTGGTGGACTTCCGACCCCCCCACGAGTCCCCATTGGGTGCCGTGGGTGCGTGGTGCGGCGCGATTGGTAGGTTTGTGTGTCCCAACCCCCGCCCGCGTGAAGTGGGGGTGAAAAGCGGCCCGACCTGCTTGGGGTGTAGTGGGCGGACCGCACGGCTAGAGGTGTGAGGATCTGGCTCCGCGGTTGGGGGGTGGAGGCGGCTCCTGCGATCGAAAGGGACTTGAGACTCACCGGCCGCACGCCATGAGGGCCCTGTGGGTGCTGGGCCTCTGCTGCGTCCTGCTGACCTTCGGTGAGTGATTCTGGAGGAGCAGACGCCCCCCCCTCCACACGCGCGGCCGCTTCTCGAAGGTTCTGGGGGCGTTGAACCTGGGCGGAGGGGGCATCCCAGGGCCTGCGATGGGCCAAGGGACGTCGCCTTTCCTCGAAAGAGGACTAGGGGATTACGTTTATTCTCTTCTTCCTTTGGAATTAGAAAAGAATAGAATCATCGAAGTTCCCTGCCGGTCTAATAGTGTCTTTCCCGGAGGTCTCAGCGACCTCGGGGAGGGGCCTCACTGGAGCTCGGGCTCCCCCGGGAACTGTGCGAGTCCCCCCCACCCCGAAGGACTTTTTTAGCCACCGCAACCTTCGGCCACCCCAGCTTTCCCGACCCCGAATTCCCCAGACTCCGACTCCTCGCAAGCGCGTGTCCTTTCTTAGATGTCGGCGTCGGAAGCGTGAGGCCTGGGGCCAGCGGAATGGCAGTGTCAGCGTGTTTGATTCGGTTTTGGTGGAGCTCGGTTCTTCACATTTCTCCCCCTTCTCATGCCTCTGGGCTCAATTTCAGTTCCTCTCGCCAGAGGTTGCATAAATCCTGTTTGTATTCTGACCTGTGATAACGAAGGCCGAAGTTTTGGCTTGGAGAGTTGGGAGGACTTGGCTCGGCCTACGAGCAACACGTGTGGGTGTAAAAGAGGCCTGGCATCAGTGTGCTTAACGTTATTTATAAAGGATCGGAGACAAGCTGTTTAGAAGTGGTGGCTGCCTCCGTATTTTAGAATCTACGGGGCACCTCAGCATCTGAACTTAGATGTGCTGTCTTGGCTTTACCTTGGATATTTAAGCCAGGGAATGTGCACTCTTTCATCCCCACCTCCCTTATTTACCAACTGAATTTTGCAATCCCTACCCTTCCGTATTTGATCATCCTCCTTGAAGAAGTGCAATGTTGAAGAGTTTTCCCGTGTTAAATCTTTCTTCAGGGTCAGTCAGAGCTGATGATGAAGTTGACGTGGATGGTACAGTAGAAGCGGATCTGGGTAAAAGTAGAGAAGGCTCAAGGACGGATGATGAAGTAGTACAGAGGTTTGTGTTCATTTGAGCTTACCTACACAGATAAGCCCTGTGAACCTTGTGAGTTATGGTCACTTCTTATGGATCTCTTCTCCAAAAGTCCAGATAAAGTCTAACACCCTTGTATTTAATACTTAGTGAGTTATGTGCATACATACCTCCTAACTTGTACCTAGGAGTGATTAAACTGAGTGAATTCCTTTGAAAACTATATTGCAGAATACTAGCACCATAAACTTTGTAAGACTAGAAAAGACTTTCAGTTGGATTTGTATTCATTAACTGTGTACACCTCGTAAGCTTAAAAATGGGGTTTCTGTCAGTTGAACAGTATTTTAAAATTTGGCCTCTTGGGACTTAATGACAGTTTTGAAGGCCTCACTGTGGAAGATAAATGAGTAGGAAAAGTTGGGATTTATTTTTCTGGCAATTTTAAGAACCCAGTATTTCCAATACAATATTAAAGGTAGCCTACTGCTGTGCTAACATAATGAGATGGTATATCAGTAATATTTTATAAAGGTTTCCATTTTAACTCCCAAGACAATATTCAGAGGCCACTGTGCTCTCATCATAGTTCCTCTAGTTTTGAAGGGAGCTAAGCCATGCTGTATTTGCTTATCTGATTTCCTTAGAGAGGAAGAAGCTATTCAGTTGGATGGATTAAATGCATCACAAATAAGAGAACTTAGAGAGAAGTCGGAAAAGTTTGCCTTCCAAGCTGAAGTTAATAGAATGATGAAACTGATCATCAATTCATTGTATAAAAATAAAGAGGTAAGCAACATGTGGTTAGAGTATTTTGCCTCTGTATGTTGGCATACCTGTTTACTTAAATTTGCATAAATTACTCTGAAAGTAATGTAGTATCCAAGTAAGTAGTAACAACCTTTAAATACTTAATAAGTCCAAGAATTGCTGGTAGATATCTGGGGAGAAAGAGGGTGTCAGACATGTACTTTTTTCTTTACCTCCAAATAGGTTCATGGCCTGATAATAGTTGTGAGTCTAGGCCAGGCATGGTGGCTCAGGCCTGTAATCCCAAGACTGGGAGGCCGAGGTGGGCTTATCACGAGATCAGGAGATCGAGAACAACCTGGCTAACACGGTGAAACTCTGTCTCTACTAAAAATAGAAAAGATAATTAGCCAGGCATGGTAGTGCATGCCTGTAGTCCCAGCTGTTCGGGAGGCTGAGGCAGAAGAATCACTTGAACCCAGGAGGCGGAGGTTGCAGTGAGCCGAGATCACACCAGTGCACTCCAGCCTGGGCGACAGAGCGAGGCTCTGTCTTAAGAAAAAAAAAAAAGTTGTGAATCTAAGAGCAGTCACGTAAACTAAACTTCTTGCATTGCATACCTGCAGATCACTGTTAGGTGAGTAGTGTTACTATCCATGCCAGTTAATGTATCCCTTACAGTTGTCACAGTTCTTTGTGTAAGGAGCTAGGCTTCATTTTTTATTTTTTAAATCAAAAGAGTAATGCCACTCCTATACCATAAGAAGTCTTAAATCCTTAAAGAGTGCTTTTATAAGGTACAGAAAAGAAATAAAATGGGTTTGGCATAAAATTGAATGTCTTAATGCATATTGAAGATAATCTAAGTGTACTACCTCTGGCTTCCATTTAGATTTTCCTAAGAGAACTGATTTCAAATGCTTCTGACGCTTTAGATAAAATAAGGCTAATATCACTGACTGATGAAAATGCTCTTTCTGGAAATGAGGAACTAACAGTCAAAATTAAGGTAAGTGTAAGGCAGGTTTTCTTCCTTTTAAAGGAAAAGGAATTCTTAGAGAATCCATATTAGTCAAGACAGGCTAGATTATATTGCAGTGACAAAAATCTCCCAAGTCTCAGTGGCTTGAGAGTCAGCAAACTATGGTCACATCCGACTTGATTTGTTTTTATAAGCAGTTTTATTGAAATGCAGTCATGCCCATTTGTTTATGATCTGTGACTGCTTCTGTGCTTCAACAGCAGAGTTGAGTTGTTGTAGCAGAAAACATAATTCTCCCAAAGCCTAAAATATTTGCTGTGTGGCCCTTTACAGAAAAAAATTGCCAGGCCCTGGCTTAAATCATCGATCACAGGCTGCCTGTGGCCTTTGCTGTGCCTCATCCTCACGCAGCCAATTGGAGTGTAGCCAGTTGCCATGGTGCAGAGCAAACGTAGAGGGTCTCGTACTATTATATTACAGTTAATGGTTCATCCTGAAAGCAGAGCTCTCCTTCACAACTCATTGGCCAGAACTAGTCACATGGCCTTAGCCATTCTTAAATTTAGGAGAAAGTAAAATCCTCCTAAATTCCTGGAAGGCAGAGAGCCAGAGTGAAAAATATTAATGATCCATAACAGATTCCAAATAGAGGAATCATTCAAGTTTTGTTTTCTATTAAAGAAATGGGCAAAACATAAAATTATATTTTTCTTGAATTATTTTCCTTCAAAGGTAACTTGATTTAGGTCAGTCTCTAACCTTTGACTTTTAGGCCAGTCTGCCCATTAATATTAATACTTTCTCAAATACATAAATTACTTTAAGATGTACACTTTCGGAAAAGGCCATAAAAAACTATGTAGAAGAAAATATCTCAGTTTAGTTTTCTGTATTAGAATTGATGGGACCCAAAGCTCTGGTTAGTTTCTCAATATTTGCTTGGCATAATGTAAATATTAAATACAACTATCTGGTTCTTGTCTTGCTTTTAGTGTGATAAGGAGAAGAACCTGCTGCATGTCACAGATACTGGTGTAGGAATGACCAGAGAAGAGCTGGTTAAAAACCTTGGTACCATAGCCAAATCTGGGACAAGCGAGTTTTTAAACAAAATGACTGAAGCACAGGAAGATGGCCAGTCAACTTCTGAATTGATTGGCCAGTTTGGTGTCGGTTTCTATTCCGCCTTCCTTGTAGCAGATAAGGTTATAGTCACATCAAAACACAACAACGATACCCAGCACATCTGGGAGTCCGACTCCAATGAATTTTCTGTAATTGCTGACCCAAGAGGAAACACTCTAGGACGGGGAACGACAATTACGTGAGTATGACTGATCCCTAATAAGAATTAATAGTCATGCTGAGGATCTTGACTCTCTAGTTCCACTCTCTGAGCAAATGACTTATTCTGGGCTTTAATTTTTCTGCCTATGAAATGAGGAAACAGAACTGTTACCACTTGAAGAAATATTTGAGGACCTGCAAAGGGCCAGGCACAAAGGTTTGTGATTGCTATTGTATATGGAGGGTATAAAGTAGAAAATACCTACGGAGAAGGTGTGGGTTGGTCAGTTTCCCAGGTTAGAAGAGTAGTTTGTCTGTGGAGCATCCTGAATAAAGGCATGGAGGCACAGCATGCTCACTAGATGAACAGAGTTCTTCTTGGTGGCCGTTTCAGATAGAACGTGATGAACTTTTATTTAAGAGTCTCAGGGTGGTGTGGAGGAGGCGAGGATTAGACAAGGGGAGATTCTTTGGAGGAACCATTGAAAATATTCAAGATGAGTGGTAGCAACCAGGGCTGGGCTGGCTTGTAGAGATAAAGGGCTTAAAGTTCATGAAAGTTGTAAAAGCTCTAGAATAAAACTAAGATTCCTTTTAAGCCAATAACTGTTGTTTGTACAGATGAGAACAGAGCCAGTGCCCTACACTGGCTCTCATTGCTTGTAGCACTGTGACGTAGGCAGGGCAGCTTTTTGACTTTTTAAAATTTTACCATCTTGGAGATAAGGATTCCTCATTTCAGAGGTCAGTTGGCTTGCCAACTCCTGCTGAGTAACAGAAGGTGCCTACAGCTTCTTTTTTTTTTTTCTTAATTCAATTTTAAATTTTCTTAACATTAAGGAAAAGAAGTACATACTTATTGTGACAAACTTTCTTCATCCTAGAAAGTAACCTTTCCTGTTTTTACTGCAACATATGTTCTTTTAATGAAGACTAATTAGATGACTGCCTTTTAGTACTTTGAAACTTGTGTTCCCAATTTACTTTTCCCTGCCTTCTTACTAACATTGATATCTCCAGGTCTCATTTGGAGGCATCACTAAGAGTTATGCCCCAGTGCCCTCTCTTTTAAAGCACTGTGCTAGCTGTTAGAGAAGCATAGGTAAATCATTCCTACAGAAAGAAAGTGATGTCCCAAGAGGTGTTAATGTCAGGTTGCTAAGAAACAGGTGAAATTTTCTGGATATAAGTTCTAGGAAGGCAAACATTTTGTTGGAAGCTCCATTCCCAGAGCCTAACACTTAATTGGCAGCTATTTGTGTGAATGAGTGAGGATAAACAGTACACTTCCATGCAGGTAAGATGCAACCTATCCAGTACCTAGTTTCCATGACTATACATATCTTTTTAAAAATTTCCTTTGCCCGCTTCTTAAATGTTGATATGCACTTTCTCCAAGTTAAGTTTCAGCCCTTTTCTCATTGTCCATATGATCCTTTTGTAGTCTTATGTACTGCCACGGCCTCAGGTTCCATCTCTAGGTCTCAGAGTTACATTCTTAGCCTAGATCAGGAGTCAGCAAACTTTTTCTTAGAAGAGCCAGCTAGTAGAAAAAAAGATTAAAGAAAAAACAGCAACAAAAAAGAAAGAGCCAGCTAGTAAATATTTTTAGCTTGTGAGCTGTATGGTCTGTCACATGTCCCATCTCTGTTTAGCTTAAAAGCAGTCATAGGCCATACATAAGGATGTGTCCCAGCCAGGTGTGGTGGCTCATGCCGGTAATCTCAACACATTGGGAGGCTGAGATGGGAGGATCACTTGAACCCAGGAGTTTGAGGTCAGACTGGGCAACAAAGTGGCATCCCATCTCTACGAAAAAAAAAAAAAATATAAATATATATATATATATATATATATATATATATACAAAAATTAGCTGGGCATGGTGGTGCATGCCTGTAGTCCCAGCTACTCAGGAGGCTGAGGTAGGATGATTGCTTGAGTCTGGGAGGTCAAGGCTGCAGTGAGCCATGACCACACCACTGTACATGATCACAGCTGGGTGTCAGAGTGAGACCCACGTCCCCCTCCTCACCAAAAAAAGATGTGTCTCAGTAAAATTTCCAGTGGGTGCCAGCTATACAGTTATAGTTTGCCAACCCCTTGTCTAGGTCTCACTGCTGGGCTCCGTGTTCATGTGTTTAAGTGCCTTTTAAATGCTTCTACCTAAGATAATCTACCCAGCAGCTTCTACTTGCATCCAAAACTGAACTCTTAATCCCTAAATCACTAGAACATGTGCCCTGAGACCAGCAGCCTAGTCACTCACTAGGCTTTGTCATCATATCATGGCTACTTACTGGCCAGTTACCACTAAACTAATGAGCCTTTTGAGACAGGGAGGGAACCACAGATAGGCCATTCCCCATACTTAATTGGAAACACAAATATCAAGATGTGGGCTACCTACTGTGCTTAAGAGTAGGTTTGGGCACAGTGGCTCAAGCTTGTAATCCCTACACTGCCCCGTATAATTTTATGTAATAGTGGAAATGTTCTATATGTGGACTTCCTAGTTTGGCAGCCACCAGCCACATGTGACTGTTGAGTACTTGGAATGTAGCAATGTGACTGGAACTGAACTGTGTGTTTTATTTAAATAAGTCACATGTGCCCAGTGGCTACCATTTTGGATAGTGGAGATATAAATTATCCAGATTAATTTTCTAGCTTTTTTAAGGCAAATGTTTTTATTAATTAGGAATAGTTATCTACAATAATCATTAGGTTTCTAGAACAACAGTAAAAGCTATGAGAGTGCATGATTCCATTTTTCTCCAGAATTTTTCAGTGCTCTTTCACCTTGACAAATGAAAAAAACCAATCTATTTAGAAGATTGGGAATATTTTCATTTTCTACGGTTATTCTCCACTTCGGGTAATGTAGAGGAGATTCCTCTCTTTACTGAATATCTATATGTGTTAACATTTTAGCTCACAAACTCTTATTGGTGATGGAGAGTTAACATGAATAATTAGGACATCTTGGATTACACAGAACTGTTGGCTATTACCATGGTATTTAGATGAATTTATAATCTCATATCCTAAATGTTAGATGTTGCTAAACTTCGAATTTTTCTTGCAGCCTTGTCTTAAAAGAAGAAGCATCTGATTACCTTGAATTGGATACAATTAAAAATCTCGTCAAAAAATACTCACAGTTCATAAACTTTCCTATTTATGTATGGAGCAGCAAGGTAAATCTATATTGATTAAAAACATATATGTATTACCTTGGCACATATTTAAATATTTAACACTAAAAGAATGAAGGCAGGCCGTGCACGGTGGCTAACGCCTGTAATCCTAACACTTTGAGAGGCCAAGGCACGTGGATCACCTCAGGTCAGGAGTTTGAGACCAGCCTGGCCAACATGGCAAAACCCTGTCTCTACTAAAACTACAAAAAAGTTAGCTGGGTGTGGTGGCACATGCCTGTAGTCCCAGCTACTTGGGAGGCTGACGCAGGAGAATCGCTTAAACCTGGGAGATAGAGGTTGTGGTGAGCTGAGATTGCCCCCACTGTATTCCAGCATGGGCGACAAAGGGAGACTTTGTCTCAGAAAAAAAAAAAAAGAATGAAGGCAAAGTGTGGTATATTAGTTGAGGATACATACCCTCAGGGTTTTCTTACAAAGACCTATTTTTTGTCATGTTATGTCATATTCTGTAGACAGGATTGTTAAACAAATGAGTTTAACCATAATTCTCCTTTTATCTCAACAGACTGAAACTGTTGAGGAGCCTATGGAGGAAGAAGAAGCAGCAAAAGAAGAGAAAGAAGAATCTGATGATGAAGCTGCAGTAGAGGAAGAAGAAGAAGAAAAGAAACCAAAGACTAAAAAGGTAAAGTCTGCTTCATCTCCCTGCGTAAGATACTATTTAACATGTATGGGCAAAACCAGGAAAACCCAAGTAGACACTGGCTCTTTTGAGGTCAGCTTCAGTTCTTAAAGTTCTACTTTCTCCAGGTGCTAAGTCCATGGAGCCAGCTTTTAAAATAAGGCGTATGTTTGTATGTTGAGTACATTGTCTTGTAGAAGGTTTTAAATATCAAACCCAGGTCATTTTTATGAAGAGTTTTCTGACTTTTATATATTGCCTAGGACTGGTGGCTTATATGTTTGGAATTTTAAAATATTAAAAAGCTTTCTGAGTCCTCTTTTGTCCTTTTATGATGTAGGGATTAACTATAAAAATAGTTCTGGCTTGCTTAGGTAGCAGAGTAAGAAGTATTGGTTGTGGTGGTTAAGAAATATTTTTGTAAAATGTTGGATTCTTTAAGTCATGAAATAGGAATATGTAATATGTATTTCCTTCTAATCTCAAAACAACTATTTTCAAGAAAAATTTTTGCTAGTTAAAAATAACAAAAAAATTTAGTTGGCTTTTCATCAGTTAACAATTGTCTTTTTGAATTAAATATTGAGAAAAATACTTTGCTTTTGATGGGGGATGACAGAAAACTTACTAGATAACAGGTATCTTTTGGTGCCTTTTTTTTTCTTTAATCTGGAGACAGAGTCTCTGCCACCTAGTCTGGAGTGCAGTGGCATGATCATAGCTCCCTTCAACCTTGAACTCCTAAGCTTAAGCAGTCCTTTTGCCTCAGCCTCCCAAGTAGGTAGGACTACAGGCACACACCAACATGACTGGCTAATTTTTAAATATTTTTTTGTAGAGACGGAGGTTTTGCTATGTTGCCTCGACTGGTCTTGAACTCCTGTGTTCAAACAGTCCCCTGGCCTCCCAAAGTGCTAGAATTGCAGGTGTGAGCCACCACGCCAGGCCTCTGGTTCCATATATATTCTTTTGAAATCTGAAGCCATGGTTACTGCTAGGATAATCTTGATGAGTGCTAAGAGAGACTAATCAAATACTATAATAACTTCAGGTTGAAAAAACTGTTTGGGACTGGGAACTTATGAATGATATCAAACCAATATGGCAGAGACCATCAAAAGAAGTAGAAGAAGATGAATACAAAGCTTTCTACAAATCATTTTCAAAGGTAAATATTTATAATTCCCTAGCTTCTGGTTATTAATGAGTAGACAAAATATCATCCTTTTAGTTTAATTGTATATGGTATATTACCATGAATATGAGATGGTTCATTCCTGTTTTTTCCCAGAGAGAAAATTCAAAAAAATTTAGGCCAGCTATAATATATCTATTTCTGGCTTATTGACCTAATCATTTAAATTTTATATGAAGCTTTGAGATTGGCATCTCAGTAGAGAATTTAAGAGTAATTGGTTTCCAGAACACACCATTTTTACTTAAATTGAATTATTACGCTCATCACTACTTCAAAATTGCAGCAGTTATTACATTTAGTCCTAGCTCGTAGTTAATGTAATAGTGAAACATTACAAAATCAAGAATGTTTGAAACAGTTTTGTGGCTGTTTAAACAGAATTGGTTTCCTTTTTATTCCTGTGTATTTTGTAATATGTGATTTTTTAAAAAATTATTTTGAGAAGGCATCTGTAGGCTTCACCAGCTTGCCAAGGATTTTGTGTGACAAAAAAAGATTAAGAACCACCTACATAGGTAGATGTGTGATTTCCACCACAAAACCCGTAAAACATGAAATCATGTTAAGTGGCTTTAATCTTTAAAGAGCTTGCTTACGACATCAGACACTTACTGTGAGATCCTTCGCCTATGTTTCCTTACCTATTTTTTTTTTCTTTTACGGATCCCTTCTTGAAAGTCTTAAAAATGCAAAACTAGCATTAAGGTTGTTTCAAGTCAATGTTTCCCCAGCAGCATTTGGTATGAGTAATAGAATGCGCTAATGGACTTACCCATAGCTAAATAAAACTTCATATTCTGTGTCTGTATTTGTTGTTTTCTCTATTCCATAGCCTTTAAATTTCAGCTCTTGAAACACTGTTGCTTGTTCCTTCACTTTTATTCCCATAAACTCTAAAGTTTTAGTGTCTATCGACTTATTTTATATTAAGGCAGCCGTATTAGAAATACAATTAATGTGGCCGGGCGCGGTGGCTCAAGCCTGTAATCCCAGCACTTTGGGAGGCCGAGGCGGGTGGATCACGAGGTCAAGAAATCGAGACCATCCTGGCTGAGATGGTGAAACCCCCTCTTTTTTTTTTTTTTTTTTTTTAAAAAAAAAGAAAAATATAATTAATGTGAGCCACACATAAGATTCTAAATTTTTTAGAAGCCATACAAAAAAAAGGGAACCATGAGTGTTAATAATGTAGTTTATTTAACCCAGCATATGCCAAATAGTATTATTTCAACATATAATCAATACAAAAACTAATGAGACATTTTACATCCTTTTAAAAATTTTGTACTATGCTGTCAAAATGTATTTTACACTTAACAGCACATCTGAATTTGAACTACCTACATTTCAAGTGTTTAACAGCCATATATGTGGTACAGTAATACATTAATGCAAATCAACAGAATTTCTGATTTTGTTTTACGGGTATTTACATACATCTTTGTGGCCACTGCTAGAGCTAAGTTCCATAGAAGAAACATGTCCTTGATTACTTACTGTAGTTCAAGGGTACACTGAAGTGTTGTATATAATTTTGTCATTTAGGCAGGGTGGTGGTTTTCCTATTCACTTCTCTCACACGTAGGAAACATAAACTCATCCATCCTTCTGCAAGTTTAGGAAATAATGTTACTGACAGTCATTATCAAAACAACCATGTCTAGTGAATTAGAATTGCAGTCCTACTTATTTCTTCACTCTACCCTTTTCTTTCTCTTCTTTTTTGGTGGGGGGAGGGGCGGGTAAGGGAAATTTTTTGTTAATTGCTAAACTGAATGTGTACGACATAGTACATTTCTTAGTTCTTACACTGCTTTTCTCCTGTGTTATTTGAATGACTAAGATGCCAATTTTCCACAGGAAAGTGATGACCCCATGGCTTATATTCACTTTACTGCTGAAGGGGAAGTTACCTTCAAATCAATTTTATTTGTACCCACATCTGCTCCACGTGGTCTATTTGACGAATATGGATCTAAAAAGAGTGATTACATTAAGGTGAGTTTTTAAGTCGTATAAACTGCGTTTAAAATTTTAAAGTCTAATTTTTAGAAAGTGACCTTTTTTTGGTCTCTTTAGCTCTATGTGCGCCGTGTGTTCATCACAGACGACTTCCATGATATGATGCCTAAGTACCTTAATTTTGTCAAGGGTGTGGTAAGTATCTGAAGTTTGGGAGAAGGGGTCATTGTTGTGGGGGTCTGGCAGTGTAGCGTGTTTGTTTGGCTTTGCTTTCTTCCAATGGTTTTATTGCTCACTGAACTTTGTTTTGCCATCTGAAGGTGGACTCAGATGATCTCCCCTTGAATGTTTCCCGTGAGACTCTTCAGCAACATAAACTGCTTAAGGTAAGTGTCTCTAGGAAGAAACTGTCCACTTCGCCTTTTGATTGGGGTTCAGAGGGCAGGCTTCATTTTTAGAGTAACCAGATTTTGGGTCTAGTCCATGAATCTTCAGATGAACTTTCATTCTGGGCTTATCAGGTCCTAGGAATCTGATTATTTTTCTCCCAACATTTAACAATGAAGTTTCAAACATCTAGAAAAAATTAAAGAATTGTGCAGTGAACATCCATATAGACCCACTGAGTGGTCCACAATTAACATTTTGTCATACAGACTTTATCCCTTAGCCACCTTTTTTATTAAGCCTTTCATTAAACCTTTCCCTAGTTTTTTATGTTTAGTTTTTGATTTTAAAAGTATTTAAAAGTAACATATTTGTTCACTTCATTTAGATCCTAGAGAGTATCAGTGAGCCCTAGGGTTAGAATATAAACATTAAAGCAATCTTGTGGCTATTTGCACAGACAGCTAAGTTTCAGCCCAGTCTGAATGAATGGGAGTGCTTCACCATTTCCTGCCCCTCAACAAATGGCAATGATGATACCATCTTTGTAGCTTTCATACTCCTCCCTGGGTACCTTACATTCTCAAAACTTTCAGATTAACTTCTCTAATCAGTTATTCATTCATTGTGTTTAGGTGATTAGGAAGAAGCTTGTTCGTAAAACTCTGGACATGATCAAGAAGATTGCTGATGAGAAATACAATGATACTTTTTGGAAAGAATTTGGTACCAACATCAAGCTTGGTGTGATTGAAGACCACTCAAATCGAACACGTCTTGCTAAACTTCTTAGGTTCCAATCTTCTCATCATCCAACTGACATTACTAGCTTAGACCAGTATGTGGAAAGAATGAAGGAAAAACAAGACAAAATCTACTTCATGGCTGGGTCCAGCAGAAAAGAGGTGAGATGAACTCCAAGTGTTGTCAGCCATTCTGGAATGTAGCTGGGGATTTACAGCCAACTCTTGATGGGGAGAAAAGGAAAACTTAATTGTGTAACTTGAGTAGTTATAAGTCCTGGTCAGTCACTGACGGGAAGGTCATTTACATTCACTGAGCCTACTTCACCTGTAAAATGGGGTTTTTACTAATGTATGAACATAGCAGCTGCTAAGATAAACAATACACCAAGGCCAGACCTGGAAAACATTGACTTCTCTTAATTTTGTAGGCTGAATCTTCTCCATTTGTTGAGCGACTTCTGAAAAAGGGCTATGAAGTTATTTACCTCACAGAACCTGTGGATGAATACTGCATTCAGGCTCTTCCTGAGTTTGATGGGAAGAGGTTCCAGAATGTTGCCAAGGAAGGAGTGAAATTTGATGAAAGTGAGAAAACTAAGGAGAGTCGCGAAGCAGTTGAGAAAGAATTTGAGCCTCTGCTCAATTGGATGAAAGATAAAGCCCTTAAGGACAAGGTATTGTGGAAATTTAAAATTGTGAAAATATTAGTATCTGCATTTAAGAGAAAGATATTTTGTCAACAAATTAAGCTGCAGCTGGTTACTTTGTAACCATTAGAATGGTAAAATTTTCGTTTAATTAATGTAAATTATTGGGAGAACGCTTAAAACTTGTGACAGTAGTTTAATATTGCTTTGTTAATAACTTTTTATAGATTAAATTTTACATATTTTTAAAAGCTGATGTTTAGTTCCTTCTGACTAAAATCATATTATCAAATAAGTGTCTTCTACAAATTCTCCTAAACCTTAAGAAAAGCTGTTTTTATGACCTGCTTCGATGTTGACAATCTTAAGTGATAAAGTCCTAGAAAGTTGAAATACAATTGCTGAATGACCTTACCTGTTGATATTAATTTATATCTGACTTGATTTCTTTTCCTAAGATTGAAAAGGCTGTGGTGTCTCAGCGCCTGACAGAATCTCCGTGTGCTTTGGTGGCCAGCCAGTATGGATGGTCTGGCAACATGGAAAGAATCATGAAAGCACAAGCGTACCAGACGGGCAAGGACATCTCTACAAAGTAAGCATCCTTGGGAAAGTCCCTGCCAGGGTGTTGGCTCTTACCCATTCTTCCTTTTGGAGATGATACCAGCTTCAATACAAAGAGTAAAATTGTCTTAAATGTCTACCCCTGTCTACTAGAAGGTAGACAACAAATTTACAAAGGGATTGCTCCTACATTCGATTGAGAAGGAAAAGGTCTTTGACTCATGACTTTATCATATTTATTGTATTTGATATATAAATGGGGATTTTCTTAATCTGTTATACATAGTGTCTCTTTTTTTCTTTTTTGAGACAGAGTCTCACTGTCACTAGGCTGGAGTGTAACAGTGCAATCTCAACTCACTGCAACCTCTACCTTCTGGGCTCAAGCGATTCTCCTGCCTTGGCCTCCCGAGTAGCTGGGACTACAGGCACGCGCCACCATGCTCAGCTAATTTTTGTATTTTCAGTAGAGACAGGACTTCACCATGTTGGCCAGGATGGTCTCAATCTCTTGACCTAATAATCTGCCCACCTCGGCCTTCCAAATGCAGGGATTCATGAGCCACTGTGCCTGGCTGCATATCGTCTTTGCTTTTGCATTGGATTATATGCTTAGCCTCATATCTGAATTTATTTTACATTTTTTTTTTTCCTTTTTGTTGCATTTATTTTAAGGCTGAATTTACTCCCGTGCCATAAGTTTTTGTTTCTTCAGTTTCTTCTGGGATATCTTCTTCTTCTGGGCAACCTCCTCTTCTGGTTTAGGAACAATCTGTTCCTTTTCAGTAAGGATCATCTCAATGTGGCAGGGAGAACTCATGTACGGGTTAATTCGACCGTGAGCTCTGTAGGTCCGGCGGCGCATCTTGGGTGCTTTGTTCACTTGGATATGCTCAATGACCAGAGAATCTACATCTAAACCCTTAAGTTCAGCATTACTCTCCGCATTTTTAAGCATGTGCAGCAAAAATTCAGCACTCTTTTTGGGCCACCGGCCTTGTGTCCAGCCCCACTGCTTGGCCTGGGCACACCTGCCAACTCCACCATTGTAACGTCGGAATGGTACGCACTGTTTCTGTAAAGTGACATCTTTCAGATACTTCGTGGCTTTTCGTATATGCATACCCTTGATGGCCTGGGCAGTTTCACGTGTGTTCTTAAAGTGAACACGAAGATTGGAACCTCTTGATTTGCATGACTTTGTGGGGTTCTCCGGATCAAGTGAATAGCGAACCATTTTCACAGATTACCTCAGGCCGCTTAGGGAAAGAGGAGCTATTTTACATTTTCAAATGTAATAGTTGCACATGAGGTTAATGACATTTCTCAATTGAGTTATTCATTTCAAATCATGTCCTCCACACCCCAAGCATTAAATTATAGGTACCCAGACAGAATGTCTCTTAAAGTAAATAGTACACGACCTGTGAATTAACAATATTTCAGCTCAAGGGCCTATACCTGGAGGTTTAATGAGTCTTTGGTAACTTTTATTTTCAAGAAATATAGTATTTTATGTTTATGTTTTAATTTCACAGCAATGACCTTGAAAATGACTTCTTCCCTGCTTTTATTCACTTTCACCTGGGTGTGTTTCTGATATGCTATCTAGTCATCATCCTTTTTTCCCCAAGGCCTAGTTTAAGGATTCTTCTTCTTAAAGCCTTTTCTCATAAACGTAGTTTCCATTGTTGTCATAATTCCAAAATTCATATATGTCTTATGTCTTGACTATAAATTTCATGTAGAGAATAGTGTTCTGTTTATCTGATATCCCATTGCAGCAGTACACGGGCCATTTAAAACATGTTCACCTATGAATTTCAGGAAATAATTAACGGGAAGTTACTTTTCATTCAACAAATATGAACACTTACTGTGTCACAGGTAGATATAACTCCTGTCTTTTGTAACTTCAGACTGGTGAAAATGACAGATCAAAGCTAGGCATGGTTGGTGACTTACTCCTGTTGTCCCCAATACTCAGGAGGCTGAGGCAAGAGGATCAATTGATCCCAGGACTTCAATACTGTAGTGTGCTGTAATGGCCCTGCACTTTAGCTCTATTCTGGGTAACAAAGCCAGATCCCGTCTCTAAAAAAAAAAGGCAAATCAAGTTATAATCCAAGCTCTACATCGATAATGGGTACACCAGGATAGGGACAGATGTGGTTCCTCCGTGTCCTCAGAGCTTTAAACTAGAGAAGAGAGAATAATCACAATGAACAGTAAAATGCTAAGTATTTTGAAGGTATATTCAAAACGCATTTGGAACTGAGTTCAGATAAAAAGTTAATTTTTCTTAGAATCATATTGGTGAAGGCATTATAGAGAAGGTATTATTATTGGAGCAGCACCCAGAGACTATATAGATTTTTCTGAACTCTGGGAGGCAGAGCTACAATTATGAGAGTAAGAATAAGAGGGAACAAACAGGACATTAAATCAGTTCATCCGTTCAGGCGTGCTCTTAGGTACTTTGGACTCATCAATAAATAATTCCTTTCATTTTTATCTAACCATGTCCACTCGCCCCCTGCCTGCCTCCCCGTTAAAAGGGAGCAATACAGGCTGGGCACATGGCTCACATGTATAATCCCAATACTCTGGGAGGCTGAGGTGAGAAGATCACTTGAGGCCGTGAGTTCAAGACCAGCCTATGCAATATAATGATGCCCTATCTCCACAAAATCTAAGGAAATAATGCAGTCATCCCTTTGTATCCTGGGGTATTGGTTCCAGGACATCCATGGATACCAAAATCCACACATAGTCAAGTCTCATAAAGTCACGTTGTATTTGCATATAACCTAGGCACATCTTCTCATATACTTTAATCTGTAGATTAACACCTAATGCAATGTAAGTGCTATATAAATAGCTATTATACTGTGTTGGGTTATTTTTTGTTTTGTCCTTTCTAATATTTTTTAATCCAAGCTCGGTTGACTCTGCAGATAAAGTGGACCGGAAAAGTACAGTTGTCCCTAGGTGTACAAGGGGGATTGGTTCTAGGACCCCTGCCAAAATCCACACACATATTCTAGTCCCCCAGTCTGCCTTGTGGAACCCGTGTATATGAAGAGCTGGAGTTCTGTATGTGTGGATTCCACATCCCAAGAATACAGTATTTTCTATCCAAGTTTGGTTGTTGAATCTGCAGACATGGAGGGTGGGCTGTATTTACTGGGGAAAAACTAGCATATAAGTGGACCCTCAAAATTCAAACCTGTGGTGGTAAAGTGTCAATAGTACATTTTTATTTTTTTACCAAAAGTTGTTCTCTGTAATTATGAAAGAGTAAGGGAAATGAACCCTACAATTGGATAAGTTTTGTTAATGTTCATTCTTATCCCTTAACAGTTACTATGCAAGTCAGAAGAAAACATTTGAAATTAATCCCAGACACCCGCTGATCAGAGACATGCTTCGACGAATTAAGGTAGTGTTACAGGAGTCTTCTTGCTTGTCTTTTGATTTAAATACTTTGTATCTTTTAATATTAATCTGGTGTATCTTCTTGCATCTCAGGAAGATGAAGATGATAAAACAGTTTTGGATCTTGCTGTGGTTTTATTTGAAACAGCAACACTTCGGTCAGGATATCTTTTACCAGACACTAAAGCATATGGAGATAGAATAGAAAGAATGCTTCGCCTCAGTTTGAACATTGACCCTGATGCAAAGGTTTGTATCCCCAACCTTTCCATGGAGGCTGGCTGGCTTTCTTCGTGTCTGCTCTTTCAGAATAGGCTTCTCATGATTGAAGGATGTAGCTTTGAGACATTTGCCTAATTTCTACCTTTTGAAATAATTGTATTGAGTGTTTGAATCCCTCTAGTGTTGGACACTGCACTAGATACTAAGTCCTCCTATGTCCTCTTTCCTTTTTGCCTGCCTCCCTTCATTAGCTTGACTATTCATTCTAGTTAGAGGATTTACTCTCTGGTTCTGAATAAATAGACATGACATTAATTATGATTTTATACATTGAAATGAGCAAAGTGGCAATAAATCCACAGCATTAATGGGCCCATAAATCTTGCATTTAGGTGGAAGAAGAACCCGAAGAAGAACCTGAAGAGACAACAGAAGACACAACAGAAGACACAGAGCAAGATGAAGACGAAGAAATGGATGCAGGAACAGATGAAGAAGAACAAGAAACAGCAAAGGTATAGCAAATCAAGAATGTGACTTGCATTTTCAGTTCTTACAAAGTTAGGCAGAGTTTTAGTTCTGACAAAGTTAGGACTGTGTAACTTACAGAAGTCAGACTGAGCATTTAAATCGCATCTTTCATGCATGAACCTTCTGTGAGCTAGGGGTATTTTTCTCTGCTTTTAATATCGTCTGGGTTTTTTTTTTTTTTTTAACAGGAATCTACAGTTGAAAAAGATGAATTGTAAATTATACTCTCACCGTTTGGATCCTGTGTGGAGAGGGACTTTGAAGTCATTTCTTTTGGGAGAGACTTGTTTTGGATGCCCCCCACCAGTCCCTTTCTCCCCTGCACTGTAAAATGTGGGATTATGGGTCACAGGAAGAAGTGGGTTTTTTAGTTGAATTTTTTTTAACATTCCTCATGAATGTAAATTTGTACTATTTAACTGACTATTCTTGATGTAAAATCTTGTCATGTGTATAAAAATAAAAAAGATCCCAAATACCCAGTGTCTTGACTGTCTTGCACAGAACTGCCTAATACTTGGCTGAATTTTTTTTTTTTTTTTAAATCACGTGTCTTTGGTTCTTTTTGTTAGAAAAGTGACTCAGGCTTATGAAGTTTTTTTGTTTGTTTTTGTTTTTGTTTTTTTCTTTTTTTGAGAGACAGAGTCCCCCACCTCTCCCGGCTAATTTTTGTATTTTTAGTAGAGATGGGGTTTCACCATCTTGGCCAGGCTGGTCTTGAACTCCTGACCTCCACCCCCCTCAGCCTTCCAAAAGATTTTTTTAAAAAAACAAAAGTTGAGGCAGCCATGGTGGCATAGACCTGTGGTTCCAGCTCTTCAGAAAGCTGAGGCAGGAAGATTATTTGAACTCAGGAGCTATTGAAAAACCAAAGACTTTTAAAAGTCTCCCACAGGGAGAAGAATTTCCTTAAAGATTTCCAAATATATGTAGATACTTACCCTTTCACAGAGTGAAGCTTAAGAACATGGGCAAGATTTAGTGACTCCTGAAGAAAAGAGTATATAGGGAAAAGAGTAACTTTGCAGTGGAGAAACTTGGCAGACTTACCCAAGTGATCAATGTTAATATCACCAGTGATGTGTACCCCCTGATACGATGTGAAGTGTACTGTACTTCTATGATTTCCAAAAACCTGTAACCTGAATCTAATGAGAAAAAGACATTTGGAATATGTGAAGAGTATTCTTCAAAATTTCCAGGTCATAGAAAAACAGGCTGAGAAGTAATCATGGATGGCAGAAGACTAAGGATACAGGACAACTACTAATAAATGCAGTGGGGTACCCTGGAAATAAAACGTTGTTAAGTGGAAAAACATGAAATCTGAAAGTCCAGAGTCTAGAGTATAGTTGAATATTCTATCAATATTGGGTTTTTTCATTTGTTTTGAGACTGAGTATAACTTACCCAGGCTGGAGTGCAGTGGTGTGATCTTGGCTCAACTGCAACCTCCACGTCCTGCGTTCAAGCAGTTTTCCTGCCTCAGCCTCCTGAGTAGCTCCAGCCTGGGAAACAAGTGAAATTCCATCTCAAAAAAAAAAAAAAAAAGAAAAATGTACTCTTGTTTAGGGGACAATTTTTTAATTTCACTAGTTTGTTACAGCCAACTGAAATGGTAGTCTTAAGTTTTTGTTGTTTTTACAATGGGCTAGAGAGAGATGTCTTAGCTGTATATTCAAGGATGATGTGTGTATTGGAAAATTTTGCAAAATTAATTTATGTACTACAGAGTTTCATTAGAGACTACAGTTTTTCTGATGATCTAGTACTCCTCTATGCACTACTCCTGATCAGGCTTCCCTACTCTCTACCTTAAGGTATTTTTCTAGAATTAGTTGGCAATAATCATTACCAGCCTCCCTACTAGAGTGTATATCTTCTGAAAACCACCCTGCTTTTCCCTTTATAGTAGAATGGCAGCTCAGTTACAGAAACATGGTATAATTAAGGTATAGCTTCCTTTCATGATATAGGCTTGTATTAATTGCTACTTGTAATGTTTCCCATTTTGGGGCCACTATGCATTACCATTGTTAATATTGCTATGATATACTTGTAGAAATCAAAGCTATCAGATCACACTGAATTAGTGATATCTTGACACTTTTGCTCCTCAGAATCCTACAATTACAGTTTCTAAATTTCTGTTGTTCCCAGCAGGAAACCATCATACTCCCTCAATTTTCGGTGAAAATAAACAGCTCAACCATACCTATTTTGCACAAAAACTGTTTAACTGGCCTAATTTAATTACCAAACAGGTTGCAACTGGTCTATCTTGGTCTTTAAGTTAAAAAACATCATTAGTAGGGGGTAATATTGTACTGCTTTTAATTTTTAATGCGTATATGTTACAGATTTGTTTCTCCAAGAAACACTCAAGTGCAGTTTAGTGGCGGGGGGGGGGGGTGGGGGACTGTGTTTATTAAAGCGCACCCTTGGATCAACACCTGTGGAAGGAAACGGGACTGAGCAGAGGGAGAAGTTGAGCTGCAACGCAGATCCAAAGACAGTGTCTATAAAGCCCAGAGGGAGTTGTGGTGGGCCCATCAGAGTTGCCCACCCACTCATGTGCTGAAGGGACCAGGCCTTTTCTACTCTCACCTCCAACAGTCATTGTATTTGGGCCCCTTCAGGAGGCATGGCTTTGAGCAAGACCACCACAGCCAAGGCAATCCTTCCAGAAACCGGCCATTGAAAGCTGCTGGCATGCCTGACGCTAGGGCAACAAGCCTTCCTTAGGGAGTCCGGATGGCGCATTTCCATGACCACTACAATGTATATTTTTCACAATGGGGATCAACTCAAAAAAGGAAGAAAATGTATCTTAATGGAAGTCATTTAGAACCAGCACTTAATGAAATAAAGATGGCATTTTTACTCGAGGTAAATTTTTACTTTAATAACCATAAAACTGATTTTTCACCTTCATGAAGTCATTATTTTACCAGAGACTCAGATTCAAATCATGACTCTTTCCCTCAGTAGCAGTAGCCAAACCACTTACTCTGTACCTGTAAAAGGAAAGTATGCGGTGCTTCTAAAATGTCCACTAAGTGATGGTCTATCCTCCCCTTAAGCACAAACTGGCCCTAAAGGGCAGGTCTTTTCTTCACACAAAAGGTGAGCAATGCCCCTGGCCTTTCATTTTAGAGAGTGATAAGGCGATAATG
Source organism: Sapajus apella (assembly GCF_009761245.1). Classification (NCBI taxonomy): domain Eukaryota; kingdom Metazoa; phylum Chordata; class Mammalia; order Primates; family Cebidae; genus Sapajus; species Sapajus apella. Next base: position 62,179,033 of record NW_022436942.1, read on the forward strand.
ATTTTGTATCCATAAAACATATTATCAAAGCTCACCACTTTGATGTTCACTTACTAAAGTTAGTAGAGATTCAGAATTTGAAAATATCAGTTTAGCAATGAGAAATAACTCCACTTAGCAAATTCAATTAATGAAACCAGTTTTACATGATTTTTTTAATGTATATGAAATAAAGACAACCCATATAATGGACTTATAAATATTGTATTTCACATTATATTCAAGACTAAACATCTTCCAAACCATATTCATGAAGCTGATATGTGCTTTGGCAGTTTTCAGGAAGTATATATTTCAGCATATCAGTTAAACGTCCACTGAGCACCTCCTCTTGCAGTTAGCATTGGACTAAGTGCTTAAGGACAAGTAGTTTGATGCAATAAATTAAGAAACACAAATTTAAGACTTAGAATGTTATTTGCAGAATTCTTGGCATAGTTATTTAAGTTCCTCCTGTTGAGAAACTTGAGGTTTGTGTTTTCTTTCTTTCAGTCCCAAAAGCTCTGTTTTGAGTTCTCCACGCTTCGGTGGAATTTCAGGTATTGTCTGCAAAAAAACAAAACAAAAAACATAGATGTCTAACCCTTACTTAGGCTGTAATTCAATGTAACCTGAAAGACTTTAAAGAGTAAAACATAACAAAAAATCTCCCTGCATGCTACTCAATCAATGATAAATCTTTATCATGAGAACCTCTGGTTGATCTAAATAGATTTGCCTGTTCTGGATATTTTATATAAATGGAATCATATAATATGTGGCCCTCTGTGACTGGCTTCTTTCATGCAGCATAATGTTTTCAAGGTTCATCCATGTTGTAGCTTGGATCAGTATTTCATTTTTTATTACTGAATAATGCTCCATTGTATGGATACACCGTCTATCCATTCATCAGCTAATAGGTATTTGGATTTTCCACCTTTTGGATATTATGAGTAACACTGCTCTGAACATTCATATACAAGTTTCAGGTGGATATGTGTTTTCATGTTTATTGGGTATAAACCTAAAAAAGGAATTGCTGCATCATATGGTAACTCCATGGGCTTTTTTTGTTTGTTTTTTTTTTTGAGACAGAGTTTCACTCTTGTTGCCCAGGCTGAAGTGCAATGGTGCGATCTCAGCTCACTGCAACCTCCGCCTCCCGGGTTCAAGCAATTCTCCTGCCTCAGCCTCCCAAGTAGCTGGGATTACAGGCATGCGGCACCACGCCTGGCTAATTCTGTATTTTTTTTAAGTAGAGACAGGGTATCTCCATGTTGGTCAGGCTGGTCTCGAACTCCCAACCTCAGGTGATCTGCCTGCCTCTGTCTCCCAAAGTGCTGGGATTACAGGCATGAGCCATTGCCCCCAGCCAGTAATTCTATGTTTAACTGCTTGAGGAACTACCAGGCTTTTCTGAAGCCACTGCACCATTTTATATTCCCATCAGCAATGCATGAGGCTTCCAATTTCTTCACATCCTTGACAACACTTGTTATGATCTGTTTTACTATAACCATTGTAGCGGATATGATGTGGTGTTTCACTGTGGTTTTGATTTGCCTTTGTCTAGTGGCTAATGATGCTGAGCATCTTTCTGTGTGCTTACTGGTGTTCAGAAGATGACTTCAGAAAAAGAGATGAAGGAGGATGAGGGAGCCAGCCATGCAGTTACCTAGGAGCATTTCAGGCAGATGGAACCACAAGTACAGAGGACCTAAGGCAGGAGTGTGCCTTCACGTTCAAGGAGAAGCAAGGCTGTCAGTATAGCTGGTACAATGTATTCAAGGAGAGGTTAGGAAGAGACAAGGGCAGAGAAAAAAGGGAGTGGGGAGATAAAGTCTCCAGTGTTTTCTACTCTGAAATGGGAAGGCACTGGAGAGTTCTGGAGAAGAGTGGCATGGCCTCACTCAAGTGGACAAAGATGACAATGGTGGCTTTGTTGAGAATAGACCATAGGAGAGCAAGAGTGGAAGGCAGAAGACAGGTCAGAAAACTATTATAATAACAGGTGAAAGCTGACTGACAGTGGATTGAATTGGGTAGTAGCAACAGAGGTGGGGAGAAGCAGGCACATCTGGATGTACTTTTCAGGTTAATCAAGTGGGATTTGCTGATATGTACAGTATGAGAGAGGAATTAAGGACGACTCCTAGCCTTCAACTTGAACTAGAACAGAGTCATCTCCTTTGCTATTCTGATGAGCTGAGCTGGACAACTAAACAAAGCAACTGTAGCAGTTCTCCCCAAGACAGCACTGAGCACAAGTCTAGGCAGTCATAATGGTCTCCTCTGCTCTTGACTCTGCCCAGACCTTCCAGCTCTCAGACTGAAAGACTTGTGATCCAGCTTTGTTATGGTTGACAATAGTGACAGTAATTGCTGGAGCAATACCAAAAGACATAGGTAAAGAACATATAAATGTTAATACAGCACACTGCTTCCTATACACAGCCAGCCACCTGGGCCTTCAAGTTCCTATATAGATATCCCATTGCCAATGTCACTACCCAATCAAACTGAGGTGGCCTGAGACTCTTCAGTATGGCCCTTCCAAAGACTGTGGCTTCATTCTATCTCCTCCCAAGGTACAGGTAGCTGCTGCTGTAACAACCCTTGCACACTCCCAATTATAATGAAATGGGTGAATCAAACGTCAACCTCCCAAGGTCAAATCACAGGCATTCCTTCTTTTGCAAGGCCTGCCTTATGTCTATTCCTGCACAAGCTATAGACTAAACTGCATTTCTGTGAAAGGTTCTTGTCACTTTGTGTCCACTAGGTATCCTTGATGCTCAATAGAACCCTTTTTAAAAGAGAAGCACTCTGAAGTGGTAAGAAAGAGCTCTTGCAGCATTGTCTATACAAAAACTACATACTACCTAAATGTCAATAAGGGATTGATCAAACAATATATGTCATAGCTATATTATGAAATACTATGCAATAGTTAAAAGGAAGATTTAATATACACAAATGTCTATTTATGTAGATGTTAACCAAAACAGGGAAGCTGCAGAGAAATGTGTACATGAACTCCTATTCATATGAAGGAAAGACATTCCACAAACTGTGTGTGCACATGCATGCACAGATGCATTAGTCCATGTTGCACTGCTATAAAGGAATACCTGGGGCTGGGTAATTTATAAAGAAAACAGGTGTATTTGGCTCATGGTTCTGCAGACTGTACAAGCATGGCACCAGCATTGGTCCAGCTTTTGGTGAGGCCTCAGAAAGCTTTAACTCATGACAGAAGGCAAAGTAGGAGCAGGAGTGACACATGGCAAGAGAGGGAGTGAGAGAGAGAGGCCAGGCTCTTCTAAACAATCAGCTCTCATGAACTAGTAAAGTGAGAACTCACTCATCACCACAGGGAAGGCACCAAGCCATTCATGAGGGATTCATCCCCATGACCCAAATACCTCCCACCAGGTCCTACTTCCAACACTGGGGATCACATTTCAGCATGCAATCTGGAGGGGTCAAATACCCAAACCATATCAGTGGGCATTCAACAACAGTGAGAGGTAGCGAAGGATATACACCAAACAAGAAACAGTAGTTACATGTGGGGAGCAGATGGGAGAAAGGGGGTTATAAGAGGGGATTTTCACTTTTTACTCTACATACTTAAATTCAATTTGAGTGTTTTACAAGGGTACTGAATTATTTTATGAATAGGAGCAAAAAAGAGACATACCAAACAGAAAGCTTGGGCTTCAGATCCTTAAATCAATGTCTCATTAAGCGATGTGACCTTGAGAAATCACCTTCACTTTTCTGAACCTGTTTTTCAAAATTGTAATGACAATTAACTGATATCAAAAATACAAATGGGCCAGGCATGCCTGTAACCCCAGCACTGTGGGAGGCAGAGATGGGCGGATCACCTGGGGCCAGGAGCTCAAGACCAGCCAGTCCAACACAGTGAAACCCTGTCTCTACTAAAAAATAGAAAAAAAATTAGCCATGCACGGTAATGTGTGCCTGAAATCCCAACTATTCAGGAGGCTGAGGCATGAGATTTGCTTGAACCTGGAAGGCAGAGGTTGCAGTGAGCTGAGATCATGCCACTGCACTCCAGCCTGGGCGACAGAGTGAGACACTGTCTCAAAAAATAAAAATAAAACACAAGTGCAACTACGAATAGAGCCAGGCACAGTGGCTCACACCTGTAATCCCAGCACTTTCGGAGGCCAAGGTGGGGACTGCTTGAAGTCAGGAGTTGGAGACCAGCCAACAAAAAAAATTTTTGTAGAGACCAATCTCTACAAAAAATTTTAAAACTAGCCGGGTGTGATGGTGCACATTTGTCATCCCAGCTACTTAGGAGGCTGAGGCAGGAGGATTGATTGAGCCCAGAAATGTGAGGCTGCAGTGAGCTCTGATTGTACCATTGCACTCCAACCTGGGCAAGAGAATGAGAACTGCCTCTAATTTTTTAAAAATTATTTTTCAATAAAAAACTCTTAAAAAAGAAACCCAAATGGTTGATTTTCTGTGTTACCTGTCCAGGCAGAGTCCACACAGAAATGACTGCTCCCAACGCTGTGCTCCAACCCACTATTCACGCCTATGACATAACAGCATTCTTGTAATTATTTGCACCATACTCTCATCTCCACCTCCCCATGACTATAATTCCTGAAAAGAACCTTTAATTCCAGTTCCTAATTCAATGAATGCTTATTAAAATCAATTTAAATTTCTCCCTCCTTTAAATGCCTATATTCACTCATCCTTCATTCAGCAAATATTTATTGAGTGTCTGCTACATTCCAAGCAGTTGAGATACAAGAGTGAACCAGACAGACACAGTCTGGAGCTTACATTCTACTGAAGCAAACTAACAAAGAAATAAATAAACAAAACAACTGCAAACTGCAGACAAGTGCTCTATGGAAACAAAGGATGAGACAAATCGCAGAGGAGGAATTATTTGGGAGGTAGCCTAGGGACCCTCATTGCTGAAGAAGAGACCTGAGCTAAGACTTGAAGTTTTGAAGAAGGAAACCAAGCGAAATTGTGGGGGGCGGTGGGAGCATGCCAAGGATAAGAAAAAGAATGGCCCTGAAATGGGGACAAGTTTAATGAGTTTGAGAAACAGCAAGGAAGCAGGCGTGAATGTTAACAGGAGGAAGAAGTGGTCAAATAGTAGCAGATGGGCCACACGTAGGCAGCGGCCAGACTGTGTAAGACCTCACAGGCCATGCATTGCCATCGATGCAATGGGATGCCATCCAAAGGTTTTGGGCCCAGGGCAAATGTGATCCTAATTTCGTTTAAGGTCACTTTTGCTGCCCCAAAGAGAATGGAGTGGTCCGTGGGCATTTGCATTGCTATAAATGAATGCCTAAGCCTGGGTAATTTACCAAGAAAAGAGGTGTATTTGGCTCATAAAGAAAATATGAGCCCTTCCGCACTCACCAGGTCTGGTCGGTAGTACCTGTGCACCACTTCTGCCCCCGCGCACATGGCCAGGAGGCTGGCTGCGAGCATTTTCACGTAGGTGGACATGGGCACGCCCGCGGGCATGGTCGGTGGGCTGGACGGGGAGGGAAGGGGTGGTGTCAAAGGTTTCAGCTCACGACTACACCGAGTCGGGGCTGAGGCGCTCCAGCGAGCGCTGGACCCGAGATACACGGCGGAGGGAGGAGTGCGGGAGGTGCGCGCTCACGACACCTGGGTTCTCACCCAACCCCTCCTCATTTACGACCTGAGGTCACGGAGGGGACTAACGCCTTTTCCAGGCCGAGGCCCAGCCCCAATCGTTTACCAGTGAAGGGCGCCGGCCTGCGGCATTAAAGGGAGCTCTTGCTCAGCAATCGGAAGAGCGACGCCAGGTGGTTTCCCCGCGCCCTTTCTACCTCTAGGAGAAGGGGAACTGTGGACAAGTGCTCGCTTCTACAGCACATACACTAAAATTGGAACTGTGGACTTCACTCCCCTCTGCCCCTATGCACACACCCTAGAAGAAACTTTACCGGGAACTGCAGGAGTCCTGAGCAGCGGGTCTAAGGGCTGACGGAGTGGACCGAGCAGACAGCGAGCAGACCGGACCCAAAGTACAGGGACCCGGGGCCGCAGCGGACAGGAAAGCGGGAGCGCTGCCGGCGCGGGCACGTGACCCCGGCGGAAGTGGGACGCTGAGGAGAAAGCCAGTGACTTTTTTTTTTTTTTTAAGCAATTTTCACACTTTCTCAGGCCCGGGCTTCCAGCGCCTCCATCACCCTCCCTGTAGTTAAATTTTCCTGGCAGATGTGGAGTCTAAGGCCAGGCCGTGTACTATCATTACATCGTTTGTTCTTTCGTGTACACAAACGAAATTGCACGCCTTTACCACTTTTATAGGAGGGGTGGAGTCACACTTTGAGCATTTGCGTGCTTTTAAGGGAGGTCACCCTCCAGTGAGCGAAGTTAAAGGCACTCATTGTCCCTGTATCTGGCGTCTTTGGATACCCGAAATAGAGTCACATCCACACAGCTGTGTCCTTATGACCTGGTGCTACTGGGAAAGGGGAAATTTGAAACCGACATAATTTAATCCAGGCATTTTTAGATTGTTGTGATCATGGATTGATTTTAAAGTAAAAGGTTAGTGCAAGGGCCTGGCTCCATGGCTCACGCCTGTAATCCCAACACTTTGGGAGGCCGAGGCGGGTGGATCGCTTGAGGCCAGAAGTTCGAGACCAGCCTGCCCAACATGGCAAGCTGGTAAGACCTCATCACTACTGAAAAAAAAAAAAAAATACTAAATACAAAAATTAGCTGGGCGTGGTGACAGGCGCCTGTAATCCTAGCTACTCTGGAGGCTTAGGCGGCGGAATCTCTTGAACCCAGGAGGCAGAGGTTTCAGTGAGCTGAGATAGCGCCACTGCACTCCAGCCTGGGCAACGAAACAAGACTCCATCTCAAAAAAAAAAAAAAAGGGCAAGGCTGAATTCTGAAGGATTAAACTTGTATGTACGACAAATCACAATACTCATAATACTTATTTATTTGAGACGGTGTCTCGCTCTTGTCGCCCAGGCTGGAGTGCACTGGCATAATCTCGGCTCACGGCAACCTCCACCTCCCAGGTTCAAGCAATTCTCCTGCCTCAGTCTCCCGAGTAGCTGGGACTACAGGCACACGCTGCCACGCCGGGCTAATTTTTTGTATTTTAGTAGAGACGGGGTTTCACCTTGTTGCCCAGGCTGGTCACGAACTCGTGAACTCAGGCAATCTGCCCGCCTCAGCCTCTCAAAGTGCTAGGATTACAGGCATGAGCCACCATACCCGGCCCATGATACTCATATTTTTAAAGAGTTTTATGGAGGTATATTTGACATACAATAAACTGCTCATAAAGTATACAATATATTTGACATATGTGAGACCATTACCACAATGAAGATAATGAACATACCCATGACCCTCAAGTTTCTTAGTGCTTCTTTCTACTCCCTCCCTCCTCCACGGCCTCATTTCCCTGGGTAATCACAGATCTGCTTTCTGTCACTATAAATGAGTTTGCATTTTCTGGACTGCTACATAAATAGAATTATACAGTATGTACTATTTTTTGTGTTGCTTATTTCATGCAGCACAGTTCTTTTGAGATTCATCCATGTTGTTGCATGTCTCAGTATTTCACTCTTTATTGCTAGGTGGGTTAAAACTATAATTGGTTTATCTATTCACTTATTGGTGAACATTCTGGTTGTTGCCAGTTGTCGGTGTGAAAATAAATAAAATTTAAAAGATGGTGGAACCAAAAAAAGCCACTGTAAGCCTTGAGAGAGATGTGACTAATCTCAGTCACATATGATTACAACTTCTGTTCTCAGATTATATATTAACTCATTTTCTTACTTTTCTTGTTCTATATGACTAGAAAAAAATGATGCCAATGACAGAAACCTCCTGCCTTAATGACCCTTGTTACAGATTAATTTCCCCTTTATTGTCCTGCTTTGCTGAGACCAGATAACAGAAAACCCGAGCGTTACACCCTCTGTAAAAAAATGTTAAATGCACCTTTCCCAGACAGAAACACTGCGTATAACCAACCAAATTGCTCTTTGTGCCAATCTTGTATGAAAAGTATTGCAATCCTGCTAAAAAACTACTCTCTCTGCCTGTATGAATGAAATCTTCAGTTTCTTACTTCAGAACGCTGACTCGATTCCTTTGGCATCAGTGTTTCTGGGTGATGCATTCTCACTCTTTGTACTTGAATAAACCCTCTTTAAGTTAGATTCTGACCCTTTGGTTATTTTAGGTTGACACTGACTGATAGATACAAAGCTACAATGAACAGTGAAGTATAACAGAAAGACTGGTATAGAAGTCTTTCTGAGAACATATGCTTCCATTTTTATTAAGTACATGTCTAGGAGAAGAATTACTAGAGCATATGGTATATATTTAACTTTTTAAGAAATAAAAGTTAAATTTATTTCTTTTATATTTAACTTTTTAAGAAATAAAAGTTAAATTTATTTTTTTATATTTAACTTTTTAAGAAATTGCCAAATGAATCTCCAAAGTAGCTATACAATTTTATTATGTTTTCCTTTTTATTGTATTTATTTTTTTGAGATGGAGTCTCAGTCTGTTGTCCAGACTGGAGTGCAGTGGCACAATCTCGGCTCACTGCAGCCTCTGCCTCCTGGGTTCCAGCGATTCTCCCACAGGATTTCGCCATGTTGGCCAGGCTGGCCTCAAACTCCTGACCTCAGGTGATCCACCCACTTCAGCCTCCCAAAGTGTTGGGATTATAGGCGTAAGCCACCACATCCAGCTTTTTTTTTTTTTTTTTTTTTTCCTGAGATGGAGTCTCACTCTGTCACCCAGGATAAAGTGCAGTGGCGTGATGTTGACTCACTGCAACCTCTGCCTCCCAAGTTCAAGCGATTCTCCTGCCTCAGCCTCCTGAATAGCTGGAATTAAAGGCTGGCACCACCACACCTGGCTAATTTTTGTATTTTTTTTAGTAGAGATGGGGTTTCACCACGTTGGCCAGGGTGGTCTTGGAACTCCTGACCTCATGTGAACCACCCACCTTAGCTTCTGAAAGAGCTGGGATTACAGGTGTGAGCCACCACACCCGGCTGAGCTGTACAATTTTACATTCCCATCAGTAGCATATGAGACATAAAAGACATAAGACATCCCCATCCAGTTCCTTCACATTCTCACCAACATCTGCTCTGGTCAGTCTTTTTTATTTTAGCATTCTAATATGTTGGTAATGGTTTCTCATTTTGGTTTTAATTTACATTTCCTCATGACTAATGACTCAGATATTTTCATGAGAAAAAAAAAACATACAAAACCTGGACACATACCCCACACCATATTAAAAATTTTAAATGGATCACAGACGTTCATGTGCTTATACAGTCATATGCTGCATAACAACATTTCAGTCAATGGACCACATACATAACCCACTAGCCCCATAAAATTACAATGAAGCTGAAAAAATCCTATAGCCTAATGACATCATAACTGTCAAACACGTGTTTGTGGTGACGCTGGTGTAAATACACTTACTGTGCTGCCAGTCATCTAAAAATATACCACATACAATCATGTATACTACATAATACTTGATAATCAATTTTGTTACTAGTATATTTACTATACTTTTGTGGTTATTTTATAGTGTACTCCTTTTATTCATTAAAAAAAAAAAAAAGTTAACTCTAAAACATCCTCGGCCAGATCCTTCAGAAGGTACTCCAGAAAGCACTGTTATCATGGGAGATGATGACTCCTTGTGGGTTACTGCCCTTGAAGACTTTCCAGTGGGACAAGATGTAGAGGTGGAGACAGTGATGTTGATGATCCTGACCCTGTGTGGGCCTAGGCTAATGTGTTTCTGTCTTAGTTTTTAACAAACTTTTTAAAAGTAAAAAAATTAAAAAGAAAAAAGGCTTATAAAATAAAGACATAATAAATTTTTTACAGCTGTATAGTGTGTTCAAGTTTTAAGCTAAGTGTCATTACAAAAAAGTCAAAAAGATTAAAAAATTAAAAAGTCTATAAAATTACAGAAAGCTAAGGTTAATATATTATTGAAGAAAGACAAATACTTTTTAATTAAACTTAGTGTAGCCTAGGTATACAGTGTTGAGAAAGTCTACAGTACTGTAATGTCCTTGCCCTTCATGTTCACTCAGCACTCACTGACACCTAGAGCAACTTGCAGTCCTGCAAGCTCCACTCATGGTAAGTGACTGCTACAATTTTTTTTTAATACTGTTTGTTTTTGTTGTTGTTTTGAGACAGAGTCTTGCTCTGTCACTCAGGCTGGAGTGCAGTGGCTCAATCTTGGCTCACTGAAACTTCCACCTGCCAGGTTCAAGCAATTCTCCTGCCTCAGCCTCCCAAAGAGCTGGGACTACAGGCACCTGCCACCACACCTGGCTAAGTTTTCTTTGTATTTTAGTAGAGATGAGGTTTTGCCATGTTGCCCAGTGTGGTCTCGAACTCCTGAGCTCAGGAGATCCACATGCCTCAGCCTCCCAAAGTGCTGAGATTATAGGCGTCAGCCACCATCCCCAGCCTAATACTGTATTTTTTCTGTACCTTTTCTATGTTTAGATACCTACTTACCATTGAGTTACAATTGCCTACAGTATTCACTATGGTAACATGCTGAACAGGTTTGTAGCCTAGGAACAACAGGCCATACAATATAGCCTAGGTATACAGTAGGCTGTACCATCTAGGTTTGTGTAAGTACACTCTATAATGTTTTCACAACGACAAAATCACCTAGTGACATTTCTCAGAATACATCCCTGTTGTTAAATGACAAATGACCATATTTTCTTGTGCTTCTACTTTCTTCGATGATGTATCTGTTCAAATCTTTTGCCCATTTTTAAAATTGAGTTGTTTTCTTATGGGTTTTGAGTGTTCTATGTTCTGGACACAAATCCTTTATCAGACATGATTTGGAAATATTTTCTCCCACTTTACTGCTTTTCATTAATAGCTCTTGGAGAGAAGTTTTTAATTTTAATAAAGTACAATTTATTAACTTTCCCTTTTGTATTATATTTCAAAAATATAACCCAGGGTCATAAATATTATCTTCTATATTTTCTTTTTTTTTTTCACAGTACAATAGGATCTATTTAATAGTTCACATAATTTAAGATTTACATATACAGGAGCACATGAACCAATATTAGTTTGCTAGAACAGAGATTTAAGAGATCTTCTATATTTTCTTCTAGAAGTTTTACAGCTTTGGGTTTTACATTTAAAATGATCCATTTTGGCTTTTTATATGGTGTGAGATATAGGTGAGGCAGGAGGCGGGACTTGACTCCTAAGGTGGAGCTTGGCACAGGACCAGATTGAGGACTAGCTAAAACAGGGAAGAGGTGGAAGCGCTTCTCCATAAAACACACCACCTAGTGTACCATGTCAATTTAGCTTTGCCATGGCAACACCCAAGACGCTACCACCCAAAAGTTACCTCCCTTTTTCTAGAAATTTCTGCATAATCAGCCCCTTTATTTGCATATAATTAGAAGTGGGTATAAATATGACTGCAGAACTGCCTCTGAGCTGCTACTCTGATGAGCACACGCCTACAGGAAATCCTTGCTCTGCAGGAAGAGTCTTAGAGCTGTAACACTGCTGCCTCAATAAAGCTGTTTTCTTCTACCACCAGCTCACTCTTGAATTATTTATTTCCTGGGCGAAGCCAAGAACGCTCCTGCGCTAAGAGCTTGCCTGCTTTGCATCATAGGTATAACTTGATTTGTTTTGTTTTTGCATATAGATATCTGAACTGCCTTTGAAGCTTAGTTGAAAATCAACTTCATCACTTGTCCATGTACGTATGCATCTATTTCTGGACTCTGTTCTGTTGCACTGACATATTTCTCTCTCTTGATGTCAATACTAGCCATGAATTATGCAGACTGATTTTCAAATGTTAACCCAATTTTGTATTACTCAGATAAACTCTACTTGGTCAATTTTGTTTTATATATATTATTTATTTATTTATTTATCTGAGACAGGGTCTCATTCTGTTGCCCAGGCTGGAGTGTAATGGCATGATCTCGGCTCACTGCAACTTCCACCTCCTGGGTTCAAGTGATTCTCTCATCCCAGCCTCCTGAGTAGGTGGGACTACAGGCATGTGCCACCACGTCTGGCTAATTTTTGTATTTTTTAGTAGTCAGGGTTTCACCATGTTGCCGAGGCTGGTCTCAAACTCCTGGCCGTGGGTGATCCACCAGCCTTGCCCTCACAAAGTCCTGGGGTTACAGGCATGAGTCACTGTGACCGAATGACCCTGTCTTGATTACTGTAGCCTTATAATAAATCTTAAGTCAGGCAGTATTAGCTCTCCCAACTTTGGTTATTCTACATCTTTGCATTTCCATATAAATTTTAGAATTGTTGCCGGGCGCGGTGGCTCACGCCTGTAATCCCAGCACTTTGGGAGGCCGAGGCGGGTGGATCACGAGGTCAAGAGATCGAGACCATCCTGGTCAACACGGTGAAACCCCGTCTCTACTAAAAACTACAAAAAATTGGCTGGGCATGGTGGCGTGTGCCTGTAATCCCAGCTTCTCAGGAGGCTGAGGAAGGAGAATTGCCTGAACCCAGGAGGCGGAGGTTGCGGTGAGCCGAGATCGCGCCATTGCACTCCAGCCTGGGTAACAAGAGCGAAACTCCGTCTTAAAAAAAAAAAAAAAAGAATTGTTTTGTCAATTTCTACCCAAAAATGCTTACCTAGATTTTGGTTAGCATTATATTGAATCTTTAGACATCATCACAATACTAGTCTTCTGATCCATGAATACAATATATCCATGTACTTATTTACTTCTTACCTAATTTCTATCAGCAATGCTTTATATGTTTTATACAGGTCTTGCTTTTTTTTTTTTTTTCTTTTGAGATGGAGTCTCACTTGTGACCCTGGCTGGAGTGCAATGGCTCGATCTCAGCTCACTGCAACCTCTGCCTCCTGAGTTCAAGCGATTCTCCTGCCTCAGCCTCCCTTGTAGCTGGGACTACAGGTGCATGCCACCACACCTGGCTAATTTTTTTTTTTTTTTAAGTAGAGACGGGGTTTCACTGTGTTAGCCAGGATGGTCTTGATATCCTGACCTCCTGATCCACCCAACTCGGCCTCCCAAAGTGCTGGGATTACAGGCGTGAGCCACCACGCCCGGCTAGGTCTTGCATATCTTTTGTCAGCTCTATCCTTAAATATTTATATTTTTTATGCTATTGTGAATAGTATTTTTTCTAATTGTTTGCTGTTAGTACATAAACTGCAATTGCTCTTCCTTGGTATTTTATCTTGCAACATTGTGAAGCTCACTTATTAGTTGTACTAGGTTTTTTGTAGGTTCCATAGGATTTTCTACATAAACCAGCAGCTGAGCAATGAATAAGGACAGTAAGGCATTTTTAAAATAGATGTCATTTGAAAGTTCCCAATCCTGTTCCTAGATTGCTGAAAGTTTTTATTACAAATGAATGCTGGATTTTGTCAAATCCTTAAACCGCATCTGTGGAGATAATCACACTTAAAAAAAAATATCAATGTCATGAATTATACAGACTGATTTTCAAATGTTAAACCAATTTTGTATTACTCAGATAAACTCTATTGGTCAATTTTGTCTTTTATATATTACCGGATTATAAGTATACAGTTGGATTCAATTTGATAAATTTTGTTCAGAATTATGTTAATAATAGCACTAATCTGTAGCTTCTTTTCTTGCAATATTTTTATACTTTTAGTAATGAGGTAATGTTGCCCTTATAGAATGGGTTGGAAAATATTTTTCTTCAATATTCTGAAAGATCTTGATAGGATTGGTTTTATTTCTTCCTTAATTGTCTGGTAGAATTCATTGGTGAACCCAGCTGGGCCTGGAGTTTTTGTTGTAAGAAGGTTTTTTTTTTTTTTTTTTTTTTTTTTTTTGAGACAGAGTTTCACTCTTGTTACCCAGGCTGGAGTGCAATGGGATCTCGACTCACCACAACCTCCGCCTCCTGGGTTCAGGCAATTCTTCTGCCTCAGCCTCCTGAGTAGCTGGGATTACAGGCACGTGCCACCATGCCCAGCTAATTTTTTATAGTTTTAGTAGAGACGGGGTTTCACCATGTTGACCAGGATGGTCTCGATCTCTTGACCTCGTGATCCGCCCGCCTCGGCCTCCCAAAGTGCTGGGATTACAGGCGTGAGCCACCGCGCCCGGCCGTAAGAAGGTTTTTAACTACAAATTTGTGTTAGTCCATTGCATTGCTACAAATATCGAAGGCAGGGTAATTTATAAAGAAAAGAGGTTTGCTTGGTTCATAGTTCTTCTGCAGGCTTTACAGGAAGCACGGTGCCAGAATCTGCTCCTGGTGAGGGCCTTGGGAAGCCTCTAACCACAGAAGAAGGTAAAGGGGGAGCAGCACGTCACAAGGCGAGAGTGGAAGCAAGAGAGAGCCGGGAGGTGACACACACTTTTTTTTTGAGATAGTCTTGCTTTGTTGCCCAGGCTGGAGTGCAGTGGTACAATCTCACTGCAACCTCCACCTCCTCAGTTCAAGCGATTCTCCTGCCTCAGCTTCCTGAGTAGCCAGATTACAGGCACACATCACCATCTCTGGCTAATTTTGTATTTTTAGTAGAGATGGGGTTTTGCCATGTTGGCCAGACTGGTCTCGAACTCCTAAACTCGTGACTCACCCACCTTGGCATCCACCCACCTTGGCCTCCCAAAGTACTGGGATTACAGGCATGAGCCACTGCACCTGGCTTGCCACACACTTTTAAACAACCAGATCTAGTGTGAACTCAGAGTGAGAACACTCTCATCACCAAGGGGTTGTTGCTAAGCCATTCACGAAAAATCTGCCCCCATGATTCAAACACTTCCCACTAGCCCCCACCTCCAACATTGGGTATTACAATTCAACATGAGATTTGGAAAAGGTGGCCATCCAAACCATAACCAAGTTAAATTTATTTAGTAAATATAGGGCTATGTAGGTTATCTATTCTTGAGTGAACTTTGATAGTTTGTATCTTAGGGAATTCATCCACTTCATCAAAATTGTTGAAGTTATACAAATGTAAATTGTTCAAAATATTTCTATTATCCTTTTAATACACATAGAATCTGTAAATATGTAACTTCTTTCATTTTCATATTATTAGTTTGTGTCTCCACTCTTTTTTCTATTAAGCCTGACTAGAAGTTTATCAATTTTATTGATCTTCTCAACATACGAGGTTTGGTGGCACTGATTTTTCTTTTGTTTTCTAGTTCATTGTTTTAAACTGAGTATCATTTCTTTTATTTTGCTTATGTTGGTGTAAGTTACTCTTCATTCTCTAGTTCTTAAGATGGAAGCTGAGGTCATTGATTTGAAAGCTTTCTTGTTTTATTTGGCACTTAGTGCTATCAATGGTAGGTGACTCTTTAGGCTTTGAATATCCTTCTGCCTGAAGTCCCTCTGCCTCCTCACACTCTGCTGAGACTCTCAAAGAGCCCTGAGAGGGTGGAATCTGGTGTCACACTGCCCTGACAATAACAATCTTGACTCTGCCACTTAATTGCTGTGTGACCTTGCTCAAGTCACTGAACCTCCTGTATGTCAGTTTCTTTGCCTGTAAAATGTAAATAATAGTAGCTACCTATTAATTTTAGAAGTCCAATAGGCAGGACAGTTATGCTCAGATGTGTGGTCAAACATTCTGGATGTTTCTGTGAGGGTGTTTTTGGATGAGATTTAACATTTAAATAGGTAGACTTCGAGTACCTATTTAAATGTTAAATACATTTAATAAAGTACACTTCCAAAATGTGAGTGGGCCTAATCCAGTCAGTTGAAGGTGTGAATAAAGCAAAAGACTGACCTCCCCAGAGCATGCTGGAATTCTCCAGCAGACAGCTTTTGGACTTGAACTATATACAATGCACTGAACGTTTATGAATGCCCCCCCCACCCCACCCCCCGCACCAGTTCCTATGTTGAAACCTAATCACCAATATGATGCTATTAGGAGGCCTTTGGGAGGTGGTTAGACCAAGAGGACACAGCTCTGATGAATGTAATTAGTGTCCTTATAAAAGAGGCCCAGAGAGCTGCCTCTTCCCTTCCACCACGTGAAGACACAGCTAGAAGGTACCATCTATCAACCAGAAAGTGTGTACTTACCAGACACTGAATCTGCAGGCACCCAGATCTTGAGCCTCCTAGCCTCTAGGACTCTGAGAAATAAATGTGGATTGTCTATAAGCCACCCAGTTTTTGGTATTTTGTTACAGCAGCCCAAACAGACTAAGATACAACCTTGACTCATATTTAATTCGTTAAGGATTAAATGAATTAATATATACAAAGTACTTAGAGCAGTCCATGGCACATATTAAATGGTCTATAAATGTTGGCTGCTATAATGACTACCATCATCATTATCATTATTATTCTGAACATAACTACTGTCTTTAGCACCAATTCTCATAGCTGTGAGCTACTGGTCTTGAAGGCCCTCATATGCAGTAAGGACATTGGCACTTACAAATCTACTGTTGGACAAACCCTCCCCAGTGGCAAACCTTATTGACAACAAGACATAATGAACTGGCATAACATTAGCTAATAGGGAAGTAAGCTCACTAGGTTCCTGAAAGGGAGAGGAGGCATTAGAAAGAAGACAAAAGGAAACAAGCTGAAGTGACTTGACTTGTCTTTTGCAGTTGTCCTATCATTTGTCCTATCACATAAAGTCTCTCTGAAGTAGAGGCACGTATGGCAAAGATAGGAGAGTAACATAGCTCCCAGCTTCCCCAAGCTCTGGTGGGCCAGGCTGAGAGCAGAAGAAATGTGTCTTCCAGACTCAGATGCAGGATGTTAAGAGAGAAATACTGATAGGATAGAAGCCAGTTTGCTGCAATTGCTTCACCATTTTCAGGTTCATGTCCTGCTCAATCACCAACTCCTAACATAAGCTTTTTTTTGGAGACATAGTCTCACTCTGTCACCCAGACTGGAGTGCAGTGGTGCAATCTCTGCTGCCTCTTGGGTTCAAGCAATTCTCCCACCTCAGCCTTCCTAGTGCTGGGACTACAGGTGGCAGAGATGGGGTTTCAACACATTGGCCACGTGGGTCTCGAACTCCTGACCTCAGGTGATCCACCTACCTTGGCTTCCCAAAGTGCTGGGGTTACAGGCATGAACCACCTTGCCTGGCCTCCTTTCATAAACTTTCTTTTGCCATGCAAGACTGAGCAGAGGACCCTGGTCTCTTGAGGCTATGAATGGAGCTGGCAGGACCCAGAAGCACAGCAACCCACAGTGAAGGAAGCCCTTGCTGCCCAAGGTAATTCCCTGAATGCAGACATCCTGAGAAAAGTTTGCAGCTCTTCACACACACTTTCATTCACCAGAATTCTCTCCTTGAAATAACTGAGGCAAGCCACCTGCTTTGAGACTTTTCTAGATCATGGTCCTGAGCCATTAGCAAAATCATAGAGGATGGGCTTTTTTCATTCATTCAACAAATAGTCATTGAATATTTACCATGTACCAGGTTCTGAGTAGTATCTACTAATGGTCAGGATATTCATAAAAGTTCTGTACTGTTCTAAAAGTTTCATTTAAACTTTAAACAACTGATATACTACAAATTAACCTTTCTGTATTTACTCATGAGAGCCTTTTCCTACATCCTAGAATGAAGAAAACACACTGAGCACAGAGCCACAGCCAATCTTCCGGCTCACAGGTCACGTGAGCGAGAAATAAACTTCTGTCTGTAAACCATTGAAGGTTTGGAGTTACCTGTTACTACATGCATAAACTCAGGAAAGCTAAAACACAGCAGCTATGCTTTTCATCGTCCTGCAAATTAGAAAAACCCAAAAGCCTATTTCCATTAAGAGTTACTTAATAAAGTACAAACACCAGTGACAGAAAATTGAGAACTAATGAAACAAAAGTCAGCTGTAAGAACCACATGAAAGTGGGGTTAGTCTGTAAGGTTATGAACCACTGAGACGAAAAAGAGGGGTTAGTCTGTAAGGTTATGGGAGGTGAAGCTTGAATGGGACCTTGTCTTATAGACGTCAAACGTTAGTATTCTCACACATCCAAAGTAATGCAGAGAACGGTTTATGTAAAGCTTTACATTTTACATAGTAGCTTTACATTCACCCACATTTCACCGTTACGGAAACTGAGGCCCAGGATGGCACAGTGGCCTCGATGCCCAGGTTTTCCACTTCCAAAGTCTTTCCCACACATCTCATTACCTGATAATGCAACACAGTCTTTAATCGGGGCAAATTTAGGGGTAGAAAGGACTAGATAATGCTGATAAGGCTCATCACCCCATATACACAGCACCCAAAGGACAGCACCCTATAGCCCAAGCGTCCACCAACCCCCGAAAATACTGGGGACAAAAGCTGACGTCAGCGAAGCGCTCCTAGTCCGGGTGTTCTGATCCTCCACCCTTCCCGAGAGGCCAAGCGGCGGAGCTGGGGCGCCCCGCGAGAAGGGGGTGACCGTGATTGGGCTGCCCTGCATCACGTGAAGGCCAGTACGCATGGGATTTGGCTCCGAGGAGGCGGAAGTACAGTGTGGCAAGGGGGTCCGTGGGGGAGGGTAGAAGCCTAGGGGAGGAGCTTGAGTCCAGGCAGTGTCCGAGTACTGCCAGCCATCGGGCCCAGGTCTCTGGGGTTGGCTTACCGCAGTGAGTACGACGCGGTACTACAGACACCGGCCGCCCGTGTGCCTGGCAGGTGGAGCCGCCCGCAACAGCGGCCTTGGGGAATGGAAGCGGAGAACGCGGGCAGGTAAAATTGGGGCCAGCGCCGCCCCTCCCTCGCGCCCCTCGCGCCCCTCGCGCCGGGGTGGGCTAGCTGGCGAGCGCGCCCACGCAGGGGGGTCTTTTAAAGCCCAGCCGGAGTACAAAGGCCGGGGCCGCGCGTGCGCACTGTGGCCTGCTCGGCCCTTCTTGCCCTGACGGCGGCGGCGGCTCGGGCTGCTGGGAGGGTTACCTGGTGCACCTACAGTATATCCTTCTTTAGTTCCCTCCGATAACCAGCTGGCTATAAAACATGTTAGTAAGCAACCGGCAGTCTCTGGTTAATGTGTCTTTCTGGATGTCATTCTTGAATACGTTTCCCATCACCCTCCATTATCATGCAGAAGGCTGTAAAGATGAGTGTCGAACAATTTACAGCTCCAGCTTTCATTTTAAAGTTGGTTGATTTGTTGCGGCTTCCTCCCCAAAGGCCTACAAAAGGCAACGTTAAGGGTCACAGGCTAGATAATTTTGTTTTGGGAATATGTATACCACTCTTGAGTAGTCAGTCTAAAAATTATCTTTGAGTTTTCCAGTGGTCATACGTTTTTTAAAAGTCCTTTGGAGGAGTCAAGAGCAGGGTTTGCAAAAGCGGAGATGTAGGAATTTAAACTCCTGGCGGAAAACTAAATTAAAAAAAAAAATGGATGTGGTGACAGTTTTTTAAAAGATAAAGAATGATGATTTACATTGAAATAATAAAAAAACTATCATAACTAATGAATTATCCTGACTCTCAGTGGCTCGTGGGAGCTGAATTTAGGCCATACAAGGGCCTGTTCATGTCTGTAAAGTTGGCATGGAATCTGATTCTGACATGCTGAGAATTGGTGTTACATGAAAGGGCACACTAAAGTAACCAAAATAAGAGTTTAGGAAAAGAGATATAGACAAAAGTGTGGACTTTATCTGGACTTTGTGAATCAAGTCCTGGAATAAATTACTCCACTTCTTTCCCAGAAGAACTTTACAAATAAGAGAATTCACCAAAATTTGTGGAAATCTGTCTCGTGACCTTATTTCAGAGCAGAATTGAAACGTGGGCCAAGAATAAATTACACATTGTAAGACTTTATCCAGGGTCTTAACAGTAAAATAGTAGGACTCCAGTATGCTGTTTAGCTCAAAGCTTTGACATGTCATCCTGACTTCATCCAAAAGGCTATAGACCATTTTTTATTTCACCTTGGAAAGCTTTCACCTTTAGGAACTGTGGAAAATTCTGTGTAGTCTTCTGAAATGACTCAGACCCTAGGTAATCCTTAGAGAGTAGTTCTCTGCCACCCTTAACTGTGCTAATCAAGAAATGGAATGAGGGATATAATAAATTTACTTTTTTTTGAGATGGAGCTTTGCTCTGTCGCCCAGGCTGGAGTGCAGTGGTGCAATCTCAGCTCACTGCAACCTCCGTCTCCCGGGTTCAGGTGATTCTCCCACCGCAGCCTCCAGAGTAGCTGGGATTACAGGTGCCCGCCACCACGCCCAGCTAATTTTTGTATTTTTAGAAGAGACGAGGTTTCACCATGTTGACCAGGCTGGTCTCAAACTCCTGCCCTCAAGTGATCCACCCGCCTTGGCCTCCCAAAGTGCTAGGATTACAAGTGTCAGCCACCGTGCCCAGCTGACTTTTTAATTTAGAAGATTAATTTCAGATATTCAAAGAAGAAAATTCAAATTCCATGAATATAGACCCTTTTCTTTTTTCTTTTTTTGAGACAGAGTCTCACTCTGTTGCCTAGGCTGGAGTGCAGTAGTGCAATTGCCGTTCACTGCAACCTCTAGTCCCCGAGTTTAGGTGATTCTCGTGTGTCAGCCTCCCAAGCATCTGGGACTACAGGCACCCAACACCATGCCCAGCTATTTTTTTTGTATATTTAGTAGAGACACGGTTTCATCACTTTGACCACACTGGTCTTGAACTCCTGACCTCAAGTTATCCACCCACCTTGACCTCTCAAAAGTGCTGGGATTACAGACGTGAGCCAAAGCACCCAGCCGAGACTTTATTTTAATGGCAAAATAGTTCAGGAGTCTTAGAAAGTACTTACAGTCTAAGCAGCCAGAAAGGAATAAAGGAGGAATTTTAGAAGGGTACTGGAATGTTTCCAATGACCTCAGGTGTGAAAAGGACATTTACCAAAGATGGAAAATTGCATGCCAAATCAAAAGTGACTGGAAGAGAGCAGCATGGACCACTAAGAATACAGATAGGAAAGATTAACCCTCAAGTGAAAGTAGGCTTTATAGAAATGTAAAGGAGACCAGGAAGGACCCTTTGAGTTAGATGTAGACAACAAGAAGAATAAAAAAGATTTGGGTTTTCTGCCCAGTCTACTGGCATAGTGGCAGCAGACAACAGAAACCTAAGTACTTTGTTCTGATTTGGATTTTACATCTGCTATGTTAGGAAAATGATTGTCAGACTGGAAATGGCAGAATGAATATCTGTAAGACTTGAAGCTCAAGATAAATGAAGGCATTTAAGAGAAGTGTCAGGTGTTCTAACAGAATCATATGCCCTGGCCTGCATGTGTTGTATTTCAAGGGAAAGGCTAGATTAAAGCAGTGTTTGAGGATTTGTAGCAAATGTAAGAGGCCTGGAAATAAACACATGGATTCCTTTTCTTCCAGAGGTGCAGTCTGTCCTCTATTGACATTGATCCTGAACAACATTTTTACTTACCAGTGGTTACTGAGCATTTTTAAAGAAACTCATTGGCTTATGCCTGTAATCCCAGCACTTTGGGAGGCCAAGGCAAGTGTGGATCACCAGAGGTCAGGAGTTATAGACCAGTCTGGCCAACATGGTGAAACTCCATCTCCACTAAAAATACAAAATTAGCTGGGCGTGGCGGCATAACTAGTGACCACTAGACTACAGGATCCGTTCAGAAAGAAAGCAAGACCTATACTAGGCAGCATCAGAAGGATGCTGGCAGGAGGTACCTACAGTAGTCATTATATAGCAAATTTATTTTTTATTTTTTATTTCATTTTATTTTGAGATGGAGTCTTGCTGTGTCTCCTGGGCTGGAGTGCAGTGGTGCGATCTTGGCTCACTGCAACCTCCGCCTCCCGAGTTCAAGAGATTCTCCTGCCTCAGCCTCCCGAGTAGCTGGGATTACAGGCATGTGCCACCACACCTGGCTAATTTTTGTATTTTTAGTAGAGATCGGGTTTCACTCAGGCTGGTCTTGAACTTCTGACCTTGTAATCCACCAGCTTCATCCTCTCAAAGTGCTGGGATTATAGGTGTGAGCCACCCAGCCCGGCTATTATAGTAAATTTATTATATACCAGGTACTGTTTTGGATGTTTTACATATGCCAGCTAGCTTAATCCTCATAACCAATGAATTATTAGGTACTATTCCCATTTTACAGATGTGGAAGCAGGGTAATAAAGAAATTAAGGAACTTCCCCACAGAGCTAGTAAGTGGGAGAGCTGAGATTTGAGTCCAGGTGATCTGGCTTCACAGTCTGCCTCTCTAGCTAGCAAATGTGCTTTACCACTTCTCTTAGTGGGCAAAATGGATATGGACTGATGGCAATCCAGTTAGGTGAAGTGAAAACCTGGTTTACTACTGAAAGAATCGGGCAGATTGAAGAGAGGTCTGTGCTCATATGCTGTGTGTCTCTTTCCCTGACTTTGTTCCTTTCAGTAGCTTCACAACTTCAGGGTGCTGATGGCATGCTGATAAAATTTGTGAGTGACTCAACTCTGGGAGGAATTTGTGGAATTGACGGATTGAATCAGAGTCCAGATAAATCCTGACTGACTGGAATGGTGAATCATCTTTTACAAATAAGAAGCACAGACCTGTACTCAGGTGCAGAAAAGTCAATGATAAAGTGTGGAATGAGGGAGAAGTGATAGAAGGACAGTTTTCACTGATGGGAAACTCAGTGTGAATCAAGTGTGGGTGCCAGTACAGCTAGTGTAATGGGTTCTGCAGTTTCTCTCCAAAATGAGCAGGTTGGTAGCCCTGCTCAGTTTCAGACTGATGAGACTTTATCTAGAGTTTTGTTTGATTCTGAGCACCAAAAATGACCAACCACTGAAAAAATTTGAAATCATACTACATGATGAGTTATATAATTTGCAGTTTAAGGAATACTGTATGAGGAATGGCTTATTCTAAATCTTAATGTTTACAGTGTCTAGTAGACTGCATATGATGAATATACAGACCTCCATCTAGCAATATCAAATGGAATCTTAGTTATGGTGCTATCCCATCATAATTTACATACCCAGACCCCTTTAGTTGAGTATTTGGATTATTTAGTCTTGTTCACTATTTTGTAATTATTCAGTACAGTATATGCTTTTTTAAGTGATGATAATAAAATGTATTTAGAAAATAGCAACTTTGGCTGGGTGCAGTGGCTCACACCTGTAATCTCAGGCTCTTTGGGAGGCCAAGGTGGGATTACTTGAGGCCAGGAGTTCAAGACTAGTCTGGGCAACATAGTGAAACCCCATCTCTACAAAAAAATTTAAAATTTAGGCAGACATAGAGACATGTGCCTGTAGTGCCAGCTAGTCAGTCGGGAGACCGAGGTGAGAGGATTGCGTGTGTCCAGGTGTGTGAGGTTACTGTGAGCTGTGATAGCTCCACTGCACTCCAGCCCGGGTGATAGAGTGACTCTGTCTCTTAAAAAAGAAAAAAGCAACTTAAATCCCTAAATTAGTATAAAAATGATTGAAGATAAAAGAAGTTGGAATCATTAATTTTAGAGAAAACCTTAAAGATGTAGTTTTTTTTGAAATACAGCAAATCTAGCCAAGCATGGTGGTGTGTGTGCCCATAGTCCCAGCTACTCAGGAGGCTGAGGCAGGAGGATCACTTGAGCCTGGGAGTTGGAGGCTGCAGTGAACTATGATCATGCCACCGCACTCTGGCATGGGTAACAGAGTGAGACCCAGTCTCTAAAATAATAATAATTAAAAAAATTTAAAAATAGCAAATTTGAATTAACTGAACTTCTTAATGAACTCTGTGTGGAGTGTGTGTATGTGTGTTTTGAGAAAGACTATCAGAAAATATAGTCAGCCTTCCATATCTATGGATTCTGCATCCAAGAATTCAGCCAACTGTGGATTGAAATTATTTGGAAGAAAAGACAAATAACACTAAAAAGTGACACAGATAAAAAGAATGCAGGATGACAGTTACTTACATAGCATTTACATTGTATTAGGTATCAAAAGTAATGTAAAGATTATCTAAAGTATGTGGGAGGATCTGCATAAGTTATATACAAATTCTATACCATTTTATATCAAGAGACTTGAGCATTGTAAATATTGGTATCTGTGAGGGGTCCTGGAACCAATCCCCCATGTACACTAAACGAGGTACATACCACGGTCCATTTTTAGAAAGATTGATTAATAACTAAAGGATGACGGTACACAGTTCATCAGTTGCAGGCAGCTATAAAAAATCAATCTTCGAGCACTGTATTTCAACAGAAGGTGAGTGCAAAATGGAGGCTAGGAGAGTAAACGAGGTAAACTCAGGAAAACGAGGGAGAAGGGCAATGAAGAATATTTGAGACAAGGGTAAATGATGGGGGGAGAAAAGTGAACAAAGGGCAATAAAATAATCATGCTTGTAAGTTTGACATCAGGAAGTTACAGAAAGTAGAAAGTCTTTGGGGTCTGTTTTGATTCTAAACGGATCTAGTCCTATTTCCTATACATTGTCCACATATGTAGAAATCACTGAATCTAATTCCTCATTTTCATAGTAGGGGAATGGATAACCCGAGAGGATAAATGACTAAATGCTCTTTTACTGTCCCTCTGATGGAATTATTGCTCAGAAACATTGTAGAATTCTGGATTATAAAGTAGCAGTGATCATTATGCATACAACAAATGTATTTAAGAAATATTGTCACACTGACTGGTCATGGTGGCTCATGCCTGTAATCCCAGCACTTTGGGAGACCGAAGCGGGTGGTTTGCCTGAACTCAGGAGATCGAGACCAGCCTGGGCAACACAGTGAAACTCATCTTTACTAAAACACACACACACAAAAGGGCACGGCAGCGTGCACCTGTGGTCCCAGCTACTTGGGAGGCTGAGACAGGAGAATTGCTTAAACCCGGGAGGTGGAGGTTGCAGTGAGCCAAGATTGTACCACTGCACTTCAGCCTGGGCGACAGAGCAACTCTGTCTCCAAAAAAAACAAAAACAAAAAACAGAGAAATATCCTCATACTGAGGTTGAAACAGGTTTATGCTACATATACATTTAGTTATTATTATAATAGAAGATAAAATTATCCAGAACTCTTGAATTAACTAGCATTCAAGTTTATGAAGATTTTTGTGTAGATGTAATGCTTGCTTCTGCCAAGTAATAAGAATGTTGTAATCTACCATCTTTCTTTTATTCTGGCTTTTAGGACACTGTTGAGAGTTTAATGGTCAAAGACAGTGTATTCCTCAGAACTAACACATTTTATTTTCCATAGGTTTATTTTTCTTTTTCTGTCCTAATTTAACTTTTTATAAAATGCCACAGTCCATTTTTAGAAAGATTAAGGGATATATGATTATTATAGATAAGTTTCTAGGTTTCTTTCAAACTTGATATACCTATTTAATATAAAAGTTTAGATTCTTTTCCCTCTTTATTTTTCACTTTAGGTTTTTTTCTTTTTGAGACAGAGTCATTTTGTTGCCAGGCAACACAGTGGTGTGATCTCAGCTCACCACAACCTCCACCTCCCGGGTTTAAGCAATTCTCCTGCCTCAGCTTCCATAGTAGCTGGGACTACAGGTACGCACCACCACACCCAGCCAATTTTTGTGTTTTTAGTAGAGACAGGGTTTCACCACGTTGGCCGGGATGATCTTGATCTCCTGGCCTCGTGATCTGCCTGCCTGGGCCTCCCAAAGTGCTGGGATTACAGGCTTGAGCCATCACACCTGGCCTATTTTTCCACTTTTTATTCAGCCAACCGTGATTTCTAGAATTTTCATTTTCAGCTTCTGAACCTCAGAATTTCTAAAGATGATTAATGACCTCCGACTATACTAAAAGTTTTGAAAACAATTTTTAAAGTGAAGAATCCTCTTGTGATGTGAATGGTGTCTCCCTAATTTATGTATTTTAAGTTTGCATTTTCATGAAGTGCTCAAAATGGGACACATGAAACTCTGAGAGTGGTGGTAAGAAGCATGAGGAGAGTGGTAGGTAGATTGCCTTCCTCACCATGTGTCAGAGTAGAGGCACATCTCATGCCTTCTTTTGCCCACTCATTTATTGTCACCATATTGTCTTTGTTTCTGTAAGCTAAATTAAGTCACTATTAGGATCTCAGGAAGCTGCCACTGACCACATTGAGAACTTGCAGTTTCTTTAGTTAGAATTTCTGGCCGGGCGCGGTGGCTCAAGCCTGTAATCCCAGCACTTTGGGAGGCCGAGGCGGGTGGATCACGTGGTCAAGAGATCGAGACCATCCTGGTCAACATGGTGAAACCCCGTCTCTACTAAAAAAAAAAAATACAAAACATTAGCTGGGCATGGTGGCGCGTGCCTGTAATCCCAGCTACTCAGGAAGCTGAGGCAGGAGAATTGCCTGAACCCAGGAGACGGAGGTTGCGGTGAGCCGAGATCGTGCCATTGCACCCCAGCCTGGGTAACAAGAGCGAAACTCCGTCTCAAAAAAAAAAAAAAAAAAAAAAAAAAGAATTTCTGCAGGATCACTGCTCAAGACTTCCAGATCTAACCTAGCCATATCCAACTCATCATTAGAATATTTAAATCATACATACTGAACAACCAATATTTTAACAATTGATTGCAAAGAACTATTCATACTAGTAAAGAAAATTATGAAAAAAGAGGACATTTTACTTTGTGCCGGGTGTGGTTCTAAGCATCACACGTCTCTTCATTTTTACATCTTAACTGCTAGTCCCTATCTACACATTTTCCCTTATGTGAGCCTTAGTTTTTAATACTATTTTGTATTCTTTTCTATTCTAAAATATATGTTAAAAATATGTATATTTTACCTTTCCTGTATTTTACATAACATAAATAAATTTTTACTAGCTGCATAGTATTTTCTCATGTTACTATATTATAGTTTACTAAATCGTAAGTCTATTTTTTATGTAATTTGTGAACAATATATTTAAAGAAATAAAACTCATGATACAGGTTAATCTCTTTCTCACTCATTCTTAATCTTTGCTTCACCAGCCTCCCCTTAAAGGTAGCTCTAAGTGGAAATGCCTCTCCAGTGGGTTGTCCATTGGGAGTGGGCTTCTGTTTATCTTTGAGCTGCCAGCATTTAGCCCAGCCACCTGGGCTGGTCTGTTACCGTTTATCTCCCCAGGCTATTTAAGCTTATCCAGGAAATGCTTTCGTTTGCCTTATTTTTTTCCTATTAACCATTTTATTGAGATATGATTTACATATTACATCGTTCATCCATTTAAAGTGTACTCATTTGCCCTTTTTTTGTTGTTGAGACAGAGTCTTGTTCTGTCCCCCAGGCTAGGGTGCAGCTGTGTCATTGCTGCAGTAACCTTGAACTCCTGGGCTCAGGCAGTCTTCCTGCCTCAGCCTTCTGAGTAGTTAGGGCTAACAGCATGTGCCACCATGCCCAGCTAACTTTTTAAAATTTTTATGTGGAGGTAATGATCTTGCTATATTGCGTAGGCCGGTCTTGAGCTCCTGGCCTAAAGAGATCCTCCGGCCTTGCGCTCCCAACGCATGAGGATTACAGGCTGGGCCTGGCCCCTCATTTGCCTTTTTAATCTGCTTTCTGAACTTCCTGTTCTCTTTCAATTGATGTCATAGAGAATAAAACTGGTTAGTAGAGTATCTTACCATAGAAAATATGACTTTCTCTCCAAATAGTAAACCAAACGTTTCCATTTTATTTTCTACTGTTTTTCTTCTGCATATTTAATGGCATTATTTGGCATTTGCTGTAACTTGAGTTTCTTCAAATATGTGTTTACTTCCCTGGTTTTATCTTAATAGCAACACCATGAGAGAGTGGTTCAAGGCCATGAGAAGTGTTTTTTTAACAACTGTTTTCTTTGAAAGCCTACATTCTTTACTTTGAACAGAATACTTTGAACAAAATTTAAATTGTGTTCAGAAGAGAGGTTTAGAGGTTTTTTCCTTCATAAGTTCAACACATATTTATAAAATATCCATTTTACATTCCCCTTCAGTGACTTAGTCTGTTTTGTGCTGCTATTTCAGAATACCATAGACTGAGACATTAATAAACAAAGTTTTTTTGGCTCATACTTCTAGAACCGGGAAATCCAAGATGGAGGGGCTACATCTGGCGAGGGCCTTCTTGCTGCATCATAAAATGGCAGAAGGTGAGGCAGCACTTGTGAGAGGGAGAGAGAGGAAAGGAGACTGAAGTCATCCACTCATCCTGTTATCAGGAACCCTACCCTGTGATAATAGCATTAACCCATCCATGAAGGCAGAGCCGTCCTCTCCTCTTGACCTGATCACCTTTTTTGTTTGTTTTGCTTTTGTTTTTGTTTTTTGAGATGGAATCTTGCTCTGTCACTCAGGCTAGAGTGCAGTGGTATGATCTCAACTTACTTCAACCTCCGCCTTCCAGGCTCAAGCAATTCTTCTGCCTCAGCCTCCCAAGTATCTGGGACTTAAGGTGCATGCCACTGTGCCCGCCTAATTTTTGTATTTTTAGTAGAAGCAGGGTTTTGCCGTATTGAAGCTGGTTATGAACTCCCGACCTCATATGATCTACCTGCCTCTGCCTCCCAAAGTGCTGGGTTTACAGGTGTAAAGGGTGTAAAGGTCCTACCTCTCTCAACATTTGCATTGGGGATTTAGTTTTCAATACATGAACTTTGGGGGACACATTCAAACCATAGCAGTAGCAAAAAACAAAACGAAAAAAACCAAAAAAACTAACCCCAACAAAACAACAAAATACCACCACCAATAAAAATCAAATAAATAAAATTTAGGGCTGGGCGCAGTGGCTCACTTTTGTAATACCAGCACTTTGGGAGGCCAAGGTGGGCAGATCACGAGGTCGAGAGATTGAGACCAACCTGGCCAACATGGTGAAAACCCATCTCTACTAAAATATAAAAAATTAGCTGGGCGTGGCGGAACCCACCAGTAGTCCCAGCTACTTGGGAGGTTGAGGCAGGAGAATTGCTTGAACCCAGGAGGTGGAGGTTGCAGTGAGCTGAGATCACGCCACTGAACTCCAGCCTGGCAACAAAGTGAGACTGCGTCTCAAAAAAATCGAATCTAGGCCTGGGTGCAGTGGCTCACACCTGCAATCCTAGCACTTTGGGAGGCTGAAGTAGGCATATCTCTTGAGCTTAGAAGTTCAAGACCAGCCTGGCCAATATGGTAAAACCCTGTCTCTACAAAAAATACAAAAATTAGCCAGGCATCAGGGTTTGCACCTATAGTCCCAGCTACTTGGGAGGCTGAGGTGGGAGGATCGCTTGAGATCTCCCACTTCAGAAGTAGCAGTGAGCCAAGATCGCATCACTGCACTCCAGCCTGGGTGACAGAGGGAAACACTGTCTCCAAAAAAAAAAAAAAAATGATGAAAAAATAAGTAAACAGGCAAATAAATTAAAAGAGAATCTTAGATTGGAGGGGATCTGCAGGTGATTAAATACTGAAGGATACTGAAAGTAAGGACACAAAATGTATTTGTGGACATCTTAACCCTGTATGGGTTGACAGACCTTTCAAGTCTGTCTACTAGAAAATTCCCTTGATCTTATTTCAAAGAAAGTCCTGGCTTGACAGGACTGGTAAGTTTTATCGGTGACACATCTTATCATTACACAGTGCAAGAGTTAATGTTTGGTTAGTAAGCACTCAGTAAAGAAAGGTTGGTGAACATGTACATACAGGACCAGATCTCTCCTCCCCTGTAATCCACTCTAAACAAATACTTCAGTCTAGTTATAAAATACTTGGATCCTGAAGTTTTTGTCCAGCTGATCATTTGGATTTACAATTGGATAATTTTATCATTACATTTCATGCTTCATTATTCTTTCAGCTATTGTCTTCAACAAGCTCAAGCTTTTTATACGTTTCCACTTCAACAAATGATGGCTGAAGCTCCTAATATGGCAGTTATGAATGAACAGCAAATGCCAGAAGAAGTTCCAGCCCCAGCTCCTGCTCAAGAACCAGTGCAAGGTAGTTTCACCATGAGAGTGTAGAAAATTAGACATTGGATCAGCCAACTTATTTAAGAAAGGGTTTAATGGTGAATTTTAGCTGTGTTTTAGTGTTAAAAAGTCAAATCCACTTTTTAAGTACTTAGTATTTGCCAAGCACTCTGACAGGTTCTGGGGAATAAAAGAACATGGATCTTGCCCGGGAATATCTCATAATCTAGTAGAGAAAAGTAATAAGTAAATATACGTTATAGCTTAGCACAGTATGTAGTGAAGAGGGGCATGGAATGAGTGCCCTGAAAGCTTATGGGTTGGCTCCTAATTCAGACTGACAGCTCAGAGGCTGCTTCCCAGAGCAGAGCAATAACATCAGAGCTCTGAAACGCCAAGAGTACAGAGGCTTCACCCCCATGAAGATCAGAGTAGGGAAGTGTCCAGACTGAGGGAACTACACAGGTCAGGCACAGACACACAGAAGCATGGCACAGCCAGAATCAGAGCGATTCTGTGTTTTTGGAGTCTGGGATGTAATAAGGAAATGGTGAGAGTTGCAGCTGGATGGGGACTGTTGAAGCTTGTTTTTTATCCTAAGGAATTTATATTCTGTCCTCAAGGCAATAGGGGAGCTGCTAAGAGAATGTAAGCAAGGGACGACTTGACTAGATTGGTACTTTACAAATTAGTCTGGAAATATTAGAGAGGATACATGGGTTGGCAGACAACAAGTCAGAACTTGGAGGCAGGCCGGGCACGGTGGCTCACACCTGTAATCCCTGCATTTTGGAAGGCCAAGGCAGGTAGATCATCTGAGGTCAGGAGTTCATGACCAGCCTGGCCAACATGGCAAAACCCCACCTCTACTAAAAAGACAAAAATTAGCCGGGTGTGATGGCACACGCCTGTAATCCCAGCTACTGGGGAGGCTGAAGCACAAGAATTGCTTGAACCCGGGAGGCAGAGGCTGGGAGACTGCAGTGAACCAGGATCACACCACTGCACTCCAGACTGGGCAATAGAGCAAGACTGTCAAAAAAAAAAAAAAAGAAAACTTTAGAGGCAAGGAGTGGATTAGGTGGATTGGAGACACTGTTTGAATCATCTAGGGGAGCATTGAGGAGGACCTGAAGGGGTGGAGAAAGAATTAGGAAACACTCAGAAGGCAGAATTACCTAGCCATGGCTAATGGGTTTCATGTTGTGGGGAGCATGGGGGGAAGTGAGGGAGAAAGGGGAGTCCAGAAGTAACTACCAGGTTTCTGACATAGGCATTTGGTTGGAGGGGGTGCAACTCACCAAGACAGAGAATTAGAAGAAAATAGATTTGGGGGTTAGGGTGAATGTAGAGAAGTTAATGATTTTCTCCAGTGTAACAGTATTTGAATGAGAAATGTGCTCAGGGTTTCAGTTTATGATTCCAGGAACACATCTAATACTCTGTCTTTGCACTAGGACTTTCCCAGCTACATGCCAATGATGGTGGATCCTTTGGCATAGGAGTGACCAAGGCAATGTGAGGCAGAAGAGAGGGAGGACTGACTGCCTCCATCCTGCCAGGCTTGATTTGGGGAAACACCAAAGCGGAGTAGAATGGAGTAGAGGCCTGAGTAGTTAGGAGGAATGTTAAATAATTAAGAGTAACAAAACTGGGACTTCCTGTTGGGTAACTATAGGTCAGTGGTTTTCAATAAAGTGTGATTTTGCCCTCCCAAGGGACATTTGACATTGTTTGAAGATACTTTTAATGATCAAGACTGGTGGGGTACTCCTGGCATCTAGTGGCTAGAGATCAGGGGTGCTCTTAAACATTCTGTAATGTGCAAGACAGCCACCCACAGCAAAAAATTTTACAGCCTAAAATGTCAATAGTGTGGAGGATGAGAGGTCGGATCCTTTATCTTGCCTTTTGAAATATACTGCCAGCCCAGAGATGTCATCCTCAGACCCCTCAATTCACCTCTTCGACTATGTGTGGAACAGAGTCTACCTCATCTCTGAAACAAGCCCATAAGCCATTTGTGGTTTTCCTTCCTTCCTTCCTTCCTTCCTTCCTTCCTTCCTTCCTTCCTTTCTTTTTCTTTCTTTCTTTCTTTTCTTTGCTTGCTTTTTCTTTCTCTCACTTTTTCTTTCTTTCTTTTCTTCTTTCTTCTTTTTCTTTTTTTTGAGAGAGATTCTTGCTCTGTCGTCCAGGCTGGAGTGCAGTGGTGCGATCTTCGCTCACTGCAGCAGCCACCTTCTGGGTTCAAGCAATTCTCCTGCCTCAGCTTCCCAAATTACTGGGATTACAGGTGTGTGCCACCATGCCTGGCTAATATTTATATTTTTAGTAGAGACGGGATTTTACTGTGTTGGCCAGGCTGGTCTTGAACTTTTGACCTCAAGTGATCTGCCTGCCTTGGCCTCCCAAAGTGATGGAATTGCAGGCATGAGCCACTGTACCTGGCCCATTTGTGGTTTTCTACTGGGGAAATCACGTTAAAATGCTTCCCTTCCTTCCTGTTTTTCTATGTTTTTTTAATTATTTTTTATTTAATTTATTTTTTGATTATTTATTTTTCTATTTTATTAAATTATTTACATTTAGAATTCATATAAAATGATACATAGATACTTTGTATGCCAAGTAATCTTGTGTAGAAAATAATAGTCTATAATTATTTTTCCCAAGAACAGCTGGCAGGGGAAGGAGAGTAAGGGGGAGGGGATTGCATGAACCTATTTCTAGGGTGAAAGAAGGGGAGGATATTGCAGAGGAAATCGATTTTGGGACTGTAAGAACTTAATTTTGGGGAGACAGGTACAAAAAGTACAGTTGGGTAACTTTTCTGGGAAAGCTGCTAAAGTTTCTAAGTTAAGACTTTCTGCATTTCTGGATATTGTGTTTCAGAGGCTCCAAAAGGAAGGAAAAGAAAACCCAGAACAACAGAACCAAAAAAACCAGTGGAACCCAAAACACCTGCTGAGTCAAAAAAGTCTGGCAAGTCCGCAAAGTCAAAAGAAAAACAAGAAAAAATTACAGACACATATAAAGTAAAAAGAAAAGTAGATCGTTTTAATGGTGTTTCAGAAGCTGAACTTCTGACCAAGACACTCCCCGATATTTTGACCTTCAATCTGGATATTGTCATTGTAAGATCTTTGTCCTTGTTGGATTTTCTAAGTGGCATTGCAGGATTTGCTTTACTTAACAGTTGTCCTTGCAAATAACATTTTGCT
Source organism: Sapajus apella (assembly GCF_009761245.1). Taxonomy (NCBI): domain Eukaryota; kingdom Metazoa; phylum Chordata; class Mammalia; order Primates; family Cebidae; genus Sapajus; species Sapajus apella. The sequence goes on from NW_022436942.1 coordinate 62,212,262, forward strand.
GAAAAGGAGCATTTCTGTGAATCCTTTGGTGGTAGATGGTATCCCTTCATGACGTTGTGTTAAATGGGAGTATTTGAGAGGGTGGGCTCCAAATTTAAGCTGTCTGGGTTCAAATCCTGTCTCAAGTATAATCTTGGACAAGCCTTATTAACCTATATAAATATCAGTTTTCTCATTGATAAACCAGGAGTGATAATACCACCCAGCTCATAGGGTTGCAAGTAAATGAGATAATCCATGTGAATCACTTCGACTGAATGATACCTGTGGAGACTTCATAAATGGTAGCACTGATTTTGAGCTGTTATTTTTGTCAGTAACTGTAAGAAACAGCATGTGAAAAATTGTGTAGGTGATGTGGAGCGAGCTTCTTATTGAAAGTTGAGAACCAGAATCGTGGCTGGACATGGGCTCAGATTGATTGTTCCAGGACATCTCTCACCAGACTGAAAGCACACCAATTGGTGAGGGTGAGAGGCCTGCGATCATAAAGGAGTCACACTGGTTTTTTAAAACAACAGCAAAACTTTTAAAGAAAATCTCTTTCTTGTATATGGAATACTTTGTTCAGCCCAAGAGTAGTAATAGATAAATGATAATGCTTATGCATATGATGCTGTATTTAATTTGTATTGTAATCAAGTCAATTTTGACCACCACTCCTCCATAGAAACCCTAAGGCTTAGGTCCTACTTTTTAAGAGGAAAATGTTTAATTGTTTTGTTTTATAGATTGGCATAAACCCGGGACTAATGGCTGCTTACAAAGGGCATCATTACCCTGGACCTGGAAACCATTTTTGTAAGTGGTTACCTTTTAAATTAATTTACATTTAAATTATAATCTTTGTTAACAGGTTTTTTCAAAAAAAAAAAACCAATTGTGTTTTTGAAAAGAAGGAGACTGTAAATACACATTCATGTTTCATGTTCCCTGTATGTGTGTCTGTACATGAAAATAAGAGGATTTGAAGTGATATGTCACTGTTAACATTTTAGTCTATGAGAGTGGAGGGACATGAATAAGAATACTTTCTCTTTTTTTTTTTTGAGATGGAGTCTCGCTCTGTCGCCCAGGCTGGAATGCAGTGCCTCGATCTCAGCTCACTGCAGCCTCTCCCTCAAGGGTTCAAGCGATTCTCCTGCGGTAGCCACCTTCATAGCTGGGGTTATAGGCACACGCCACCACGCCCGGCTAATTTTTGTATTTGTAGTAGAGATGGGGTTTCACCATGTTGATCAGACTGGTCTCGAACTCCTGAGCTCATGCTGCCCACCTCAGCCTCCCAAAGTGTTGGGATTACAGGTGTGAACCACCGCGCCCAGTCGTACTTTCTCTTTTACTTGAATTGTTTCTAATGAGTTGTACTACTTTTTAAAAATAATTTTTAAAAAATTGTTATCTGTAGGCATAGTAAACGATAGTATAGTACATCTTTGTGGTAGTGCAGACATAATACTAACTTTTCCAGATTTCTGGTGATTATTTTCTAGAAGAGCATAAAATAGTACTAAAGACTCCTATTTTTAGAGTAAGCTTTAAAACCAAGTATAGGCCAGATCTGGTGGCTTTCATCCCAGCACTCTGGGAGGCTAAAGCAGGAGGATCACTTGAGGCCAGGAGTTTGAGACTAGCCTGTACAACATAGCAAGATCTCATCTCTACAGAAAAAATTAAAAATGAGCCAAGTGTTGTGGTATACACCTGTAGTCCCAGCTACTATGGAGGCTGGGTTAAGAAGATTGCTTGAGCCCGAGAGGTTGAGGCTACAGTGAGCCATAACTGCTCCACTGCACTCCAGCCTAGGTGACAGAACTAGACCCTCTTTCAAAAAAACAAAAACAAGAAACAAAACAACAACAACAAAAAAACAAGCATAACTACTGTTGCATTGCCCTCTCTATATAAGTTGTCTTATATATTCACTACCTAATAGATCAGTGTATGCAGTATACTCTCAGGAAATTCTAATTGATTATCTAATAATAACATTCAAAACATTTAGGGCAACTGATAGTAAATGTGTTTTTGGAATTAATAATAACATATCGTTCCTATTAGTTTTAAAAAATTCTTCTTGGCCAGGTGTGGCTCACGCCTATAATCCCAGCACTTTGGGAGGCCGAAGCGGGTAGATCACGAGGTCAGGAGTTCAAGACCAGCCTGGCCAACATAGTAAAACCTGTCTCTACTAAAAATACAAAAATTAGCCAGGACTGGTGGCATGTGCCTGTAGTCCAGTTACTTGGGAGGTTAAGGCAGGAGAATCGCATGAACCCAGGTTGTGGAGGTTATAGTGAGCCAAGATCACACCACTGCACTCCAGCCTAGGCAAGAATCTCCAGAGCGAGAATCTGTCTCAAAAAAAAAAAAAAATCCTTCTTTAGGGAAGTTTGGACTTTTAACTTTCTTCACTGTCAAGGTGTTTGAGTGTTGTTAGTCTATTGCTGTATGTTGATGTATGAGATGGTGCTATCACCAATTGTAAAGCAAAATAGTCTCAGTTTCTTAAACTGAGTTGCTGTATATTCTTGGGCAGGCGTTAACCCCCTGTGAAAAGGAGATAATAATAGTATCTCACAAGATAATTATGATGATTAAATCCAGGCGTGGTGATTCATACCTGTAATCCCAGCACTTTGGGAGGCTGAGGTGGGAGGATCACTTGAGCCCAGGAGTTCAAGACCAGCCTGGGCAAACATGGTGAAACCCCAACTCTACAAAAAATACACAAATTAGCTGGGCTTGGTGGTGTGTGCTTGGGGTCCAAGCCGCTCAGGAGGCTGAGGTGGGAGGATTGCTTGAGCCTTAGTGGCAGAGGCTGCAGTGAGCCACGATCGCACCACTACACTCCAGCCTGGGTGACAGAGGGAGACCCTGTCTAAAAAAAAAATGACTGGATTTTCATTTTACAGGGAAGTGTTTGTTTATGTCAGGGCTCAGTGAAGTCCAACTGAATCATATGGATGATCACACTTTACCAGGGAAGTATGGTATTGGATTTACCAACATGGTGGAAAGGACGACGCCTGGCAGCAAAGATCTCTCCAGGTAAGTATACAGCATTTGCTATGCTGGTGCCTGAAATACTCTAGGAACAGCATATGTATCTAGTTCAAGCTGAGCTCAACAAATGTGCGATATGATCTTTCCTTGAAAGCTGTCTGAATGTAGTATATTATAAATATAATATAGTATATTATAAATATATATAAATATAAGTATTGCCATATTTATATTTTTGACTACTTTTTAATTCAATTTTAGTAAAGAATTTCGTGAAGGAGGACGTATTCTAGTACAGAAATTACAGAAATATCAGCCACGAATAGCAGTGTTTAATGGAAAATGTAAGGTTAACTTTTAAATTTTATTTTTTTTCTTTGCTAACATTATGGGCAATGTAAATATGTTTGTATTTCATTTTAGGTATTTATGAAATTTTTAGTAAAGAAGTTTTTGGAGTAAAGGTTAAGAACTTGGAATTTGGGCTTCAGCCCCATAAGATTCCAGACACAGAAACTGTAAGTCCCTAAAATTGAATTTGTAAATCAGCTAAATGTGAAATTTCTTTCTAGATAATTTCCTTATTTGTTTTGTCCATTGTAATTTATGCCATGCAAAAAAATACACTGTATTTTGTTGAGTAATAACTATAATTCAGCTTTAATAGTTGTAAATTAATTCAAATACTATTAGGGTTTATTAGAAAGAACGTTTGTCAGCTAAATGTCTTCATGTTGTTACTCAGCAAAAATACTGAGAGGAACTGGCTCATATGCAACATTCAGAATACATTTAATGGCATGTAGTTGTCAAATTCAGATGGTTTAGCCCTCGTACTCAGTTGTGAAACAAACATAGAAACGCATACATGATCCTGATTAGGAAAACTAATTGCCCCATTTATATATCTTAGCTCAACTTCATTTTAGAGCCTTATAAATAATACAATACAATTCAGACAAGCCTTCAGCCAACCTAACTGGCATTTGATACCTGTGTCTCATACACAAAGTCATCATGAAGTAACAATGTTTTTCAGGCCGTCTTCTCTACAGAGCTTCTGCAGGCATTTGGTTCCAATTTTGCTTCTTTAATATAGTTTCAAGTTTTGTTTACAGCTTTAAAAAACAACACAGTGCACAAATTTACATGTTGTATATACAACATTTTAATTGATGGAGAAGCTAATTTGCTGACAGGTTTTTGTGGAGACCTAAAAATGTTTCTGCCACCTACATACATTTAAACTTCTTCTTTTAATTTTTTTGTTTTTAGTTTCTTATAAATATGCAATTGATGCATTTTATTATAGCACCAATGTTTGCTTAAATGAAGACCCACCTTTGTCCACTTGGTTAAAATTGTACAAGTTCACTACTTCCTGTAGGGTACTGTATCATTCTCTGTTAAATGCCAGTCAAGGCCAGATGCGGTGGCTCATGCCTGTAAACACACTTTGGGAGACCGAGGCAGGTAGATCACCTGAGGTCAGGAGTTCGAGACCAGCCTGGCCAACATGGTGAAACCTTGTGTCTGCTAAAAACGCAAAAATTAGCCAGGCATGGTGATGTGCACCTGTAATCCTAGCTGCACGGGAGGCTGTGGCAGGACAATTGCTTGAACCCAGGAGGCGACTCACTAGTTGGAGACTCGTTATTTTTTACTTACTGACTTGGTAATAAGTGAGTATTACAGATTCGAACTTAAACACAACTACTTTTATTGATTTTTACATATATTTATGTGCAGTTAAGTATCAAGTTATTAACCCAAACAAAGACAATATTCTAATCTCAATATGAGTGAATTCAATAGAATTATAAGATTTCTGAAATTATATAATGTTGCGATTCCAGCTCTGCTATGTTATGCCATCATCCAGTGCAAGATGTGCTCAGTTTCCTCGAGCCCAGGACAAAGTTCATTACTACATAAAGCTGAAGGACTTAAGAGATCAGTTGAAAGGCATTGAACGAAATATGGACGTTCAAGAGGTGCAGTATACTTTTGACCTACAGCTTGCTCAAGGTATGTTACTGTCCTCACTCCTTTTATTCATTTTGTGTGTGTGTGTATATATACACACGTGTGTGTGTGTGTGTGTGTGTATCAGAGCACTCTTGCTGGAAATACAATTGTTTTCTTTTCTCCAGCTTTTAAATCCACAGCATATTTTCTATGTGTGTGTGTGTGTGTATACATATACATACATGTATATATACATGCATACACATTTTGTGTGTGTACATATACATGCATGTATACATATATGCATATACTGTGTATAGATATACATGTGTCTATACATATATACACATATGTATACATATATACATAGATATATATGTATGTATATACACACACATTACAGAAAGTATGTTGTGAATTTAAAAGCAGAAAAGAAAACAATTTTTTTCTTTTTTCTGATAATGGATATTAGTCACTGTTAAAATCTCCTTTTATCAAGGTCTTCCCTCTACTCTGGCATTCCTGCAGATAATTCACCTGCAAAGTGCCAGAGCAGAGGTATGTAAAAAATATTGTACCCCACCTAAAATTGAATGTAAGAGGTTTTTACAATTCTTATGTGTTCATTTAGTATATGCTATAAGTTTAAAAGATTAATAGAGATGTATCTCAGTGTATATGAACATTCAAGAAAAAGAGCTGTTCATGATTTCTGAATAATGCTATTTTCAGAATTGTTGTAGAAAATCAGTTTTAAATCCTTAAATACTTTTTACTCTCCTCACAGAGGATGCAAAGAAGATGGCTGTTAAGGAAGAAAAATATGATCCGGGTTATGAGGCAGCGTATGGTGGTGCTTATGTAGAAAATCCATGCAACAGTGAACCTTTCAGCTTCTCTTCAAATGGGCTAGGTATGTTCCCCTCCACACATGTGTTCCTTTCAAAGACGGTTTTGTCAGGATTGGGGGAAGAATTTTAATAGAAGAACAGTAAATTATTGAAGGATGGGAATGGTAATACGAAATTTTATTTAGTAACTATTAGTGCAAATTTGATGGATATTTCACGTTGAATTACACAGGCTTTTACAGTGCATTTTCTTTCAGTCATGAACTCTAGGCCACCCTAGTTGGATTTTCTTCTTTAATAACAAATAAGAATTAATAACAAATGAGTCCTGTATCTGAAAATAGAACAGAAACTTACAGTTGTATTCAGGAAGCTTGCTTAACTATTTTAATAATCATTCTCCTTCACTAAACTGTTAAACTCTCCTACTTGATCATTTAAAACTTCCAGGCCAGGCGTGGTGATTCACACCTGTAACCAGCATTTTTGGGAGGCCAAAGTGGGTGGATCATTTGAGGTCTGGAGTTTGAGACAAGCCTGGCCAACATGATGAAACCCTGCCTCTACTAAAACATACCAAAATTAGCTAGGCATGGTTGTAGGCGCCTGTAATCCTAGCTACTTGGGAGGCTGAGCCAGGGGAATCACTCAAACCTGGAAGGCAGAGGCTGCAGTGAACCAAAATCATGCCACTGCACTTCATCCTAGGTGACAGAGTGAGATGCAGTCTCAAAAAGAAAAAAAAATTCTAAATAAGCTGATGTGGTGGCTCACACCTATAATCCCAGTGCTTTGAGAGGCTAAGATGGGAGGCTCACTTGAGCCCAGGAGTTTGAGGCTGGCAAAGAGCTGTGATTATGCCACTACATTCCAGCCTGGGTGACAGAGTGAGACCCAGTCTCTATTTATAAAAAAGCAAAAATTTCTAAATGGCATAAACTAACTTTGGTTTTCTTTCCTGGCAGTTGACAGTTCGGAGTTACAAGGAGAATCAGCTTTCAGTGGCATTCCTAATGGGCAGTGGATGACCCAGTCATTTACAGACCAGATTCCTTCCTTTAATAATCACTGTGGAACACAAGAACAGGAAGAAGAAAACCGTGCTTAAGAATGGTGTTTCTCAGCTCTATTTAAATGCTGCAGTTTTAATGCAGTTGTCAACAAGTAGAACCTCAGTTTGCTAACTGAAGTGTTTGTGTTATTCATATTTTTCTCTAGTGGTGTAATTGTAATGTAGAACAGTTGTGTGGTAGTATGAGCCGTATGAACCTAAGTAGTTTGGAAGAAAAAGTAGGGTTTTTGTATCTAGCTTTTGTATTTGAATTAATCATCATTCCAGCTTTTGATATACTATATTTCATTTATGAAGAAATTGATTTTCTTTTGGGAGTCACTTTTGATCTGTAATTTTAAAATACAAGTCTGAATATTTATAGTTAATTCTTAACTGTGCATAAACCTAGATATACCATTACCCCTTTTATACCTAAGAAGGGCATGCTAACAATAATTACCACTGTCAGGCAAATGTGTTGATTTTTGTATATGAAGTTGAGCCTCAGTGGAGTCTCATTTGTTAGTTTTTAGTGGTAACTAAGGGTAAACTCAGGGTTCCCTGAGTTGTATGCATACTGAGGCCTCTGCTTTACCAGTGGTGTTTGTAAGTTGCTCAGTAGTAAAAACCGGCCCTGACCTGACAGAGCCCGGGCTTTGACCTACTCAGTCCTGTGTGTTAATACTCTGGTAGCCAGTGACTACTCTGGGGTGGCACGTTCCAGAGAATGCAGTAGACCTTGTGCCACTCATCTGTGTTTTACTTGAGACACATAAATATGATAGGGAGTGAATTTCTCCGTTAATATTTATTAACATTCTAGTTTTATCTTCTTTGGCTTTAAGATTGTGCCATGGAAAGTAATAAGAAATGAACTTTTAGGCTCAGCAACAAGATGCTGGAGATATTTGATAATCTCATTTAAACTGGTGCTTTACGTACATGAGATGTACTAAAATACGTAATATAGAGTTTGTCTTGCTAGGTAAATCCAATAAGCCAATAATTTCAAAAATTCTTTATCTGCATCATTGCTGTTTGTTACTATAAATTAAATGAACCTCACGGAAAGGTTGAATATATACCTTTGTGATTTTCTATTGAGTTTTCTGTGGTGCTACAAATAATCCAGACTACTAGGTCTGGTAGATATTAAAGCTGGGTGCTAAGAAATGCCATTCGCGTTCACTCAGTCTCTCCTAAATATTCTGATTTCATACATACCCAGGGAGCATGCTGTTTTGTCAATATAAAATATTTATGAGGTCTCTCCTACCCCCCAGAGGTTATATGATTGCTCTTTTCTTTATAATAAGAGAAAGAAATTCTTGTTGTGAATTTTAACATGCTTTTTAGCTGTGGTTATGATGGGTTTTATTTTTCCTTAAGTCTAGGTCAAGCTGTGTAAAAGTCATTTATGTTATTTAAATGATGTACTGTACTGCTGTTTACATGGACGTTTTGTGCAGGTGCTTTGAAGTGCCTTGCATCAGGGATTAGGAGCAATTAAATTATTTTTTCACGGGACTATGTAAAGCATGTAACTAGGTATTACTTTGGTATATAACTATTGTAGCTTAACAATAGATAGTTTTATTTGAATGGAGAAAATACCCTTTAAATTATGACAGACATCCATTAGAAATGGGTTTGAGAATTTTCCAAGCATACAATAATGATGTTTTTCCATAACACAACAGATGAGTAGTAAATGTTGATATACCCTGTACATGACAGTATGAGACTTTTTCATTAAATAATACTGAAAGTTTTAAAACTCATTTGAAAGTCTGATGGCTTTTACAATAAAAGATATTAAGAATTGTTATCCTTAAGTTACAGGCTTTTTCTATAGCAAGACTTAATGATATTCTTTCTCCCTTTAAACCTGGGGTCTGTTTACCTTCTATTATATTTAACATGAACAATAGTAACATGATGAAAATCATAAAAATCATGAATATTCTGTTTTTCAGACATCCAAATTTTAAATGTAATAGTTTTATAAAAGAAAAGATTGACAACCTGTTAAAAAAGATCTACATGTGAAAAATACATTTAGAAGTTTTAAAAATTGGTGGATATAATTGTCATTCAGAATTAAGCAGATTGATGGCTGGTATCTAGATGGGTCTATGCCTTTATGTTTTTCAGTCACATAATCTTGATTTCCATAGTTAACACATGTACTTAAAGGGTGGCTCACGCCTTTAATCCCACCACTTTGGGAGGCCAAGGCATGCGGATCACAAGGTCAAGAGTTCAAGACCATCTTGGCCAACATGGTGAACTTAAGAAATATAAAAATTAGCTGGGCGTGGTGGCGCAGGCCTGTTGTCTTGGCTACTTGGGAGGCTGAGGCAAGAGAATCGCTTGAACCCAGGAGGCAGAGGTTGCAGTGAGCCAAGATCGTGCCACTGCACTTCAGCCTGGTGACAGAGCGAGACTTCATCTCAAAAAAAAAAAAGTAAATAATGCTTATATGGTCCAAGGTACAATTTTCACACAGTAGTTTTTGGTTTTTATATTGTGGATCATATGGATCAAAGGTGATGTTCATAAAAAACAATGTTATAGTAGGCTACAAAGGGGCAATTCCACATTTCTATACAGGGAATATTTTAAGGGTGGAGTCATATCAGCTATGGTGATTGAGTTTAAATATCCCTGCAGGGTCAGGAACAAACCAGCTTTCCCATAAGTCGTTGTGAACACTAGGGAAGTCCCAAGGTTTATGTCTTCCATTCCAGTGGAGTAATTTAGCTTCCTGCAGAAAATGCTCCGAATATCTGGCATCTGGATTCCAGCCTTCATTGTGTTTAGAGAAAAAATAATAGGCTTGTTAGAGAATAACTTTTTTGTATTATAAATTGAATACAAGTTCATGGTTTAAAAAAAAGTAAACCAAAAGGTTATACTGTGAATTTTCTACCCACCCCAGATCTCCAGATCAACCACTGTTAGTCTTTTGTGCAGGCTTCTAGTAATGGTATTGTATTGTTTGGCCTGTATGCATATATATATATATGACAGAAGACAAGATAGAGCATATTCCTACCTTGCCTTTAAACAAAATATTTTGTTATTTATTTGGACATTGCCTTTTAAAATTACTGTCTTGGAAAAATTTCCACAGCAGTACATGTGGATTTACCAAATTATTTTTAGTGACTATATAGAATGATATATAATTATTTATTGAACAAGTTCCTTATTAAGGACATTTAGATTGTTTTTATCCTCTCATTAGCATGAACACAGCAATGAACAGCCCTCTATGTGTGTCTAGTGTATGTGTACAAACATATCTGTAGGATAAAATATTGTAGGTGAAATTGCTAGATTGAAGGGTGTGTACCTTTTCAATTTTGATAGAGATTGCCACATTGTCCCCTAAGAAGCTCTATTAGTTTTCCTCTCACCCAAGAGTTTATAGGGGTTCTTGTTTCTCTGCATTTCATCTCCTTAATGAAAAACGGCAACATTTTCTTTTGAACAGTCTTGTCTTCTTGAAATGTGACTAAGATCTACTTTTTAAACAAACAGCCATCCATCTGTATCTGAATATTACTCCTCTCATAAGTAATCACTTTAAAGAGACTATGCATTTACCCTAACATTGCCATTGCTTAGAATATTTTTTAGAATACCAATTCTAGAATTACATTAAGATGGTGTGCATGTAAAATTTAAAAAATGTGTATCTATCTATAGTGTTCAACTTTCCATGAAAAGGAATTTATTTTTTTAAACAGCTGAGGCCGGGTGCAGTGGCTTCACGCCTGTAATCCCAGCACTTTGGGAGTCCGAGGTGGGCGGATCACAAGGTCAAGAGATTGAGACCATCCTGGCCAATATGATGAAACCCCATCTCTACTAAAATACAAAAAAATTAGCTGGGTATGGTGGCACTCGCCTGTAGTCCCAGCTACTCAGGAGGCTGAGGCAGGAGAATCACTTGAATCTGGGAGGCAGAGGTTGCAGTGAGCCAAGATTGCGCCACTGCACTCCAGCCTGGAGAGAGAGCAAGACTCCATCGAAAAAAACAAAAAAAAAACACTGAAAAGTCCATTGAATTACAAGAGAGTTGATTTGCTAGGGTTATGTTATTCTAGTGTATGATGTTAACAACAACACAACCTGGCATCTGTTACTAATAAACAGCTGTGAAGGCAGCTGCAGAGGAGAAACTAGGTTTTTCAAGCTATAGCAGCATAACTGAAATAATTATCAATCACCAGAGTCTATACAAAGGAAATATTCATTTGGGAAAAGACATCTTCTCATGAAAAGTCTACTATGTAAGGCATCCTCATCTCAGCTTCATAACTGAAGGGCTGTGTGGAGCTACCTCAGAGGGGCTTGCAATTTGGGTGATGAAATTGCTTTTAGCTAAATATATTTTGTAAATTTAAAAACTCTTAAGCCTGCCTGTTTAGACCCAAACTTAATGCTCGTTAGTGTTATGTTGCCCTTCTGCCTCCAGAACGCCCTGAAACTGGATCATTTTTAAAATGATTTCTGTGTAGATTCACTTTGCACACCATCCCTGATTCCAGAAACTTCAGCACAGATGGAAGCACCATTCTACAAAGAAAAATGACATCTTTGTCTTGAGAATGTCCCTTCCTCCTTGTCAGTAAGTTGGATATTTCTCTTTTTTTCTTTTCTTTTTTCTTTTGAGACAAAGTCTAGCTCTGTAGCCCAGGCTGGAGTACAGTAGCGTGATCTCCGCTCACAGCAATCTCGGCCTCCCAGGTTCAGGCTATTCTCCTGCCTCAGCCTCCTGAATATCTGGGATTACAGGCTCATGCCATTTTTGTATTTTTAGTTTCACCATGTTGGCCAGGCTGGTCTTGAACTCCTGACCTCAAGTGATCCACCTACCTCAGCCTCGCAAAGTGCTGGGATTAGAGATGTTAGCCACCATGCCTGGCCTAAGTTGGATATTTCATAAAATGTAACTCTGACTCTGTTTCAAGATCATAAAATGCTGTCATGTTACTGATCTAAGCTCTGCATAGCTGTTCCTACACGTTTTTAAAAATAGACCTACTTTGATGGGATTTTATGCACATGGAAAGGTTGATACTTGACCTAATGGTGAACCCGACATGACTATAAATCAAATCAGATGGACCACTGACTTCCCTGTGTCACTTTTGTGCATACGTATGCTCAGGAAAATCAGAGGATTCTGGTAATGACGCAGAAGCAATCCACAGAATCATCGAGAGCAGACAGTAACTCCGCCTCCACAATTACATCCTTTCTTTTAAAAAGGAGATTACAGGACATGACACCTTGTAGGGCTGTGAGAATTAGAAATAATATTCACCTTCCTTAACAGAACTTAATCCAGTTCTTAGCAATGTAATGGGAAGTTGGTAAATCTAAGTCCATATCTGTGGTCTCCAATTCTAAAATAATCCCCAAAGGTCTGAAAACAAAAGGTTTTTAAATACCTCCTCTGGCAGTAAAACCTAGATCCCACTCAGCACCGCATTACCTTTTTAAAATCAAAACTTCTAAACATGTCTGGCCCAGTGGTTTTGGATAAGGGATTGTGGCCATGTGTTAGAATGGAACGAATGTGTCCTCTATGCTAGGCTCTATACTAAGCAATTTACACGTATCTTGCCCAAAATCATAGTTGGGATTCCAATCTATATCCTAAAACTTACACTTGTGTAGTGAATAAAAGACTTAAGGAGCTCACAGTACAGAGTCAACTGCTTTTTAAAGGATAAATTTTAATGGCAGCTTTCTGAATTCATCCTAAGCCATTATGCTAATTTATTTGGTTTTGTCCACTGTAGGTTACTGCAAGAGAAATTATAAGTGTGGCTTGACAGTTCAATAAAGCTTTGACAGTGAAAGTTCTCGCTCGCTCTCTTTTTTTTTTTTTTGAGGAGCAGTTTCACTCCTGTCGCCCAGGCTGGAATGCAATGGTGCGATCTCAGCTCACTGCAACCTTTGTCTCCTGGGTTCAAGTGATTCTCCTGCCTCAGCCTCCCAAGTAGCTGGGATTACAGGCACCTGCCACCATGCCCAGCTATTTTTGGTAGAGACAGGGTTTCACCATGTTGGTCAGGCTGGTCTCAAACTCCTGACCTCAGGTAATCCTCCTACCTCAGCCTCCCAAAGTGCTGGGATTACAGGCATGAGCCACCGCGCCCATCCAAAAGTTATCTTAATAACGGTTAATGTTTATTGAGCATATACTATATGCTAAGCATGACTCTAATGGCTTTTCATAAATATCCAGAAACATGCCCCTCAGGTAGCTAAGAATATCAGCTGCACTTGCAGAGTCTGAACACTGATTTGTCCAGCGTCACCTGGAGGATTTGAACTGAACAACCTGGTGCTGTATGTAGCACCTTCTCCTCACCATGGTGCTCACTGGATCTATAAAATGCATATTTGCAGCTGGGCATGGTGGGTCACGTCTGTAATCCCAGCACTCTGGGAGGCCAACCAGCCTGGCCAACATGGTAAAGCCCCATCTCTACTAAAAATACAAAAATTAGCTGGACGTGGTCGTGCACACCTGTGATCCCAGCTACTCAAGAGGCTGAGGCGGATGAATTGCTTGAACCTGGGAAGCAGAGGTTGCAGTGAGCCGAGATCACGTCATTGCACTTGAGCCTGGGCGGCAGAGCAAGACTCTGTCTCAAAAATAAAAAAATAAAATGTACATTTGCGTTGTTTTTTAAAAATACTTACCCAGGTGCCTTATGTGCCACAGGGGGTTAATTGTGGAGTATTTCCCATGAAACACAATCAGCATTGGGGAGGTGGCCACCCCTCCTCCCAGAGAGCTGCTGTAGAGGTTTTCCCTAAGAAATGAAATAGAAAAACAATATTTGGCCTGGAGTCCCCACAAACTCAGATAAAGTAGAATCTAATATTGGAAAAGATACAAGACATTCTCTCACTATGTACTAAGACTTACAGCCTTTCATTCTCCCCAACTTTTCATTTTGAAAATTGTCAAACCTACACAAAATAGTAAGACTAACATGAACTCACATATTTATCACCTAGATTCACAGTGTTCATATTTTGCCATTTTAACTCCCAGGTTTTTAAATAGTAGACATGGGAGATCAAATTCTAATCCCGCGTTATTTAGAATAACTTTACTGGCAAATTCAAGGTTATGATGGTATTAAAATATCCAGATAAAAAAGACTGCCAGGCAGTCCAATGATGTGATCATAGCAGTTGTATTAGAGTTATTTTTATCTTCTCTATTTTTAAAACTTTTACAATGAAAAATTATAAATTTTAAAAATCAACCTTAAAAAGCAAAGTTGACTCTATATAATAATCCTTAATAACAAATCTATGTTAAAAGGGGAAACTCAGCTAAGATAAATGAAGATTGTTACATGGAAGAGATTCAAGTCACATTTTTCAACAACTTATTAGCAAAATGTATAATCAGGGCCTCCTCACGCCACAGGATCTTGATTCCTCTGATTTATACCTTTTGAGGAAGATTTTAATTGACTGTCCCCTTTTCTTTCTTAACAGTGCCTCTGTCAGAAAATCTGACCTGAGATGACTGTGAAATATTTCTAACCCTTGAACTATGTGTGGAAAATTAACTGAATGATTTTGTTCCCAAGTATGAAAAAATGGTAGAGAAGTCTTCACGTACTCCACATTTTTTTGCATCCATTTCTCCAATTGCTTGGTGATGCGCTGGTGCTTCCATTCTGTCATGTTGGCAACAATCACTCCAGGATTGAAAGAGCAGGTGCTGGGGCTGATGCCAAGGTCTTTGATGGCCTTCTTCCGGTAGTCCAGATAGCCCATATATGTATTCTGTAAGGGAACAGGATGTGTATGCTTTTGACCAGCGAATCTTTTGTTTCTGGAAAATGATCATTTTCTTGAAACTCTTGTGCAGTATCTGTGGGTTTCCTCCTGTGTCACTGGCCACTTGGTGGTTTCTTGATGTTGTTTTGTTTTGCTGGTTTCCCCTCATTTCTCCAACCTCTAAATGCTGAATGCTCTGAGTGCAGCACCAGTGCCTTTCTCAAGCAATAACTCCATAAATGGCCTTGTCCAGTCTCATGGCTCTAAATACCACCCATCTGACAGCCTTGGCCTCTCGTCTGCACTTCCAGCTCCTGCTACATCTACCATCCAAATGTCTCCTTTCAGATGCTTAGTAAGGCAGCTCCAAATTACATCCAAAAAATGATCTCAACTCTATCCCAAACCTGCTTCCCTGCCCCTGACCTACCTCAGTCAGTGGCAACTCTAGCCTTCTAGTTACTTGGGCAAAAACCTGGGTAATTAGGTCCTCCTTGGCTCCTTTTTTCTCACTCATTTCTCATCCAAATCTGTCAGCAAATCCTGTTGGTCCCATCTTCAAAATGCCGGAAGCCAACCACTTCTCTTGCCACTATTGCTACCTTCCTGTTTAGGCCATAATTGCCACTCACTGGATTTCTGCAAGTTCCTCCTAGGTAGTATCCTTGCTTCCACCCTTTTCCACCCTACTCTGTCTCTAGGTCACTCATCCCCTCCAAGCTCTTCCAATAGCTTCCCATCTCATTCACAGAAACAGCCAGAGTTCCTGAAATGGCCTGCCATACCCTATACCATCTGACCCTCCAGTGCCTCTCCAACTCGTTATTCTCCTCTTGATCCCCAGCAACAGTGACCACCTTTAATGAACCAGACTCACCCCTGCCTCAAGATCTTTACACTTGCTCTTTCCTCTTACTGGAGAGTTTCCCCACTAACCATCTGCATAGGCGGTTCCGTCAATTCTTTCAAGTTTAGGTTCAAACAACACCATCTCAGTGCAGCCTTCCTGATTCACCCTATTTTAAATACAGCCCCACCACCACCCCAATCCTCTGTTAAATATTTTACTTGTTTACTCTCTCTCTTCCCACTAGAATGTGAACTACACAGAAGCAGGAGTTTTTGTTTTGCTCACTGTATTACTAGCGCCTAAAACAGCGTCAGGCACAGAGTAAGCACTCAATAAGTAGTAGCTGAATGAATGTAGCATGAGGCAGGACACACACATTCTTTCACCCATATAGACTGTCATATTCTATAATTCCTTAATATGATGCTCTCAAACCTTATACAGGAGTCATGGAAATACTTGAGTACTTTCTAGGCACCAGGCTCTTTTCTAAGAACTTTACATGTACTACCTCGTTACTCTCATGTAATAGCTTTATATGCATTAAAATTCTCACAATAACTACAGGGAAAGTACTATTATTACCTCTGTTTGACAAATGAGGGAGAAACAACTGGCTAAGTAACTTGCCTGAGGTCATAAAACTACCAAGTGATAGTGCCAAGATTTTGACAAAATTGAATCTGGTCCCAGAATCTATGCCTTGAAGTGCCTTAAAATGCCACACACATAAAAGTATTTGCTAGAAGCTTTTCTGAAAAACAGCAGTCAACTCTTAATAACACCTCATATTTCAAAGCGACTCCTTTGGTTTCAGCATCGCATGTAGATTCAACTTTCCTCATTTCCATCAGGGTAAGGAAATCTTTACCCTTAACAAAATCAATATTTTCTTCTACTGGAAGGGGGATAAAGGCGAGGGTCAAAACTCTGAAAATAGAACCAATGATTCAGCAAGTCTCTTTTTCAGAAAACACCATCTCTGATAGACAGCATGGTTATAAGCAACCTAGGTAACAACGATCACTTCTGGAGCTTTTATTTCATGCTGGACACTTGGACACCACGTTATTTCATTTTTGCTCACAAAGACAGAACAAAGTAGACATGATTGTTCCATGTTTCAGGGAAGGAAAGTGGGGCTTTGCAGGGTTAAAGTAAGTCACCCCAGAGTTGGTAAAGGCATGGAGCTGAGATACAAACCAAAGTCCCAGACGCCTGTGCTGTTCCACCTCCCAGCAGTCCAGACAGTCCTATAGGGTTTTCAAGGTGGAGGTTACACTTATTTTGAGTTGCAGAGGGGGAGAAGGGACCAGAACTGTAGGGTGAAGGGAGGATTTCCAAGATAATGTGCCCACCTGAAGTCCCACGAGTCTGTTTATGTCCTGAGCAGAGGGCAAATCGCAGTCATCTGAAAAAGCCGCTGCGTGGCCCAGGGCCAAGGTGGTGTCATACAGTTCTTGGATATCACCTGAATTTAGAAACATCAGCAATTAAAACATTACGGCATTTGTTTTGGGGCCAGATAGAGCCTTAGAGCTTAAACAGTTCTTGATTTTGCTCTGGGACAAGAGTATTGGATCCCTGATTTCAAGTGGCTTGACAATTTATTTAGCAAGAGTCGTGCCTACAGATTTAGAAAGCCACTTGATGATGAGTTCAGACTGGCATTGATCAAATTTCTTTATTTCTGTTGCTAAATGTAGGTACCACACCAATGCGTATCCTGTTTGTAATGGAAGAGATATAACACATTTAAACATCAAAACTTAGCTCACGCCTAAGAATGTCATCTGTGATGCTTTATTTCCATACATTATAGGGAAACAGGGAAAGGAAAGGCTAACAAGCTATTTATTGCAAGTTTTGACAATCAGAGTGTCAACTGGATTGTCCTGGTAAGTATCAACCCCTGTTTCCAAAATTCTTTCGAATTTACAGTACTGTACTCACAACTTAAATAAGCAGTCAAAACTCACTGCACAATTAGCTATTTGAAAAATGAAGAGAGACAGTCATTCTACTTATCAGCTGCTTCTTTTCCACGTGTTCTTGGCAGTTAGCAAGAATACCTTGTACAATTACATCATCGTCCAAATAGATGACTTTCTCGTGTTGGTGGATAAGTAGAGGGAGATAAAATCGAACAAAGTTCAGCTGTTAAAACAACAAAAGAAGTGATGGTGGGGAAGAGGCATATGGCTTAGTGTCTTCTGAGGATACTGGAGAGTCAGCTTTGACCATGGCCTCAGCTCAGCTCCAGGTTTGGAACAGAATAAAACAGGAGCTAGCCAGATAACTCACCTGAGCTTCCCAGTGCCTGAAATATCTGAGGCCTGAGGTTGAAGCCAGCGCTGCGGATCAGCTATTCTTCTAGATCCAAACCCCCTAGTGCAGAGGCTGCTGCCACTTTCATCTCTGTTAACTGCTGCAGTGGGCGTTACAGAGGCTCCGTGGTCAATCTTTTAGGGCACAAATTGCCTGCCTTACTCTACCTCCAGTAATTTTGATAACTGTCAATTAAATCAGCCTGAAATACACACACACACACGTGTGTCATCCCAACAGCAAGCTCAACCTTTTAGCTCCTTGAACCAGAAAAAGGAGCACCATGAGCTGTGAGGTAGGAACTTCAAAGTTTCATTACTAACAACATTGCTTAATCTGAATTTTTAACTCAGCTTGTACTTTGACAGAATCTGCAATTGGGAAAAGGTCATATCATAGACAGAGGGCTTAGAATTAAATAAATTTTCTGGGATGAATTTAAGTAACAATCATATGTAGAAGGTGGCTGCAGTTTCTGTAAAACTGTTGTCAAAACACCACTCTTTTTTTTTATTTTCTGAGACAGGGCCTGACTCTGTTGCCCAGGCTGGAGTGCAGTGGCATGATCACAGCTCACTACAGCCTCGAACTCCCAGGCTCAAACAGTCGTCCCACCTCAGCTCCTGAGTAGGTAGCTAGGACTATAGGGGTGTGCCACCAAACCTAGCTAATTAAAAAAATAAACGGGGTCTCGATATGTTACCCAAGCTGGTCTCAAACTCCTGGGTTCAAGCAACCCTCCCGCCTCACCCTCCCAAAGGGCTGGGATTACAGGCCTGACCAAAAACACCACTTTTTATGCAAAAAGAGAAATAAAAAATAAAAAAAAGGGAGAGGGTCCCTTTTGTAAGAACACTCATGGTAAAATACCTTAAGATTTCCAATGCTAAGAAAAGAGTTTGTGTCTCCTAAGTGTATTATCTTAGTTAATACTATGAAGTATATAATCCACCATGCTACTCTTTCTTCTTAGCTGTCAGATACTCAGAGTTAGATTTAACAAGCAATCACAGTTAAATATCCCAACAGCCAACAGGTTTGGGGTCCTCTTTCCTGGTCTCAGCTACCTGGCCCTCCTCCAGCTCCCATCCCGACAGATATATCCATACTCGTAAATGCATTCTGCATTTTTTTAATGTTTCATTTCTTCTTTAATAACTTCATTGTGTTTCTATAAACCATCTTAAATCCTTTCTGTAGCAGCTGGCTTATAAATTATACATAAGCAGAGTTTGGTGGAGATCAAACACCACAAGGCTTCAAAAATAATATTCCACATGCATCTCAGTGCCTAGCACTCCTTACTGAACAAGAGTCTCACCAAGGACTGTCCCCAGCATCTGCGTAGTCCCTACTTACGGGCTGCAGCAATTCAGGCCTCGGTGAGTCTGGTCTGATCTTCCCTTTGAGGACCATTGGATTGAATTCCACGATTTTAAAGTTTATTTCTCTCAGTTTGGAATGTTCGATCCATTTTCTAAAAAGATGACAAAAAAACCTCTACTATACACTTCAAATCTTTCCTCCATTTGCCTGTTTCCCCAGGGTCAATCTGTTGCCTCCCTAGAAAGTTAAAATTAAAATGTGTGTAAACTTAGTAGAGTTTAGTCCAATAAATCCTCCTGACTTTTCTCCCCATCTGGTCTGACTTTAAATCTTTTTTTTCCCCCCTCAATCACGTAACTCTTTCTGCAAAGGAAATGAAGCAAAATACTAACCAAATCTCTCCCCAGATCCAAATAATTTCCCCAGGAAACAGGAAGAATAAAAAGTGTTCTTTCTTATAAAGCAGCATCTGTGGTTGTTGGTACTGTCTTTGCCATGTGGTAACAGCTCTGAAATGTTATGAAGCAGGACATTCTGAACCTTCAACTTTGATTGAAGTCATTTTTACTCTGCTGTTTTGACACCAAGGCTGATTTGAGTTTACCTTTGTCTCTTTGATTCACTCCCTCAATCTTCCCCATGTGTCTTTATTCCCCTTCTTCTCCTTCCTCCTCCCTTTCCCCTTCTGTTTTCTTGGTCTTGCAGCATTTTTATCTGTATCCAATTCATAATGAGATTCTTGGGAGAAATAATCACAAAATAAAATGTCCAATGACTAAAGCCACCTAGGGTAGAATTTGTTGCTGACTAAAAATCAACAAAAGAATTAAATGTGAACAAAATTTAGATCTGCAAAATCTGAGCAATAGTATGATGAGGGGAGTGAGGAATGAGACAGAAACCCCTAGAAAGCATACATAAGCCCTCAAAATCCAGGGCAGCCAAGGGCCATTTAGATGAGAGGCAAACACCTTACAGATCTCTGTATCTCCTGATGGTGCCACTACAAAAACATTTAATTATAAAAGCAGCATGTAAATATATTCTCCTTTTGAATGATCAAATAATACTGAAACACCTTGAACTTTCCTTCATCAGCATCCTCCCCAATTCCTCTGTTCTCCCAAGAGATAGTGTTAACAATTTAATAGCTTTCCAGTTCTCTCTTTTTTTTTTTTTTTTTTTTTTTTTTTTGAGATGGAGTTTTGCTTCTGTTGCCCAGGCTGGAGTGCAATGGTGTGATCTCGGCTCACCATAACCTCCACCTCTTGGGTTCAAGCAGTTCTCTTGCCTCAGCCTCCCAAGTAGCTGGGATTACGGGCATGTACCACCACACCTGTCTAATTTTTGTATTTTTAGTAGAGACGGGGTTTCTCCATATTGGTCAGGCTGGTCTCAAACTCCCAACCTCAGGTGATCTGCCTGCCTCAGCCTCCCAAAGTGCTGGGATTACAGGCATGAGCCACCATGCCTGGCCTCCAGTTCTTTTTCTTTACTGAAACACATACACGTACATATACACACTTACAGTTAGGGGTTTTGAATTTTCATAAACTAGAATCATACTATACAAGTTATACTGTAACCAGCTTTTTCCACTTAACAATATGCCTTGAGAATCTCCTGTGTCTGTTTATACAGAGTGCCTTCTTTTTTTAACAGCTGGATCATATTTCACAGTTCATTTAAATATTCTTCCATTGGTGGACATTTAAGCACTTTGAAATGTTTTTACTAGTTCACAAATGCCGAAACTAGCATTGTTGTACACATATTTTGGTAATATGTACTAGAATTTTTGTAGTACAGATTCCCAGAAGAGGAAATGGCATGTGCATGAAATTATACATGCATACAACATTCTGATAAATATTGCCATGTTGACCTCACCAAATGCTTACCAACTTATAAAACGCACATTGTGTAAATAAGGAATAAGCATGTCCATTTTCCTGCACTGAGTAATGATGTTCTGTTTAATTTTTGCCAACCTGATAAGTGAAAAATGATGTCACTGAAGTGACATATATGTTTTAAACAATGCAAAAATGTTTTAATTTATATTTTCCTATTAATAGAAAAACTTTGCTTATTTATTTATTTATTTATTTATTATTTTATTTTTGGAGATGCAGTCTCGCTCTGTCATCCAGGCTGGAGTGCAGTGGCATGATCCCAGTTCACTGCAGCCTCCACCTCTTTGGTTTAAGCCACTCTCCTGCCTCAGCCTCCCCAGTAGCTGAGATTATAGGCATGGGCTACCACGCCCAGCTAATTTTTGTATTTTTAGTAGAGACAGGCTTTCGTCATGTTGGCCAGGCTGGTCTCGAATTCCTGACCTCAGGTGATCCACCGCCTTGGCCTCCCAAAGTACTAGGGTTACAGGAGTGAGCTACCACCCCCGGCCTTATTTATTTATTTTTAGCTGAAACAAGGTCTCACTCTTCTGCCCAGGCTGGAGTTAAGTGGTGTGCTCATAGCTCACAGCACCCTCAAGCTCCTGGGCTCATGGGATCCTCTTACCTCCTGTGAAGCTATGTATCACCACACTCTGCTAATTTTTAAAAACTTTTTTGCAGAGACAGAGGTCTTGCTATGTTGCCCAGGCTGGCCTGACCCCAAGCTATCCTTTTTCCTCAGCCTCCCGAAGTGTTGGAATTATAGAAGTGAGCCACCTCACCCAGCCTACAACACCTTTTCATGTTTATTGGCCATTTGCATTTTTTCCCTCTGTAAATTGTCTGGTTATATTCTATGCCCACTTTTGACTGGGTTTTTTTATTTTTTGTGTTTTTAAATTTTTTGTAATAATTATGTATTTTGGATAGTATTTCTATGTCTATAATACATGTTAAAATTACTTTCTTTCAATCTATTGTATGAGTAGCTTCATTTGTACTTTTCATCATTGTAAAGTTTTTAAATGTTATGCAGTCAAATCTGTCCATTTTTCTTGATGATTTCTGGGCTCAGAAAGACACTCTCCATACCAAGATTTTACAGTTATCTTCCGTTTTTATAATATGTTCAAATTTTAATTTTTTGTTTATTTCTTAATCCAAAAAGAAAGGAAATCTATTTAAGGAAATGTAAGAAAGTAGAGGCCAGGTGTGGTGACTCACACCTGTAATCCCAGCATTTTGGGAGGCTAAGGAGGGAGGATTGTTTGAACCCAGGATTTTGACACCAACCTAAGCAACAAAGAGAGACTCAATCTCCACAAAAAAACTATAAAATGAGCTGGGTGTGACAGCATGTGCCTGTTGTCCCAGCTACTTGGGAGGCTGAGACAAAAGGATTGCTTAAGCCAGGGAGGTCAAGGCTGCAGTGAGCTGTGATTGCACCACTGCACACTCCAGCCTGGGTAACACAGCAAGATCTATCAGAAAGACAGGAGGGAAGGGGAGGAGAGGGGAGGGGAGGGGAGGAGAGGGAGAAAGAAAAAGAAGAAGGAGGCTGGGGAGGAAGAAAGGAGGGAAGGAAGGAAGGAAGGAAAAATAAAGGAGAAAGAGAGAAAAGAAAGAAGAGATAGGAAAAAAGGGAAGGAGGAAGGGAAGGAAGGAAGGAAGGGAGGGAAGAAGGAAGGAAGGAAGGAAGGAAGGAAGGAAGGAAGGAAGGAAGGAAGGAAGGAAGGAAGGAAGGAAACAGAAAGTGCCAAAGTCTGTAAGACACAAGTTACCGTATTCGAGTCAGAGTATTCCGGAGTCCCACTACATAGAACAAGATGTTGGCATCAGTGTTGCTGTAGATGCTATTGATGGCAGCCATAGTGGCACCCATCCTCCCTGCTGCAGCACAAATCACCACAGGAATCTCTTCTTCCAGTTCTTCAGGAGTCTCTGATTCATCATCTGGAAACATCAAAATCGGTGTCTTGGAACATTAAAGAATTTCGCAGTAGAACCAGTTTAATGCATCTTCCACACTCCTGGGTGAAGATAGCATAGTGTGGAAGAGACTGCTGACTGTTATCCAATATCTAGTCATTCTGTCTTCCCTTAGAAAATAATTTTGGAATTTTAGCTGGTACATAGCCAGCCACGAAGACTATTTTACCAGACTCATGTGCAGCTCTATGTGATCAAGTTCTGACCAATGGAATGTTAGTTCAAGTAATATGTGCCACTGCTGGGTCTACCCTTCAACGAAATGCTCACCCATCCCCTTGCCTTTCCCCTTTCCCATTGGCTGGACTGTTGATATGATGGTGGTAGTTAGAGTAGTCAGCTTAGATCACAAGATGGAAGCTACCTGTTGACCTCACCAAAACCATAATATGGAAGGAATCTTGATCTGGCTAATTGTAGAACTGATACATCAGACTTCTACTTGAGAGAGGAAATAAACTTCTATTTTGTTTATGTCACTATTGAAACCATACCCTCAAAGAGTTAAAGAAATCAATGACTGATAGGAATTCTTGAGTTTGCAGGATGATAAATTAGAAAAAACAATTTTTGCTGAAATGATGAAACTCTCTCTGCTTCTGAGATTAAGAAACTGGCTGAAATCAGTTGGAACCAATATGGTCAACTGAAGTTTGCATAGAACAAACTTGCTAATGTCACAGCTTGGATTTTCACCCTGTTTTTCATACTAACTCCTCCCAGATTTGCACGAGACCCATTAGGTAGTATGAAGAAATAACTGTGCATGCCCCAGGACTCTCCAGACCTCCTCTTCCCTTCCATCAATCACCTGCTAATCCCGAATCTACCCTTGAGCCTTTTTAATAAAATTACTGCCTTAAAGCCATAACACGGACACAGATTTGAGCTGGGCTCCTGTCTCCTTGTTAGATGATTTACAAGAAAACGCTTTGCTTTTCTCAAAACTCAGGGTCATAGTGTTGGATTCTAGCACATCAGGCAGTGAGCCCTTTTGCTCATAACAGAAAATCTATTTTGGAGCTATTTTACAGGAGCCAATTGGCTAGCCTAAAACACACACACAGTTAAAAAACAAAGAACTGAAAGCTTCATTTGTCCAACAGTCTCCAATTCTTGCCTGAATCAGAATATTCACTTTGTCTGCACTGCTGTAAGATACTAGCTGTGAATTTCCTTCTTCTATCTCCCCTCTAGTCAAGTTTCTCAAATGCTGACAGCAAGAGGAAGGAGGTAAATGAAAGAGCATGACTAATGCACAAGATGAATAATTAATTATTCTTTTGAGCCTTGGCTGTGATATAAAATACCAAAGCCACATAACATCATACTTTAGTACCACAATACAACTTTCAGCCTTGGAGAAGAATAATGATCTGTAAGTAGAGTATCCACTATCCACTATAAAATGCTCAACTGATTTTTACTTAAAGAGCTCTCTCTCTCTCTCTCTCTCTCTCTCCCCCCCCCCACCCCCTCTCTTTCCCCAGATCCTTTTTGAAAAACCTCTATCCCTGAGGTTCAGGGTAGTTCTAGCTGATATTTAATTCAACAAGCATTTCTTGAAACTAACTACCAGGTACTGTGTTTTGTGTAATTTAAGACACATTGAAAATGGCCTCCTATTTCTCCTTCTACTGTGTCTGAAATTTCCATGACTAGAATAATTTTGTTTTCACAATATATTTACTGACATGAGAGAATGCTCATAAGACACTGTTAAGGAGAAAAGAATACAAAATTCTCTCTAGTGTTTGATCCCAATTTGATACATACATATTTGCAAATGGACCTATGTCTATTTATGGAATTATGCATGACTTTGATTTTGTTTGTATTTCTTATACTTTCCAAATTGTCTAAAGTAACCATGATATGGTATGGCTCTGTGTCCCCACCCAAATCTCATCTTGAATTATACTCCCATAATTCCTATGTGTTGTGGGAGGGACCCAGTGGAAGATAATTGAATCATGGGAGTGGTTTTTCCCATACTGTTCTCGTGGTAGTGAATAAGTCTCATGAGACCTGGTGGTTTTATCAGGGGGTTCTGCTTTTGCATCTCTCAATTTCTCTTGCTGCCGCCATGCAAGAAGTGCCTTTCACCTCCTGCCATGATTCTGAGGCCTCTCCAGCCATGTGGAACTATAAGTTCAATTATTACTCTTTTTCTTCCCAGTCTAAGGTATGTCTTTACCAGCAGCATGAAAACTGACCAATACAGTAAATTGGTACCAGTAGAGTGGGACATTGCTGAAAAGATACCCAAAAATGTGGAAGCAACGTTGGAACTGGGTAACAAGCAGAGGTTGGAAAAGTTTAGAGGGGTCAGAAGAAGACAGGAAAATGTAGGAAAGTTTGGAACTTCCTAGAGATGTGTTGAATGGCTTTGACCAAAAGCCAGTTAGAGACATGGACAATAAGGTCCAGGTGGAGGTGGCCTCAAATGGAGAAGAGGAATTTGTTGGGAACTGGAGCAAAGGTGACTTTTGTTATGTTTTAGCAAAGAGACCCAAGGCATTTTGCCCCTGCCCTAGGGATTTATGGAACTTTGAACTTGAGGGAGATAATTTAAGATATCTGATGGAAGAAATTTCTAAGCAGCAAGGCATTCAAGAGGTGGCTTGGGTGCTGCTAAAGGCATTCAGTTTTATAAGGGAAGGAGAGCATAAAAGATTGGAAAATTTGCAGCCTGACAATGTGATACAAAAAAAAAAAAACCCAACAATTTTCTAAGGAGAAATTAAAGCCAGCTGCAGAAATTTGCATAAGTAATGAGGAACCAAATGTTAATCCCCAAGACAATGGGAAAAATGTCTCCCGGGCATATCAGTGGTCTTAACGGCAGACCCTCCCATCACAGGCCCAGAGGCCTAGGAGAAGGTGGTTTCATATGCTGGGCCCAGGGTCTGGTGCTGTATGCAGCCTAAGGACTTGGTGTCCTGTGTCCCAGTCACTCCAGCCATGGTAGAAAAGGGCCAACATAGAGCTCAGGCTGTGACTTCAGAACCTTGGCAGCTTCTGCATGGTGTTAAGCCTGTGAGTACACAGAAATGAAAAATTGGGGTTTGGGAAACTCCACCTAGATTTCAGAAGATACATGGAAATGTCTAGATGCCCAGGCAGAAGTTTGCGGCAGGGGTGGGGCCCTCATGGAGAACTTCTGCTAGGGCAGTGCAGAAGGGAAATGTGGGGTCAGAGCTCCCACACAGAGTCCCTACTGGGGCACTGCCTAGTGGAGCTGTGAGAAGAGGGCCACTGTCTTCCAGACCCCAGAATGGTAGATCCACTGACAACTTGTACCTATTGCTGGAAAAGCCACAGACACTCAATGCCAACCCACGAAAGCAGCTGGGAGGGAGGCTGTATCCTGCAAAGCCACAGGGTAGAGCTGCCCAAGACCATGGGAACCTACTTCTTGCATCAGCATTCACCTGGATGGGAGACCTGGAGTCAAAGGAGATCATTTTGGAGCTTTAATATTTGACTGCCCCACTGGATTTTGGACATGCAGGGGGCCTGTAACCCCTGTTTTGGCCAATTTCTCCCATTTGGAATGGCTGTATTTACCAAATATCTGTACTCCCATTGTATCCAGGAAGTAACAAGCTTGGTTTTGATTTTACAGGCTCATAGACAGAAGGAACTTGCCTTGTCTCAGATGAGAGTTTGGACTGTAGATTTTTAAGTTAATGCTGTAATGAGCTAAGACTTTGAGGGACTGTTGGGAAGGACTGGTTTTGAAATGCAAGGACATGAAATTTGGAGGGACCAGGGCAGAATGATATGGTTTGGCTCTGTGTCCCCACTGACATCTCATCTTGAACTGTACTTTCATAATTCCCACATGTTGTAGGAGGGACCCAGTGGGAGATAATGTGAATCATGGGAATGGTTTCGCCCAGACTGTTCTCATGGTAGTGAATAAGATGATATCTGATGATTTTATCATGGGTTTCCGCTTTTGCATATCTCATTTTCTCTTGCCACTGCCATATAAGAAGTGCCTTTTGCCTCCCATATGATTCTGAGCCATCCCCAGGCATGTGGAACTGTAAGTTCGATTAAACTTCTTTTTCTTCCTAGTCTTGGGTATGTCTTTATCAGCAGCATAAACAAACCAAAAAAAAGTTTCTTAAGGATTATCCCTTTTGGACTAAATTGTCATCTTATATTACCTGGAGGCTGTGAAGTGTTCTGCCAAAAATGCTAATTTGACTATATTTCTTTGTGGCTAAAAGTTCTTCAGTGGTTCCTAAAAATTAAAGCCACATCTTTGTCTGGCACACAAGCTCCCTCATGATCCAGTCCCTGCTCACTTCTCCAGCCTCACCTCCTTCTATTTCAGTAACACCAAACTCCTCATGGTTCCCAGAACACTACTCTTATCTCAGTGCCTTTGTATATGATGTTCCCAATGCCTGGAATGCTTTCAATGTCCTTTTCTGCATGGCTAATCTTTACATATTTATTCCAAATTCCAAATGCGGTACCAACATCAGATCCTCTGGGAAGCCTTTAACAGCTCCCTACACAAATTAACATGTTCCTTCTCTGTGCTGTGGCCTTACCTAAGGTTGGATTTATTAAGTGCATTGCAATTTATTTGGTTGCATGTCTTCCCTCTTTCTCCTATTACACTAGGATCCCTGTGAGGGCAGGGATCGTATCTTGTTCATCTTTGTATTTTCAGCAGCTGTCCCAGTTCCTGGTACATGGTAGATTTTCAATAAAATTTGAATAGATGGTGAGTATTAGCTACCACTATTTGAGCACTTGCCACAATGCACTGGAAGAATCTTTATGTGTCTGTCTCCTCCACTACACTGTAAGCTCATTATATTATCCCCACTGAGTCTGGCACTTTGGGAGTGCTTCATGAAAGTTTGCTGAAATGAACTAAATGGAATTGATGAATGAGCCTCAGAAAACAGGACTCTTGAGGAATAAGAGGGAAGGGTGAAAATGTTGGGGTAGTGCCTGGCTCCCAGACCCAGGCGGGGGCCTTCAGCAGACAATGGGAAGCACAAGGTAAAAGGAGGGCATTCTCATGAAAGAGGGGACACTCCAGAAGAAGGTCAAACATTGAGTGTCCAGCTCTGCTGCCAACACATAATATTGCCACACTCCTTAGGGGCATCTGCCAGGCAGAGAAACTGAGCACTAACCTAAGCCAAAAATACTGCTCTCTGCCAAAAAATTTCCCCTGGACAGAATAAAGAACAAAGGCACACTGGAGAAATGAGGTGGAAAGGCTTATCAACTGTACCTTCTTCATCAATGCTCCATCCTTGCAGTTTCTTTAAGAATTATCTGCTCCATTATTTGGATTCATTGTACCAACTGGTGCCTGAGCCAATGCATTAAAATGTTGGCTATGGGAAACCATTTGGTGCCTAACAAAAATAGAAAACATCACAATGACAGCAGAATGGACTAGAAATGATTACTGCCTTCATCCCTTCCATAAGCAGCTCTGATCAAGCCACGCCCATTCCTAGAAGAGAGGAAATGTTCTGCTCTCCTAGTACCATGACTCAGAATCCCATTTCAAATAAGAATTGTTTTAGCCAAGTGTATCAGTTTGCCTCTCCCCAAGTGAGACAGCTGTGAGTGATCAGCACACTTATCACAAAAAAAGTATCAGGAGATTACATGGAATGTTACGATGGGGAGATTACAGAGAATGCTGCCATGTTTTACTTCAGCATAGGACTTCACAGGGCTCCTGGACATTAACTTAGAATACCAGTTTTTTATAAAAATTAATATTTAATTATTGAAAAAATTTCAGCCCAAACCGAAGAATATTTGGTAAATTGTGACTGTTTTCTGCAGACCTCTCACTCCTACTCCAAAAGTTGACCTACATAACAATATATAACATAACCAGCATGGTGTGTGACCCCTAAACCCTTCTTCATGTTTACATATTCTAAAGAATATATACCTTAAACACTTATTATTTAAAAACCAAAATGGAATCATACTTTTCAGTGTCTTCTGCAACTTGCTTTTCCCACTTAACATATCACAAGCATCCTTCCATGCCAACACTACGTTCATCTGAGTGGTATTTTATAACACCGATTTAAAAAAATTTTAACACTGAATGAATAAACATGTGATAATGGATCCATTCATGTGGTCCAAATGCTTTGTTTATCTATATAGATGATTAGTCAGTCAGGATGTGCATTTCTTTAGAGCTGTTTTAACAGCTGTTTTGAAACTGATCCACTTCTTTCCCTGAAGAAGGGAGTCTGTGGTGGGATTAGCTGAGCGAATGTGTTGGTTTATGAGCAGGGAAGGAAGCGTGAGGAGTGGAGTCAGAAGTTCAGATGACATTTGTCTTTACATGATTTCCTTTTCTCTCTTTTAAAACAGTTTATTGAGATGTAGATACTACTATGGACTGAACTGTGTCCTCCAGCGTCCATCTGTGAATGTCTTAGCCCCCAGCATCTCAGGATGTGTGTTCTTGGAGACAGAGCCTTTAAAGGGGAAATTAAGTTAAAGTGAAGTCATTTAGTGTGGCCTTAACCCAATAAGACTGGTATCCTAGTAAGAGGAGGAAAAGAGGAGAATCATATAGAGGGTCACAACCAGGACTGCAGCACAGAGAAAATGCCACATGAGGACATAGCAAGAAGGCAGCTGTCTGCATGCCAAGGAGAGAGGCCTCAGGAGAAACCAAACCCTCTCGCACCTTGATCCTGGACTTCCAGCCTCCAGAACTAGAGAAAACACATTTCTATGGTCTAGCCATTTAGTCTGTGCTAGTTGGTTATGGCAGCCCTAGCAAACAAATACAGATTAAAAAAAAAATTTACTCATTGTAAGTGTACAGTTCAATGATGTTTTGTAAATTTATAGAGTTGCACAACCATCACCACTATCCAGTTTTAGAAAGTTCCTTTGAGCTGGCGGGTCTGCAGCCAATCTATTCCCACTCCGAGCTCTAGGCAACCACCAATCTGCTTTGTGTCTCCATAGATTTTCCTTTCCTAGAAATTTCATATAGATGGAATCATACAATATATGGTCTTTCAGGTTTGACTTCTTTTATTTAGCATAGTTTTCTTTTAGGTTCATCCATATTGTAGCTTGTATCAGTCATTTGGTCCTTTTTACTGTCAAAAAGTATTTCATTGTGTGGGATAAATTACGTGTTTTGTATCCATTCACTAGTTGATGTACATGTGAATTGTTTCCAGTTTGAGGCTACTATGAATTATACCCCATGAACATTTGTATATATGTCTTTGTGTGAAAATCATTCTTTGCAGATGCTCTCTATGTTCATTTAGATCAGATTATACGTTTTTAATTATTTTTAAATGATTTTTTTTTTGAGACAGCATCTCACTCTGTTGCCCAGGTTGGAGTGAAGTGGCACAATCTCAGCTCACTGCAACCTCCACTTCCCAGGTGGAGAATCAAGCAATTCTCCTCCTCAACCTCCTGAATAGCTGGGATTACAGGAACCTGGCTAATTTTTGTATTTTTAGTAGAGATGGGGTTTCACCATCTTGGCCAGCCTGGTCTTGAACTCCTGACCTCATGATCCACCCACCACGGCCTCCCAAAGTGCTGGGATTACAGGTGCTAGCCACAATGCCCAGCCCAAATTAATTTTTAAATTACAAAATATAATCAGAAAGAAATGCCAGCTTCATCGAATTAGGGAAGTTGTTTTTGTTCACTGTTGTGTTTCCAGTCCCTAAGCATCTGGCTGAAAAAAAAAAGTGAGGAATAAATATATGTAACACACCAAAAGAGTAACTGTATTCAGAATCTCACTCTATCATCCAAGCTGGAGTGCAGTGGCACTATCAGGGCTCACTGCTGCTTAGATCTCCTAGGCTCAACTGATCCTCTCATTGAGCCTCTTGAGTAGCTGAGACTATAGGCAAGCCCCACCATGCCCAGGTAATGTTTTGTGTGAGTGTAGACAGGGTCTCGCTTTGTTGCCTAGGCTGAGCTGGTCTTAAACACCTAGACTCAAGTGATTCTCCCACCTCAGCCCCCCAAAGTTCTAAGATTACACGTATGAGCCACCACCACCAGCCCATAAGTGTATATTTGCTTGATTGATATAAAAAGTAAATTAGCTGGGCATGGTAGCTTATGCCTGTAATCCCAGCACTTTGGGAGGCCAAGTCAGGAGGTTAGCTTGAGCCCAGAAGTTCAAGACTAGCCTGGGCAGCATGGCAAAACCCATCTCTCCAAAAAATACAGAAAGTTTGCTGGGTGTAGCGGCACACACTTGTAGTCCCAACTATCTGAGGGTGCTGAGGCAGGAAGATTGCTTGAGCCCTGGAGGTCAAGGCCACAGTGACCTGCTATTGTGCCACTGTACTCCAGCCAGGGCAACAGAGTGAGACTCTATCTCAAAAAAACAAAAAAAAAAACAGTAAATTAATTAAATTGTAATAAGCAGTGCTTCTTTATTTTTATGGAGATTGACTTTGTGTGTGCATTGGAGTTATGAAGGTGCCATCTCAAGCAATTCACCCCCATGAGGGAAACACAGTGCAGCTGGGAGAGAACACAGGGCCAATGGAGGGCCATTTTCAAGTTGAGAGTTACGAGGCTGCCTTGCACTGATGGGAATTTACCAGCAGGGAGAGGAGAGAGAGGGCGGTTTCCATAAGCAAAGTCATTGAGAAGCTCCAAAGAAATGGGGTGTAAAGTGGTACACCCACTGTGTGGTCCAAGAACCCACAGCATCAGCCTCAACCAGGAGCTAATTGGAAATGCAAATCTTGAGGCTCCAACCCATACCTACTTATCCTACATCTCACAGGTGGCCCAGTGCTGCGTTTTAGCAAGCTCTCCATGTGAATCTCACACATGCTAAAGTTTGAATGGCACCGACCACCCTAGAGAACAACTGAAAAGGTGGTCTAGGGCAGATATTCTACTAGCAGGTCCTTGAGAGTTGACCAAACTGACACTTGTCCCTGAACCCAGATATTGAAAGGACCTAGAAGAACACATTTAAACCACATTCCTGTGTATCCCATCTCAATGAATTCCATGTCTGCTCACCTGTGTCATTTTTGGGCACAGTCCCCTTATGTACTTTCTTATACAGAATCACACAGAGGGTCACAATCAGAAGGAACAGCAGCACCTGATTAACTGACAAAGAAATAGAAACACGTTAACATTGAACCTGTGAACCCGAAATCACGTGACAAAGTTTAGCATGGTAATGTGAGTAGATGCTTTCCATGTCACATGGAGAAGTGGTGGTCTGAGACCTTTCTATAAGCAGATAGCATATAAAGAATTAACCTGACCAGGTGTGGTGGTTCATGCCTGTAATCTCAGTACTTTGGGAGGCTGAGGCAGGCAGATCACTTGAGCTCAGGAGTTCAAGACCAGCCTGGGCAACATAGTGGAACCCTGTCTCTACAAAAAAACAAAAACAAACAAACAAGAAAACCCTACAAAAAATAGCTGGGTGTGGCGGCATGCACGTGTAGTCCCAGCTACTCAGGGGGCTGAGATAGGAGGTTGGCTTGAGCCTGGGAGGTAGAGGCTGTAGCGAGCCAAGATTACTCCAGCCTGGGTGACAGAGCCAGATCCCGTCTCAAATACAAAAGCAAACAGAAAGAATTAACCTGGAACACTATTGTTGCTCAGAGGTTTTGCATCTTTACTGAATTCATATATCAGTCCTAATTGTTTTTTGGTGGAGTCTTTAGAATTTTCCAAATATAAGATTGTATCGGCCAGGAGTAGTGGCTCACACCTGTAATCCCAGCACTTTGGGAGGCTGAGGTGGGCAGATCACTTGAGGCCAGGAGTTCAAGACCAGCCTCGGCAACATGGCAAAACCACATCTCTACTAAAAATACAAAAATTAGCTGAGTGTGATGATGCATCCTGTAATCCCAGCTATTTGGGAGGCTGAGGCATGAGAATTGCTTGAACCTGGGAGGCGGAGGTTGCAGTGAGCCAAGATCGAAACACTGCACTCCAGGCTGGGTGATAGAGAGAGACTCTCTCTCCAAAGCAAAACAAAACAAAACAAAACAAAAATATATCATCTTCAAACAAGGATAATTTGACTTCTCCCTTTCCAATTTGGATGCTATTTCTTTTGCTGTACTGTGTTGAATAACAATAGTGAAAGCAGCCATCCTTGTCGTGTTCCAGATGTAAAAGGAAAGGCTTTCAGTTTTTCCCCATTTAG
Organism: Sapajus apella; assembly: GCF_009761245.1. NCBI lineage: Eukaryota > Metazoa > Chordata > Mammalia > Primates > Cebidae > Sapajus > Sapajus apella. The sequence continues at coordinate 62,245,569 of NW_022436942.1, forward strand.
TGTGATACCGGCTGTTGGTCTTTCACATGTGGCTTTTATTTTGTTGAGTTTAAGTGATTCTTCTATGAGCCAGTAGTAATTATAAGTACATGTTCTTAGCCATTATGACACAGCTGCTTCTCAGTTAACTCAACCCCTGGTCAAGGATGATGTGCAGGCCAGGTGCGGTGGCTCACACTTGCAATCCGAGCACAGGTGGATCACCGGAGGCCAGGAGTTTGAGACTAGCCTGGCCAACATAGCAAAAACCTGTTCCTACTAAAATACAAAAATTAGCTGGGTGTTGAACATGACTGTAGTCTCAGATACTCAGGAGGTTGAGGCATGAGAATTGCTTGAAACCAGGAGGTGGAGGCTGCAGTGAACCGAGATTTGAACTCTAGTCTGGGAGACAGAGGCGAAAGAAAAGAAAGAAAGAAAAGAAAGAAAGAAAGAAGAAAGAAAGAAAGAAAGAAAGAAAGAAAGAAAGAAAGAAAGAAAGAAAGAAAGAAAGAGAGAGAGAGAGAGAGAGAGAGAGAGAGAGAGAGAGAGAGAGAAAGAGAGAGAGAGAGAGAGAGAGAAAGAAAGAAAAGAAAGAGAGAGAGAGAAAGAAAGAAAGAAAGAGAGAGAGAGAGAAAGAGAGAGAGAGAGAAAGCGAGAAAGAGAGAAAGAGAGAGAGAGAGAGGAAGGAAGGGAGGGAGGGAGGGAGGGAAGGAAAGGCAGAAAATTCTTGCTTGCCCTGGGTAAACAGTTAGAAGACCCCAATGCCTCTAAGCCTCCAGGTCTGTCTGTTCCAGTGATGTTTGCTCTTAGGATCTGGAGAGAAGTAGAGTGGCATGAAACAGTGTTTTCTTGAGTATGGAACACACAGCACTGGTAGTGCATGAAATGATTGGGGAAGTTCATGTTCATAGCATTAAGTAATATTACATCACCATCTGAGAAAGTCAGCCTTCCTGATTTTATGTGCATGAGCACAACAAAAGCTACCCAGAATTGAATCGCATTTTTCTAAATGTATACATGTTTAAAGCTACTTTTTTTTTATGATAGGTAATCATTCTGTTTTCATTTACAGTAAGGATAAGAACTTTCTATTATGAATTACACTTACAAAAATGAGTCGACTTAAAGAAAAATGTGTTTTTTTAGACAGAGTTTCACTCTTGTTGCCCGGGCTGGAGAGCAATGGCACAGTCTCAGCTCACTGCAACCTCTGCCTCCTGGGTTCAAGCGATTCTCCTGCCTCAGCCTCCCAAGTAGCTGGGATTACAGGCATCCACTATCACGCCTGGCTAATTTTTTTCATTTTTAGTAGAGATGGGGTTTCACTATGTTGGCCAGGCTGATCTCAAACTTCTGACCTCAGGTGATCAGCCCGCCTTGGCCTCCCAAAGTGCTAAGAATACAGGCATGAGCCACCACGCCCAGCACATATTATTTTTTATTATTTGTATGTATCAAGAGACTTAATCTATTGACTACACATGGATCTATTTTTTTGGCCTCTATGCCTTTGTCTTCCCACTTGTAAAAGAAAAGAGTCTCCATGGATGCCTTTCAAAGCTACATCCTGAGGCTGTGATTCTATTTTCCTGACACCCAGTTCCTCACTGCCTTATAAATTACAGATTCAGCCAGGGTCAATCAGATACTAGACTCATTTTAAAACAAAATGATGGAGAATCAGAAAATGGACAAAATTCTACAATTTATCAACAGGTCTGATTAATACACACCTGCAATGGCTGAGTGTGGTGGCTCACACCTGTAATCCCAACACTTTGGGAGGCCGAGGCAGGTGGATCACTTGAGGTCAGGAGTTTGAGACCAGCCTGGCCAACATGGTAAAATCCCATCTCTACTAAAAACACAAAAATTAGCTAGGCATGGTGGCAGGTGTCTGTAATCCCAGCTACTTGAAAGGTTGAGGCAGGAGAATCATTTGAACCCAGGAGGCAGAGGTTGCAGTGAGCAGAGATCACATTACTGAACTCCAGCATCAGTGACAGAGCAGAACTCTGTCTCAAAAAAAAAAAAAATTCACCTGCCACAACCAACTTGGGGAGATGGCCCAGTGTCTACTATCATCTGACACTTTCAGCTGTGGCTGTTAGCACTGACATAGAGTTGCCTGATAAAATTATATTTTTAGTGCAAATATGTCTTATGCAATATTTGGGGCATACTTATACTAAAAATTTGTTGTTTATCTGAAGTTCAAATTTAACTGGTTGTCCTGTCCTGTGTCTTTGTTTGCTGAATCTGGGAACTCTACCCTGAGGGTAACACAATTAGGTTACTATGTTTCTCCACAAATTCACAAATGATTGGATCTACCATCAGAGGCAAATCCAGGTTCTGATGGGTCTGAAGAGTTGAGGTGACTCTTTAAGAATATGAATACAAAATGCTAAATTAGCTATGAACATGAATATTTATTCAGAATGAGAAAATGCATTATATCTGCAAGTTTTATAGAAATATATGATTCTTCTTCTAAGTCCACTTCCACTTCTTTTTTGTTCGTTTGTTTTTTGAGACGGGTTCTTGCTCTGTCTCCCAGGCTGGTATGCAGTGGTGCAATCTTGGTTCACTGCAGACTCTGCCTCTCAGGCTCAAGTGATCCTCCTGCCTCGGCCTCCTGAGTAGCTGAGACTACAGGCACCTGCCACCATAACCGGCTAATTTTTGTATTTTTTGTAGAGATAGGGTCTTGCCATGTTGCTCAGGCTGGTCTTGAACTCCTGAGCTCAACTAATCCACCCACCTAAGCCTCCCAAAGTACTAGGACTATAGGTGTGAGCCAGTGCGCCCAGCTAATAAGTCCACTTCTGACTAAAATACTGAATAACTCTCCATGGGAATAATCCGGAAATGATGATGCCAAAACTATCCATGAAAATCAAAGACAATTCAAGAAAGAAGAAAAAAGCCAAGCCCCAGCATCAAAACAATCCTCCCAAATATCTGATTTTTAATCATTATTTTCAAAGTTGTAATCTTACTTTTTCGTAACAGAGCCATGTGTGTTCACGCAGATAAGAACTGTGATCTGTGGATTAAGAAAGAAAAATCCATTTAAAAGAGAATCAATTAAAAGTCAGCAACAAGTGTTAAGGACTATGCCTTCTCTGAAGGACTGATCTATCATGAAGTGTATGATTATCTTTTACTGCTTTGAATCTAAAATTTTGGAAACAAAATAAATATAGGCCCATCTCCTCAAAAGTGATGCCTCTGGTTGAATAAACCTTACTAAGGGTCCTCAAGAGCTAATCTTTTGTCTTCAGAATTTCTTTTTCTTTTCTTTTTGGTGACCCAGGCTAGAATGCAGTGGTGCGACAGAAGTGCGACAGAGGTTCTCACTGCAACCTCCACCTCCAAGGTTCAAGCAATTCTCCTTCCTCAGCCTCCTGAGTAGCTGGGACTAGGCATGCACCACCAAGCCCGGATAATTTTTGTATTTTTAGTAGAGACAGGGTTTTGCCATGTTTCCCAGGCTGATCTCGAACTTCTAGCCTCAAGCAATCCATCCACCTTGGCCTCCTAAAGTGCTGGGATTACGGCATGAGCCACC
>NW_022436942.1:62249227-62383021 GCF_009761245.1 Sapajus apella
CCCACCCCCCGCTGTCCCTCCCCTATTTCCCCCCAACAGACCCCAGTGTATAGCGCTCCCATCCCTATGTCCATGTGTTCTCATTATTCATTACCCGCCTATGAGTGAGAACTTGCGGTGTTTGATTTTCTGCTCTTGTGTCAGTTTGCTGAGAATGATGGTTTCCAGGTTCATACATGTCCCTACAAAGGACACAAACTCGTCGTTTTTGGTGGCTGCGTAATATTCCATGGTGTATATGTGCCACATTTTCCCTGTCCAGTCTATCATCGATGGTTGTAGGTCTTTGCTATTGTAAACAGTGCTGCAATGAACATTCGTGTGCATGTGTCCTTATGGTAGAACGATTTATAATCCTTTGGATATATATGCAGTAATGGGATTGCTGAGTCAAGTGGAATTTCTATTTCTAAGTCCTTGAGGAATTGCCACACTGTCTTCCACAATGGTTGAACTAATTTACACTCCCACCAACAGTGCAAAAGTGTTCCTATTTCTCCACATCCTCTCCAGCATCTGTTGTCTCCGGATTTTTTAATGATCGCCATTCTAACTGGCGTGAGATGGTATCACAATGTGGTTTTGATTTGCATTTCTCTAATGACCGGTGATGATGAGCATTTTTTCGTATGTTTGTTGGCCTCATGCATGTCTTCTTTTGCAAAGTGTCTGTTCATATCCCTTGTCCACTTTTGAATGGGCTTGTTTTTTTCTTGTAAATCTGTTTTAGTTCTTTGTAAATTCTGGATATCAACCATTTGTCAGATGGGTAACCAGCCCAGAATCTTTTTTAACCTCCTGCAAAAAGAGCTGTCAGCTGGCTGTACGCCGTGGCTCAGCCTGTGATCCCAGCACTTTGGGAGGCCAAGGCGGGTGGATGACAATGTCAGAAAATCAAGACCATCCTGGCTGACATGGTGAAACCCCATCTCTACTAAAAATACAAAAAAAAAAAAAATTAGCTGGATGTGATGGCACGCACCTGTTACCCCAGCTACTCAGGAGGCTGAGGCAGAAGAATCGTTTGAACCAGGAGGTGGAGGTTGCCGTTAGCCGAGATCACACCACTGCACTCTAGCCTGGGCAATGAGCAAGACTGTCTCGGAAAAAAAAAAAAAAGCTCTGTCAACCTTCCGGGTTAGCAGAGCAGAGCACATGGCAGTAACTGGAAGTATCGCACTAGAACATCTCCTTGATCTAAAATAGCAACCGCATGCTATCTTTCTACTCTCATAACTTCATTCCTTGATAAGAAAGCCTTTACATCTTCAGGAATACCTTGGATGGGGCATGCATTATACTCAATTCAATCATTCATTCAGTATTTACATATTTACATATTGGGATCCTACTAAAAGCCCAGCACTTTGCCACTTCCCAGTGATGTACCGATGAACAAAACAGTCCTGGTCCCTATCCTCCTAGAGCATTTGGTCCAGTGGGGGAAACAGATATTAAAATGTGACATGTAAAATTATGTTAAGTGCTATGAAGGAAGCAATGGAGGTGCTGGGATAAAGATGAACAGGGGTGGGAAGTGCATCAGGAAATCAGGAAAAGCTTCATTGAGGAGATGGCATTGGAGGAAAGGAAGAGGAGGAGCCAGTCAAGGGCAGAACATGCAGAGAAGCAGCAAGGGAACAGCAGAGGGAACAGCAAGTGCAAAGGCCCTGGGGCTGGAATGAGCTCCAAGTATTCTAGGAACTGCAAGAAGCTCACTGTAGCTGGATCACAGTGAACCAAGGGAGAGACTGACTGGAAGAGGCCAGAGAGGTACCAAGGGGCTAGATACTACTGTGCCTGAAGAGAAGTTTTGATTTTATTTTACATGCATTAAACCCCTTCCATCAGTGTTTAACATTGTTAAAGCCCTAAAGGACCATTTCTCAAACATTCCCCAGGGAATTGTGATGGTAAAGGAGAGTGAATACTCAGCATCGCTCACAGTGAGCCCAAAGTATCTTTCAAGGTTTTTGTTTTACCTTCAAATTCATGGGAGCTGTGTAAGATGTAGTACTGGAAAGGAATCACTCCTTTAACTGCTGGGAGAGTTCCCCCTCAGGGAGAAAACTACCTGTTATGAGAGCAAGGTCTTCTGTGCCTAGGTGGGATGGCCAGGTGAAAGCAGGGAAAAGCTAAACCGGTTTGAATAAGGGACGAATCAAAATCCTACGATTTGGCCACAGCCCAAGAAAAAAATTTATTAAAGGGAAAAGGAAAGTCCAAGTTACTTACTCAGGAGAACTTCCTTTCCTATGGCAGGCCCAGGGACTGTTCAAGAACAGATGTCCAATACTCAACCCACAATCTTCTTCCACGCTCTCCACCTTCTAACCTCAGCCCACCTCCACGCTGCTCTTCACAGGACCTAAAGTGACATTTTGTTTTACCAGGTGTAGTGGCTCACTTTGGGAGGTTGGGGTAGGCAGGTGCTTGAGCCCAGGAGTTTGAGACAAGCCTGGGCAACATAATAAGACCCCTCACCCCCACAATTTCTACAAAAAAATACAAAAATTAGCAGGTATAGTGGTGCGTGCCTGTAGTCCCAGCTACTCGGGAAGTTGAGGCTGGAGGATCACTTGTGCCCAGGAGGCTGAAGCTGCAGTGAGCTGTGGCTTCTGCACTCCAGCTGGGAGACAGGGCAAAACCCTGTTTAAAAAAAGAAAAAAAAAGAAGAGAGAGAGAGAAAGAAGAGAAAGAAAAAAGACAGAAAGAGAAAGAAAGGAAGAAAGAAAGAGAGAGAGAGAGAGGAAAGAAAGAAAGAAAGAAAGAAAGAAAGAAAGAAAGAAAGAAAGAAAGAGAGAGAAAAAAGAAAGAGAGAGGGAGAAAGAGAGAGAAAGAAAGAAAAGAAAAAAAAAGAATGAAAGAGAGTGAGAAAGTGACAGAGAATGAGAAAGGAAGAAAGAGAAAGAAAGAAAGAGACAGAGAGAAAAGTAAAGCAAAAAAGAAAAACTGCTGCTCTCAGAAGAGCTACCAGGTTTGTTGTGTATCTTTTTGTAGCCCCAAGCTCACAGCAGTAATATTCCAGGGGATGGGCACTGTGGGATGAGAAAGTTTATCTCATCCCACAGTGGTATGTTTATTTGGTCCCAGACAAACATCAGGAGAGGGGCAGGCTTTCAGGGTGAGAGCAAGGAGAAGGGAACACAAATGGAAAGAAAGAGAGCCCTGGAAGAAAGGCTGGAGGATTCTCAGAGATAGCTTTGGAATGAAATGTACTTGTTTCACGTTGCTATACACGATTAAAGTAATTAAAATACCCACCTCCATCCAACTTCATGTAACCCAATATTGAAAGGCTTTTCTGCCTCTGTATTAAAGATTACAGAAAATATAGTGGTAGGCTGGTAGAAAAAGGGAGATTTGGGGGTTGATATTCTTACAGGACTTATACTGAACATATTTAATAACCCATATGGCCCTTGGCATTGATCAATCAAAATGGGTACCAGCTATAAATGACTGGCGCAGTCCCACAGGAGTTTCTAAATAATAAATAGCAGTTTTGGCACCTACAGAATGTCAAACCATATTAATGTATTATCTATCCAAACATATAAACACAGTTGATTCTACACACACACACACACACACAGACACACACACGTACATACACACACATGATGCTCTATATTTTGATAAGCAGCAAGAACTGTGTCACATCATCAATCATTCTGATGTTCTATCAGGCCAACTTTTTACATGAAGTCCTTTGCATAAGAAAAATGCAGGGCAAATTCTAAGAGGCCTATCAAATAGATGTATTCCAAGAACAACTTCTTTTAACAAAAGAGACCAGCTGCTGCTTCAGAGCCTAAAGAATTGGCCTATGAGAACTACTTTTCTGCCAAGGTATTTGATACATGTTGACAAGCAAATTTATTTCTGGTCTTATGGATTTACGCACATTTCTTACTGTGAGTTTCTTTCTTGATGTTCTTAAAAATTGCTATGTGTCGAGGGGAGGGAGAGCATCAGAATAAATAGCTAATGCATGCCAGGCTTAATACCTAGGTAATGGGTACATAGGTGCAGCAAACCACCATGGCACACATTTACCTATATAAGAAACCTGCACATTCTGCACATATATCCCAAAACTTAGAATAAAATAAAAATTTAAAAAATTGCTGTGCAAACTATTTCTTTTTTATTAGGTAGTATTTTCTGAATTCTTTAGACTGTATTGAAGAAATCAGAAAGAGTGCTTCACCCAGGGAAACACAAATGGTTCTGCAGAATAAACATTCAGTATGTCTGCTTTTGTTTTAAATAGCTTCCTTTCCATGACACATTTACTGAAGGAATATTACCATATCAGCTTCAAAATTGGACAGGCTGATTTTTAAGATTAAAAAAATTTACATACATTAGAATTTACTTTTTTGTTTATATAGTTCTATGAATTTTTACACATGCATAGATTCTTGTAACAACCACAGCAAATGGGATAGAGAACACCACCAACACTCCTGAAGAATTCCCTTGTGCTGCCCCTTTGTAGTCAGGCCCTTTCCAACACCTAGCCCTTGGCAACTGCTGATCTGTTCTCTGTCTCTATAGTTTTGCCTTTTCCAGAATGTCATATAAATGGAATCCAACAGGATGTAATATTTTGAGAGGCTCTCTTCTCTCACTTAGCACAATGCTTTTGAGATTCATACTTATTATTGCCTTTATCAATAGTTTGTACCTTTTTATTGCTGAATAGTATTCCATTGAATGGATATATCACAGTTTATCCATTCACCCATTGAAGGACATCTGGGCTGTTTCCATTGTTTTGTGATTATAAATAATGCTTCTGTAAACACTTGTTTACAGATTTTTGTGTGAATAGAGGGTAACTGCCTAGAAGTGGTATTCCTGAGTCTTTTGGTAGATATATATTTAACTCTATAAGAAACTGCCAATCTAGGCTGGGCACAGTGGCTCATACCTATAATCCCAGCACTTTGGGAAGCCAAGGTGGGAGGATCGCTGAGCTCAGATGTTCAAGACCAGCCCTGGCAATATAGTGAGACTCCTATCTCTAAGAAAAAAAATGTGGAGAGTTAGAGAAAAAAAATTAGCCAGACCTGGTGGTGGGCACCTGTGGCCCCAGCTATTCAGGAGGCTGAGGTGGGAGGATTGCTTGAGCCTGGGAGGTTAAGGCTTCAGTAAGCCACAGTGGCACCATTGCACTCCAGCCCAGGTGACAGAGTGAAACCCTATCTGAAACAAAAAAGGAAAAAAAAAAGAAAGAAAGAAATTGACGATCTTTTTCCCTGAGTAGAAACAGGTTTTCATTTTGTATTCCCACTAGCATCATAAGAAAGTTCCAGTTGCTTGTGTTCTTGTCAATACTTGGTATTGTCAGTACCTTTTTATTTTAGCTGTTCTAATGGGTGAATTGCATTGTGATTTTAATTTGCATTTCCTTGTTGTTTACTCATGTTGAGCATCTTTTTGTGTGTTTATTTATCAAACACATATGGTGAAATGTCTGTTTAAATCTTTTGCACATTTTTATAGGAATATTTTCTTATTTTTGAGTTTTGGGAGTAGTTTATACATTCTGGATACAAGTCTTGTGTTAGGGCCAGGTGTTGTGGCTCACACCTGTAATCCCAGCACTTTGGGAGGTCGAGGTTGGCAGATGACTTCAGGTCAGGAGTTTGAGACCAGCCTGGCCAACATGGTGAAACCCCGTCTCTACTAAAATACAATAATTAAGCAGGCATGGTGGTGCGCATCTGCAATTCCAGCTACATGGGAGGCCAAGGCAGGAGAATCACTTGAACCCGGGAGGCAAAGGTTGTAGTGAGCCAAGATTGCACCACTGTACGCCAGCCTGGGCAACAGAGCAAGATTTGTTTGTTTTTTTCTTGTAAATCTGTTTTAGTTATTTGTAGATTCTGGATATAAGTCCTTTGTCAGATGGGTAGATTGCAAAAATTTTTTCCCATTCTGTTGGTTGCCAGTTCACTCTAATGATAGTTTCTTTTGCCGTACAGAAGCTCTGGAGTTTAATTAGATCCCATTTGTCTATTTTGGCTTTGATTGCCAATGCTTTTGGTGTTTTAGTCGTGAAGTCCTTGCCTATGCCTATGTCCTGAATGGTTTTGCCTAAGTTTTCTTCTAGAGTTTTTATGGTGTTAAGTCTTATGTTTAAGTCTTTAATCCATCTGGAGTTAATTTTAGTGTAAGGTGTCAGGAAGGGGTCCAGTTTCTGCTTTCTGCACATGGCTAGCCAATTTTCCTAACACCATTTATTAAACAGGAATCCTTTTCCCATTGCTTGTTTTTGTCAGGTTTGTCAAAGTTCACATGGTTGTAGATGTGTGGTGTTGCCTCCGAGGCCTCTGTTCTGTTCCATTGGTCTATATCTGTTTTGGTACCGGTACAATGCTGTTTTGATTACTATAGCCTTGTAGTATAGTTTGAAGTCAGGTAGCATGATGCCTCCAGCTTTATTCTTTTTGCTTGGGATTGTCTTGGCTATGCAGGCTCTCTTTTGGTTCTATATGAAGTTTAAGGTGTTTTTTTCCAGTTCTGTGAATAAGGTCATAGATAGCCTGAAGGGGATAGTGTTGAATCTATAAATTACTTTGGGCAGTATGGCCATTTTCACGATATTTATTCTTCCTAACCTTGAGCATGGAAAGTTTTCCCATTTGTTTGTGTCCTCTCTTATTTCCTTGAGCAGTGGTTTGTAGTTCTCCTTGAAGAGGTCCTTTACATCCTTTTTTTTTTCCCATTTATTTATTTTATTGCATTTTACATTTTGGGGTACATGTGAAGAACATGCAAAATTGTTGCATAGGAACACACGTGGCAGTGTGATTTGCTGCCTTCCTCCCCATCACCTACATCTGGCATTTCTCCCCTTGTTATCTCTCCCCAGCTTCCCATCCCCCACCCTCCCTCCCCTATTTCCCCCCAACTGACCCCAGTGTGTAGTGCTCCCCTCCCTGTGTCCATGTGTTCTCATTGTTCAACACCCGCCTATGAGTGAGAACATGCGGTGTTTGATCTTCTGCTCTTCTGTCAGTTTGCTGAGAATGATGGTTTCCAGGTTCATCCATGTCCCTACAAAGGACCCAAACTCATCGTTTCTGATGGCTGCATAATATTCCATGGTGTATATGTGCCACATTTTCCCTATCCAGTCTATCGTCGATGGGCATTTGGGTTGGTTCCAGGTCTTTGCTATTGTAAACAGTGCTGCAATGAACATTCGTGTACACGTGTCCTTATAGTAGAACGATTTGTAATCCTTTGGATATATACCCAGTAATGGGATTGCTGGGTCAAATGGAATTTCTATTTCTAGGTCCTTGAGGAATCGCCACACTGTCTTCCACAATGGTTGCACTAATTTACACTCCCACCAACAGTGCAAAAGTGTTCCTATTTCTCCACATCCTCTCCAGCATCTGTTGTCTCCAGATTTTTTAATGATCGCCATTCTAACCGGCGTGAGATGGTATCTCAGTGTAGTTTTGATTTGCATTTCTCTGATGACCAGTGATGATGAGCATTTTTTCATATGTTTGTTGGCCTCACGTATGTCTTCTTTTGAGAAGTGTCTGTTCATATCCTTTGCCCACTTTTGAATGGGCTTGTTAGTTTTTTTCTTGTAAATCTGCTTTAGTTCTTTGTAAATTATGGATATCAGCCCTTTGTCAGATGGGTAAACTGCAAAAATTTTTTCCCAATCTCTTGGTTGCCGATTCACTCTAATGATTGTTTCTTTTGCTGTGCAGAAGCTGTGGAGTTTGATTAGGTCCCATTTGTCTATTTTGGCTTTTGTTGTCAATGCGTTTGGCGTTTTGGTCATGAAGTCCTTGCCTACACCTACGTCCTGAATGGTTTTGCCTAGATTTTCTTCTAGGGTTTTTATGGTGTTAGGTCTTATGTTTAAGTCTTTAATCCATCTGGAGTTAATTTTAGTGTAAGGTGTCAGGAAGGGGTCCAGTTTCTGCTTTCTGCACATGGCTAGCCAGCTTTCCCAACACCATTTATTGAACAGGGAATCCTTTCCCCATTGCTTGTTTTTGTCTGGTTTGTCAAAGATCAGATGGTTGTAGATATGTTGTGTTGCTTCCGAGACCTCTGTTCTGTTCCATTGGTCTATATCTCTGTTTTGGTACCAGTACCATGCTGTTTTGATTACTGTAGCCTTGTAGTATAGTTTGAAGTCTGGTAGTGTGATGCCCCCCGCTTTGTTCTTTTTGCTTAGAATTGACTTGGCTATGCGGGCTCTCTTTTGGTTCCATATGAAGTTTAAGGTGGTTTTTTCCAGTTCTGCAAAGAAGGTCATTGGTAGCTTGATGGGGATAGCATTGAATCTGTAAATTACTTTGGGCAGTATGGCCATTTTCACGATATTGATTCTTCCTAACCATGAACATGGAATGTTTCTCCATCTGTTTGTGTCCTCTCTTATTTCATTGAGCAGTGGCTTGTAGTTCTCCTTGAAGAGGTCCTTTACATTCCTTGTTAGTTGTATTCCTAGGTATTTTATTCTCTTTGTGGCAATTGTGAATGGAAGTTTGTTCTTGATTTGGCTCTCTTTAAGTCTGTTACTGGTGTATAGGAATGCATGTGATTTTTGCACATTGATTTTGTATCCTGAGACTTTGCTGAACTTGCTTATCAGTTTCAGGAGGTTTGGGGCTGAGACGATGGGGTCTTCTAGATATACAATCATGTCGTCTGCAAATAGAGACAATTTGACTTCCTCCTTTCCTATTTGAATGCCCTTTATTTCTTTTTCTTGCCTGATTGCTCTGGCTAGAACTTCTAATACTATATTGAATAGCAGTGGTGAGAGCGGGCATCCTTGTCTGGTGCCACGTTTCAAGGGGAATGCTTCCAGTTTTTGCCCATTCAGTATGATATTGGCTGTTGGTTTGTCATAATAGCTTTTATTATTTTGAGATACGTTCCATTGATACCTAGCTTACTGAGTGTTTTTAGCATAAAGGGCTGTTGAATTTTGTCAAAGGCCTTCTCTGCATCAATTGAGATAATCATGTGGTTTTTGTCTTTGGTTCTGTTTATGTGGTGAATTACGTTTATAGACTTGCGTATGTTGAACCAGCCTTGCATCCCCGGGATGAAGCCTACTTGATCATGGTGGATAAGCTTTTTGATGTGCTGTTGCAATCGGCTTGTCAGTATCTTATTGAATATTTTTGCATCTATGTTCATCATGGATATTGGCCTGAAGTTTTCTTTTCTTGTTGAGTCTCTGCCGGGTTTTGGAATCAGGATGATGTTGGTCTCATAAAATGATTTGGGAAGAATTCCCTCTTTTTGTATTGTTTGGAATAGTTTCAGAAGAAATGGTACCAGCTCCTCTTTGTATGTCTGGTAGAATTCAGCTGTGAACCCATCTGGACCTGGGCTTTTTTTGGGTGGTAAGCTCTTAATTGCTGCCTCAACTTCAGACCTTGTTATGGGTCTGTTCAGGGTTTCGGCTTCTTCCTGGTTTAGGCTTGGCAGGAGGCAAGTGTCCAGGAATTTATCCATTTCTTCCAGGTTTATTAGTTTGTGTGCATAGAGTTGTTTGTAATAATCTCTGATGATGGTTTGAATTTCTGTGGAATCTGTGGTGATATCCCCTTTATCGTTTTTTATTGCATCAATTTGGTTATTCTCTCTTTTCTTTTTTATTAATCTGGCTAGTGGTCTGTCTATTTTGTTGATCTTTTCAAAAAACCAGCTCCTGGATTTATTGATTTTTGAAGGGTTTTTTGTGTCTCTATCTCCTTCAGTTCTGCTCTGATCTTAGCTATTTCTTGTCTTCTGCTAGACTTTGAGTTTTTTTGATCTTGCTCCTCTAGCTCTTTCAGTTTTGACGATAGGGTGTCAATTTTTGATCTCTCCTTGCTTCTCATGTGGGCACTTATTGCTATATATTTTCCTCTAGATACTGCTTTAAATGTGTCCCAGAGATTTTGGTATGTTGTGTCTTCATTCTCGTTGGTTTCGAAGAACATCTTTATTTCTGCCTTCATTTCATTGTTTATCCAGTCAACATTCAAGAGCAAGTTGTTCAGTTTCCATGAAGCTGTGCGGTTCTGAGTTAGTTTTTGAATTCTGAGTTCTAACTTGATTGCACTGTGGTCTGAGAGACTGTTTGTTACGATTTCCGTTCTTTTGCATTTGCTGAGGAGTGATTTACTCCCAATTATGTGGTCAATTTTAGAGTAGGTGTGATGTGGTGCTGAGAAGAATGTATATTCTGTGGATTTTGGGTGGAGAGTTCTGTAAATGTCTATTAGGTTTGCTTGGTCCAGGTCTGAGTTCAAGTCCTGGATATCCTTGTTAATTTTCTGTCTGGTTGATCTGTCTAATGTTGACAATGGGGTGTTAAAGTCTCCCACTATTATTGTGTGGGAGTCTAAGTCCCTTTGTAAGTCATTAAGAACTTGCCTTATGTATCTGGGTGCTCCTGTATTGGGTGCGTATATATTTAGGATCGTTAGCTCTTCTTGTTGCATTGATCCTTTTACCATTATGTAATGTCCCTCTTTGTCTCTTATGATCTTTGTTGCTTTAAAGTCTAATTTATCAGAGATGAGAATTGCAACTCCTGCTTTTTTTTGCTCTCCATTTGCTTGGTAAATCTTCCTCCATCCCTTTATTTTGAGCCTTTGTGTATCCTTGCATGTGAGATGGGTTTCCTGGATACAGCACACCGATGGGTTTTGTCTTTTTATCCAATTTGCCAGTCTGTGTCTTTTGATTGGGGCATTTAGTCCATTTACATTTAGGGTTAATATTGTTATGTGTGAATTTGATACTGCCATTTTGGTGCTAGCTGGCTGTTTTGCCCTTTAGTTGAGCTGGTACTTGTTGTTCCTTTATATGTGTAGAGCCTCTTTCAGGAGCTCTTGTAGAGCTGGCCTGGTGGTGACGAAATCTCTGAGTACTTGCATGTTCCCAAAGGATTTTATTTTTCCTTCACTTATGAAGCTTAGTTTGGCTGGATAGGAGATTCTGGGTTGAAAGTTCTTTTCTTTAAGGATGTTGAATATTGGCCCCCATTCTCTTCTGGCTTGTAGGGTTTCTGCTGAGAGATCTGCTGTGAGTCTGATGGGCTTCCCTTTGTGGGTAACCCGACCTTTCTCTCTGGCTGCCCTTAGTATTTTCTCCTTCATTTCGACCCTGGTGACTCTGACGATTATGTGCCTTGGGGTTGCTCTTCTTGACGAATATCTTTGTGGTGTTCTCTGTATTTCCTGGACTTGAATGTTTGCCTGCCTTGCTAGGTTGGGAAAGTTTTCCTGGATAATATCCTGCAGAGTATTTTCCAGCTTGGATTCATTCTCTTCGTCGCATTCGGGTACGCCTATCAAACGTAGATTAGGTCTTTTCACATAGTCCCACATTTCTTGGAGACTTTGTTCATTCTTTTTTACCCTTTTTTCTCCAGTCTTGCCTTCCCGTTTTATTTCATTGAGTTGATCTTCGACCTCTGATATCCTTTCTTCTGCTTGGTCAATTCGGCTGTTGATACTTGTGCATGCTTCACGAAGTTCTCGTGTTGCAGTTTTCAGCTCCATCAATTCACTTATATTCCTTTCTATTTTGTCCATTCTTGTTAGCATTTCGTCAAATCTTTTTTCAAGGTTCTTAGTTTCTTTGCATTTGGTTAGAACATGTTCTTTAAGTTCACAGAAGTTTCTTACTACCCATCTTCTGAATTCTGATTCTGTCATTTCATCACACTCATTCTCCATCCAACCTTGTTCCCTTGCTGGCGAGGAGTTGTGATCCCTTTTAGGAGGAGAGGTGTTCTGGTTTCGGGTGTTTTCATCCTTTTTGCGCCGGTTTCTTCCCATCCTTAAGGATTTATCCACCTGTCGACTTTGTAGTTGCTGGCTTTCAGATTGGGTCTCAAATCTTTCAGATTGACGTTCTGTTTGTTGATGATGAGGTTATTTCTGCTTCTTGGTTTTCCTTCTGACAGTCTGGCCCCTCTGCTGTAGGTCTGCTGAGGTTCACTCCAGGCCCTGCTTGCCTGGGGTTCACCTGCAGCAGCTGTTGAACAGCAAGGGTTGTTACCAGTTTTCTTCTTCTTCTATCTTTGTCCCAGAAGGATACCCGCCTAGTGTCAATCTGATCTCTCCTCTATGAGGTGTCTTTTTGGATATATAGGGGTCAGGGAGCTGCTTGAGGAGATGGTCTTTTCTTTATAGGAGCTCAAATGGTGAGCTGTGAGCTCTGTTGTTGTTCATTCAGAGCTGCTGGGCAGGTACTTTTAGGTCTGCTGCAGCAGAACTCATAAACTGCTTTTTGTTCCCGGGTGCTCTGTCCCAGGGATTTAGGGCTTTATTTATGAGTTTCCGTTATGCTGCTGCCTTCTTTTTTTTTTTTTTTCTTTTTTTCCTTCAGACCTGCCCAGCCCAGGAAGGAGGCAGCCTAGTCACTGTCGGCCTATAGCAGCTTTGCTGAGCTGCTGTGGGCTGCGCCCCGCTGCCGAGTGAACTTCCCTGCAGTCCTGTTTATATGGTTGTAGTTAGAACTGCTTTGGCGATGGTGGCCCGCCTCTGTTGGGGCGGAGTCTCTGCTGTGGCGTGTTGCCTTGGCAATGGCGGGCTGCCTCAGCAATGGCGGGTTGCCTTGGCAACGGCGGGCTGCCTCGGTAATGGCGGACGCCCCTCCCCCACAGAGCTGGACTGTCCCGGGTTCAGCTGCGCTTGCTGTGAAATTCTCAATCCAGAGTTTCTGGTTGCTGTTCTTTTGTGGGGGTGGGGCCAGCCGAGCCTGATCGCCTGGCTCCCTGCCTCAGAGCCTTTTTTAAGTTGGTGTTCCAGTCGCCTGTTGAAGAGGCGCCGGGGTCTGTTTGTTTTCCCCTGCGGCCACTCACTGCGTTGGCTTAAACAGCGGCACTGAGGTTTGTGGCGCTTTTTTTTCTTTTTTTTTTTTTTGCCCTGGAATCTACTGTCCTGGTTCTCTGCTCAGTCCCCTTTTTGAACCAGCATATGGGCGACTTCCCGTGGCTCCAATCGCCAGCCAAAAGGGCACCCGGACCGGTGTATTTTGTACGGAGAACCGCGGCTCCGGGGCGCCGACAAAGCAGCCGCGCGGGGCAGAGCAGCGGCGCTGGCCAGCACAGCAGCGCTGGCCACAACAGCCGCGCTGGCGAGCGTGGAGCACCTCTGCCCGGGAATTTCCTAGTCTGTGGGCAATAAAAACGCGGCGTCCACTCACCCTCTGCGCTTTCACTGGGAGCTGCAATCCTGAGCTGTTCCTAAACGGCCATCGTGGATCTCCCCTCTTTTACATCCTTTGTTAGTTGTATTCCTAGGTATTATATTCTCTTTGCAGCAATTGTTAATGAGAGTTCATTCTTGATTTGGCTCTCTTTAAGTTTGTTATTGGTGTATAGGAATGCTTGTGATTCCTGCACGTTGATTTTGTATCCTGAGACTTTGCTGAAGTTGCTTATCAGTTTCAGGAGATTTGGGGCTGAGACAATGGAGTCTTCTAAATATACAATTGTCATCTGCAAATAGAGGCAATTTGACTTACTCCTTTCCTAATTGAATACCTTTTATTTCTTTTTCTTGCCTGATTGCTCTTGCTAGAACTTCCAAAACTATATTGAATAAGGAGTGGTGAGAGAGGGCATCCTTGTCTAGTGCCAGATTTCAAAGGGAATGCTTCCAGTTTTTGCCCATTCAGTATGATATTGGCTGTAGGTTTGTCATAAATAGCTTTTATTATTTTGGGATACATTCCGTTGATACCTAGTTTCTTGGAAGTTTTTAGCATAAAGGGCTGTTGAATTTTGTTGAAGACCTTCTCTGCATCTATTGAGGTAATCATGTGGTTTTTGCCTTTGGTTCTGTTTATGTGGTGGATTATGTTTACAGACTTGCATATGTTGAACCAGCATTGCATCCCCGGGATGAAGCCTACTTGATCATGATGGATAAGCTTTTTGATGTGCTATTGCAATCAGTTTGCTAGTGTTTTATTGAAGATTTTTGCATCTATGTTCATCATTGATATTGGCCTGAAGTTTTCTTTTTTGGTTGAGTCTCTGCTGGGTTTTGGTATCAGGATGATGCTGGTCTCACAAATTGATTTGGGAAGGATTCCCTCTTTTTGGATTGTTTGGAATAGTTTCAGAACGAGTGGTACCAACTGCTCTTTGTATGTCTGGTAGAATTCGGCTGTGAACCCATCTGGACCTCAGCTTTTTTTGGTTGGTAGGCTATTAATTGCTGCCTCAACTTCAGCCCTTGCTATTGGTCTATTCAGGGTTTCAACTTCTTCCTGGTTTAGGCTTGGGAGGGTGCAAGTGTCCAGGAATTTATCCATTTCTTCCAGGTTTACTGGTTTAGGTGTATATAGTTGTGTGTAGTAATCTCTGATGGTAGTTTGTATTTCTGTGGAATCAGTGATGATATCCCCTTTATCATTTTTTATTGCATCTATTTGATTCTTCTCTCTTTTCTTTTTTATTAACCTGGCTAGTGGTCTATTTTGTTGATCATTTCAAAAAACCAGCTCCTGGATTTATTGATTTTTTGAAGGGTTTTTTGTGTCTCTATCTCCTTCACTTCTGCTCTGATCTTAATTATTTCTTGTCTTCTGCTAGCTTTTGAGATTTTTTGGTCTTGCTCCTCTAGCTCTTTCAATTTTGATGATAAGATGTTGATTTTAGTTCTTTCCTTGCTTCTCATGTGGGCATTTATTGCTACAAATTTCCCTCTAGAAACTGCTTTAAATGTGTCCCAGAGATTCTGGTACGTTATGTCTTTGTACTTGTTGGTTTTGAAGAACATCTTTATTTCTGCCTTCATTTCATTGTTTATCCAGTCAACATTCAAAAGCCAGTTGTTTAGTTTCCATGAAGTTGTGTGGTTCTGAGTTAGTTTCTTAATCCTAAGTTCTAATTTGATTTCCCTGCAGAGAGACTGTTTGTTATGATTTCTGTTTTTTTGCATTTGCTGAGGAGTGATTTACTTCCAATTATGTGGTCAATTTTACAGTAGGTGCGATGTGGTGCTGAGAAGAATGTATATTCTGTGGATTTAGGGTGGAGAGTTCTGTAGAGGTCTATTAGGTTTACTTGGTCCAGATCTGAGTTCAAGTTCTGGACATCCTTATCAATTTTCTGTCTTGTTGATCTGTCTAATATTGACAGTGGAGTGTTAAAGTCTCCCATTATTATTGTGTGGGAGTCAAAGTCTCTTTGTAGGTCATTAAGAACTTGCTTTATGTAACTGGGTGCTCCTGTATTGGTTGCATATATATTTAGGATTGTTAGCTCTTCTTGTTGCATTGATCCTTTTACCATTATGTAATGCCCTTCTTTGTCTCTTTTGATCTTTGTTGGTTTAAAGTCTACTTTATCAGAGACTAGGATTGCAACTCCTGCTTTTTTTTACTCTCCACTTGCTTGGTAAATCTTTCTCCATCCCTTTATTTTGAGCCTATGTGTGTCCTTGCATGTGAGATGCGTTTCCTGGATACAGCAGACTGATGAGTTTTGACTTTTTATCCAATTTGCCAGTCTGTGTCTTTTGATTGGGGAATTTAGCCCATTTACATTTAAGGTTAATATTGTTATGTGTGAATTTCATCCTGCCATTTTGATGCTAGTTGGTTGTTTTGCCCATTAGTTGACACAATTTCTTCATTGTGTTGGTGGTCTTTACCATTTGGTACATTTTTGGAGTGGATGGTACTGGTTGTTACTTTCTATGTTTAGTGCTTCTTTCAGGAGCTCTTGTAAGGCAGGCCTGGTGGTAACGAAATCTCTCAGCAAGTGCTTGTTCATAAAGGATTTTATTTCTCCTTCGCTTATGAAGCTTAGTTTGCTGGATATGAAATTCTAGGGTGAAAGTTCTTTTCTTTAAGGATGTTGAATATTGGCCCCCACTGTCTCCTGGCTTGTAGGGTTTCTGCCAAGAGATCTGCTGTGAGTCTGATGGGTTTCCCTTTGTGGGTAACCTGACCTTTCTCTCTGGTTGCCCTTAGCATTTTTTCCTTCATTTTAACCCTGATGAATCTGATGATTATGTGCCTTGAGGTTGCTCTTCTTGAGGAATATCTCTGTGGTGTTCTCTGTATTTCCTGGACTTGAATGGTGGCCTGTCTTGCTGTGTTGGGGAAGTTCTCCTGGATAATATCCTGAAGAGTGTTTTCCAGCTTGGATTCATTCTCTCCATCACATCCAGGTACACCTATCAAATGTAGATTAGGTCTTTTGACATAATCCCATATTTCTTGGAGGCTTTGTTCATTTCTTTTCACTGCTTTTTCTCTAATCTTGCCTTCTCATTTTATTTCATCGAGTTGATCTTCAGTGTCTGATATCCTTTCTTCTCCTTGGTTGATCCTTTTTTCTGCTTGGTCAATTTGATATTGAAACTTGTGCATGCTTTGCGAAGTTCTTGTGTTTTGTTTTTCAGCTCCATCAAGTCATTTATATTTTTCTCTAAGCTGTTTATTCTTGTTAGCATTTTGTCAAACCTTTTTTCAAGGTTCTTAGTTTCTTTGCATTGGGTTAGAACATGTTCTTTTAGCTCAGAGAAGTTTATTACCCACCTTCTGCAGCCTGTTTCTGTCAATTCATCACACTCATTCTCCATCCATCTTTGTTCCCTTGTTGGTGAGAAGTCGTGATCCATTGGAGGAAGAGAGGAGTTCTGGTTTTGGGTGTTTTCATCCTTTTCATGCTGGTTTCTTCCCATCTTTGTGGATTTATCCACCTGTGTTTTTTGTAGTTGGTGACTTTCAGATGGGGGTCTCTGAGTGGATGTCCTTTTTATTGATGTTGAAGTTATTTCTTTCTGTTTTTTTAGTTTTCCTTCTAACAGTCAGGCCCCTCTGCTGTAGGACTGCTGGAGGTCCACTCCAGACCCTGCTTGCCTAGGGATCATCTGTGGGAGCTGCAGAACAGTAAGGGTTGCTGCCAGTTTCTTCTTCTGTTATCTTCGTCCCAGAAAGATACCTGCCAGATGTCAGTCTGAACTCTCCTTTATGAGGTGTCTCTTTGGATATACAGGAGTCAGGGAGCTGCTTGAGGAGACAGTCTGTCCTTTATAGGAGCTCAAGTGCTGAACTGTGAGCTCCATTGTTCCGTTCAGAGCTGCTGGGCAGGTACGTTTAAGTCTGCTGCAGCAGAACTCATAACCACCTTTTTTTCCCATGTGCTCTGTCCTGGGAATGTGGGGCTTTAATTATAAGTTCCTGACATGCTGCTGCCTTTTTTCAGAGATGCCCTGCCCAGCAAAGAGGTAGCCTAGTCACGGTCTTCCAGTAGAGGCATTGCTGAGCTGCCGTGGGCTCTGCCCAGCTGCTATGTGAACTTCCTTGTGGTTTTGTTTACAGAGGTAAAGTTAGAAATGTCTCAGTAATGGTGGTCTGTCTCAGTAATGGCAGACTGCCTCTGTAATGGCGGATTGCTTCAGTAATGGTGGACTGCCTCAGTAATAGCAGACTGCCTCGCTAATGGCAGACTGCCTCGGTAATATTGGACACCCTTCTACCGACAGAGCTGGACCGTCCAGGGTCTAGTTGCACTTGCTGTGAAACTCTCAATCCAGAGCATTTCAGATTGCTGGTCTTTGTCGGGGTGGGACCCACTGAGCCAGATCACCTGGCTTCCTGTGTTGGCCCCCTTTTTCAGTTCAATGGGCAGCTCTGTCTCCTAGCCATTCCAGGCACCAGTTGAAACGGCCACCCAGATTTGTGTGAGTTTTTTTGCAGAGACCCACTGCACTGGCTGAAACAGCTATGCTGGAAACTCATGGTGCTTTTCAGCATGGGAATCTCCTGGCCTGTGGGCAATAATAACTCATTTGGAAATGCAGTGATCAATTACCTTCTGCATTGTTCTTGCTGGGAACTGCATTCCAGAGCTGTCCCTATTTGGCCATCTTGGATCCTCAATCCTTCTTCTGAGAATTTTAAAGTTTTAGACTTAATTTTTATATTTAGAGTTAATTTTTGTATATATCATGAAGTGTAGATTAAACTTCATCTTTTAGCTTATGGTTTTCCAGTTATTCCAAGACCATTTGTTGAGACGGCCATTTGTTGAGACCATTTGTTGTTCCTTCTGCAGAATTGATCTTTTTCTTTAATATTTTGTTTGAATTTCAAGGTATTCAAAGGGGACTTGAAACCTGGCAAAAAGTTTGAACCTAGAGGATAACATGTATCCCAAAGAAGGAAGCAAGTTATCAACACAGGTTTTTAATTCTCTCCTATACTTTCTACAGGAAGAATTATAGATATAAATAGTCATCAGTGACTAAAAAGTGAGCTACATCATCAAATAAAGATTCAATTATGTGTCCTGGTGTGGTGGCTCACACTTGTAATCCCAGCACTTTGAGAGGCTGAGGCCAGGAATTTGAGACCAGCCTGGCCAACACTGCGAAACCTCATCTCTGATAAAAATTTAAAAATTAGCCAGATGTGGTGGGGCATGCCTGTAATCTCAGCTACTTGGGAGACTGAGGCATGAGAATCACTTGAACTTGTGAGAAGGAGGTTGCAGTGAGCTGAGATCATGCCACTGCACTCCAGCTTGGGCAACAGAACAAGACTCTGTCTCAAAAACAAAAAATTCTATAATGTTCTTAGAGTAGTATCAGGTACCAAGCAGGCAAGAAAAGGGTTGATCTACCATGAAAAAGTTTCAACCAAACATTTCCCCAAACTCAAATTTTATCTTTGCATTTTATTCTGGAGTATTTTATTTATGCTCTGAAATCAGGAAAGCTAAGACACCCTCCCTCTATTCTCGAAATTTACCAGTTAAGACTTTGCTTCCTGTGTTTCCCAATTTACAATTATCTATCTATATGCTTAATCCAATACCTTGGACATTCATTAGGAGAAGTGGTACACATTAAGCAAAGCATAGGATAGGGCAGGTTCGATGAAAAAATAAAATTTAACTATTAGATAAAGATTTTAGATGACAACAGTCACTTTAATCTAAAATCTAAAGTTAAATTGTCACATTTTTTACGTTCATTCACTTGTTTGTGACATTTTGCCAATCACCCCAGAAGCTGGAAACTTCTTTTAGTTTGAGATAAAAAAAAAAAAGAGACTTCTTTTATCTCACACAAAAAAAGTTAATTTGCCATAAATAACAATTTGTCTTGAAACCTCAAAGTTTATTTTAAAATTAAGTTGATCCTTCTTAATTATGGTCCTTCAAAGGAACTTCTGAACTTGACATTTGATGGGAAACTGCAGACAGCAAACCAGGAATAATAACCTTTAGAAACTAACGACATGGCAGAGACAGCCCGAGGAGGTAATTGAGAAAGGAAGGCTATCATAGGGCCTCATGGTTTCATGAACCAAAGTATTATGAGAATTTGCTGGCGGTCATCTAGGAAAATCTTCAACAGAGATTTGACTCAAGTCTTTAATTCACTGTAAACAACCAGCTACAATGTTCCTTTTATTTTCCTGGGTTATAGACAGAACACCCAAGAGCTCCGAGTGCATTGGCAATGACACTTTTCTCTGCCCCTTTTTCACCTGGGAAAGAATTGGGTCAAAACAGCACATTTCTTTGGATTTTTCTGAGATAGAGTTTCAGGTACTTTTTACCCATTTAGGATTTTAGGTGATATGCATGCATCTAACTTTTGGGGATGACAGAAACCTAGAATGGTCTTTGGCCACATGGCCCCTCCTCCCACTCCATGAAAGATGCCATCTGGTATCACAGGAGAGAATGGGGCGAAGACCAGAGGGGAGCCGAGTTCTAAGTCTCTAAGGCCATCCATTTCCTGGGCATTCCATTTATGAAAGCCAGTAAATTCACACTTTTTTCTTAAACTTTTGAAATGAGGTTCAGTTTCTTGCAAGCGAAATCTTTACAAATACATCTGTTGTGGCCAGAATGACATGTGAATATGGGGAGCAGTTTGCAAGCAGTCAGATAATAATCATAGCTACCATTTGTTGCAGATACAATTTGCATGCAACTCCAGGCTATTTAGGTACATTATCTCCTTTAATTCTAACGCCATTCAAGAGGATGTATTACTATCTCCATTTTTCAAAAGAGGATATTGTAGCTCAGAGAGGCTCAGTAACTTGCTCAAAATCATACAGCTAGTAAATGAGGAGGCTGGCATTAAAAATTAGAGCTAACTTCAAAGGCCTTTAACCACAAG
Organism: Sapajus apella; assembly: GCF_009761245.1. Taxonomy (NCBI): domain Eukaryota; kingdom Metazoa; phylum Chordata; class Mammalia; order Primates; family Cebidae; genus Sapajus; species Sapajus apella. The sequence continues at coordinate 62,269,393 of NW_022436942.1, forward strand.
GTGCTGAGTTCTGAAAGGGCCCTGTGGCTACACCAGGGGTCAGATGAATTGGGCTCCAGATAACAGATTTCACCATGTGTTGATGAAGATTATACAGCTCATAGGCAAGGCTGGTGGGCTCTTTCCTGAGTGCTTGGCTACTATAAGACCATTCCAGAGGCCAAGAAATAGTAAGTGCTGACTCATCTGAACAGGGGGCTCATCTTTCCCTGTCCAGCATGTTGCCAACTCTGAAATCGCTTTAAGATGAAACAAGCGGCTTTAGGATGCTGACAAAGGCACGTCAATTGCAAGGCACAGGAGTAGTAAGCCAAGAAGGTAAGTACCTGAAACAGATTGTGGTAGGAAACCTTAAGCCATATGGAAAGAGTGGAGTCCTTGAGAAGCATGTAGTTTCAACAGCAAGTTTGCTGTAAAAATGTGTGTGTGTGTGTGTGTGTGTGTGTGTGTGTGTAATTGCGTAAAGATTTGGCACCGCTGAATTGCATCCTCTTCTTCCTCCTTACAATTTCATCTCATCTCTGATGGTGGCACTTCTTGGGTTTCAAAAACAAAAAATCCCAAATGGAGAAGACACGGTTTCTGACTGAGGGCACTGGAATTAAGTGGAAAATCAAGTGGAAATGCTTTTCTAACACAATTAGTATATTAGACTGTGGGCCTTGGAGTCAGATGTGCCTGGGATCAAATCCTGGCTCCACAATGTATAAGAACCCCTTCCCTTAGAAACTTAATATTCCTCACTTATAAAATGTCTTTAACATCATTTTACAACCAACTTGTTAATAAGTAATTCAGGCAAAAAACCTCAGTGCATGCTAAAAGGATAGGGTAAAATGTTGTTGGGGTACAGAAATTTCACAATCTCGAAGTAATCACACTTAAGATCAACAAAACGAAACAAATTGAAATCCTGTGACTTGAAATGTGTTAAATAGCAATGTGTTCCTGCCAGTGATATTTAACCTGATTCTATCATGGATAAGGTCACAGTCAAATCCAAAACATGGATCAATCTGAAGACAAACTGCCTTGGTCTCTTCAAATATGTCAATGTCATGAACAACAACAACAACAGAAAAACACACGCTGGGAACTCTTTGGAGGCTTGAAAATGAAATGAAAAGTGTGAACCTTGACTGCATCCTGGACCAACTGTTTAAAAACAGCTAAAAAGTTTACTTTTGGGAAATTGGGGAAATATTATGGCATTAATATTAAATTTTCCTGAGTGAATGAATGTGGTATGGTTATATAGGAGTACATCATTGATGGTAGGAGACACATACATTAATTTAGGTGTGAAAGGTCAAGAGGTTCAGGGGTGTCTGTGTGTAGAAAGAGAGTGAGAGGTAAAGATTTGGCACTAATCTAGATACCTGAGATGCGCTAATGTTGCAAAATTGGTTGAGCGTCATACTTTTCTTGCAACTTTTCTATAAATTAAAATTCTTTCTAAATAAAAATTTGAGGAAATGAAATAATATTATAAGGTTTTATGAGGATTAAATGCATTTAGTACCTATAACAGTACTTGGCAAACAGTTGGAACCCCACTTACACAAGCCATGCCATGAAGATTGTGTGATCCTAGGGAAATCACTCCATCTCTCTCTGTCTCAGTTTCCTCATCATTACGACTGAAGCAGACAATAATATTAGATGTAACATTCTAGAACTTTATATAATTATGCCCTCAAAAAAGTGATGGGAGTTGAAAGAATCAACATTGTTAAAATATGCATAACACCCAAAGCAATCTACAGATTCAATGTAGTCCCTATCAAAATTCCAATGGCATTTTTCATAAAACTAGAAAAAAAAATCCTAAAATGCATATGGAATCACAAAAGCTCCCAAATAAATAAAGCAATTTTGATGAAGAAAAAACTGAAGGCATCACATTTCCTAATTTTAAATAATATTTACAAATCTATAGTAATCCAAAAAGTATGGTACTGACATAAAAATAGACACATAGACCAATTGAATCAAGAATAGACATGGGGAGAGGATAGTCTCTTCAATAAGTGGTGTTGGGAAAACTGGATATTAACAAAAAAATGAAATTGGATTTTTTTTTTTTAGATGGAGTCTCGCTCTGTTGCTAGGCTGGAGTGCAGTGGCACGATCTCGGCCCACTGCAACCTCTGCCTCCCAGGTTAAAACGATTCCCCTGCCTCAGCCTCCCAAATAGCTGGGACTATAGGCATGCGCCACAAAACCCAGCTATTTTTTGTATCTTTAGTAGAGACGGGGTTTCACCATGTTGGCCAGGATGGTTTTGATCTCTTGACCTCGTGATCTGTCCACCTCGGCCTCCCAAAGTGCTGGATCAGATCCACAATTGGATCTATATCTTACATCATACACACAACCAACTCAAAATGAATTAAATATGTAAATATTAATTTTATTAACTATTAATTGAATAATAATTAAGTATTTAAGATGTGAAACTGTAAAACTAGAAGAAAACAGGGAAAGCTCCATGGCATTGGTCTTGGTAATGATTTTTTGAATATGACACCAAAAGCCCAGTCAACAAAAGCAAAACAAACAAATGGGACTACATCAAGCTAAAAAGTTTCTGCACTGCAAAAGAGCAATCAATATAATGAAAAAACAACCTGTGGAATGGGAGCGATTGTTTACAAACCATGTGTCTGATAAGAAGTTAATATCCAAAATATATAAAGAACTCATACAACTCAATAGCAAAAAAAAAAAAAAAAAAAAAAAAAAAAAAACCTGATTTAAAAATGGGCAAAGAATTAGAACAGACATTTCTCAAAAGAAGGCATAGGAATGGCCAACAGGTATATGAAAAGATACTTAATATCACTAATAATCAAGGAAATTCAATCAAAATCACAATGGGATATCACTTCACATCTATTAGAATGGGTATTATCAAAAAGTCAAAAGATAACAAGTATTGGTGAGGATGTAGAGAAAAGGGAACGCTTGTATATTGCTAGTGGAAATGTAAATTTGTATAGCCATTATGGAAAACAATATGGAGGTCTGTCAAAAAATTAAAAATAGAACTACCATACGATGCAGCTGTCCTACTCTGGGGTATATATCCAAAGGAAAGAAAATCAGTATCAAAGGTATATCTGCACTCCCATGTTCATTGCAGCACTATTTATTTTTATTTTATTTTATTATTATTTTTGAGATGGAGTCTTGCTCTGTCATCACCCATGCTGGAATGCAGTGGTGTGATCTCCGTTCGCTGCAGCCTTTGCCTCTTGGGTTCAAGTGATTCTCTAGCCTCAGCCTCCTGAGTAGCTGGAATTACAGAGGCACACCACCACGCCCAGCTAATTTTTGTATATTTTTAGTAAAGATGGGGTTTCACCATGTTGGCCAGGCTGGTCTTGAACTCCTGACCTGAAGTGATTGGCCTGCCTTGGCCTCCCAAGGTGCTGGGATTACAGGTATGAGCCACCACACTGTAGCACTATTCAGAATAGCCAAGATATGGAATTAATCTGTGTCCATCAGTGGATAAGTGGATAAAGAAATGTGGTATATATATGAGTATGTGTGTGTGTAGACATATATACACACAAAATAAAATAATATTTCACCTTAGAAAAGAAGAAATTCATGCCATTTGTGACAATATGGGTGAACCTGGAAGATATCATGCCAAGTGAAATAAGCCAGGCAAAGAAAAATAAATACTGCATGATTTCACTTACCTGAGAAATCTACCAAGTTGAACTTACATAAACAGAGAGTAGAGGGTGGTTACCAGGGACAGGGAGGTGGAGATGTGGGGAAATGTTGATCAAAGGGTATAAGCTTGCAGTTATAAGCTGAGCAAGTTCTAGAGAACTGATGCACAGCATTGAAAATTATTACTAATAATGTGTTGTATACTTGTAATCTGCTATGAGAGTAGATCTTAAGAGTTCTCACCACACATACACACAAGGTAACTATGAGGGTGATGGATTTGTTCATCAGCTTGATTGTGTAATCATTTCACAATGTGTATATTAAAACATTGTACTCTTTGAATATGTATATATGTGTGTGTGTGTATATGTGAGTGTGTGTGTGTGTGTGTGTGTGTGTGTGTGTGTGTGTATATATATTTTTTTTTTCAGAGACAGGATTGTCATTCAGGCTGGAGTGCAAGTGCAATCACAGCTTACTGTAACCTTAAACTCCTGGGCTCTATATAGCCTCCCACCTTGGTCCCCCAAAGCACTGAGATTACAGGCATAAGCCACCATGGTTGGCTGAATATATTCATTTTTTTAATTTGTCAATTATACCTCAATAAAGCTGAAGAAAACAAACCAAAAAGACCCCCACTTATTTTAAGAGCTAATATTTGATAAAATGTTCTTGCCGGGCACAGTGGCTCACGCCTGTAATCCTAGCACTTTGGGAGGCCAAGGTGGGTGGATCACCTGAGGTCAGGAGTTCAAGGCCAGCCTGGCCATCATGGAGAAACCACATCTTAAAAAAAAAAAAAATTCTTATCACTTTATGTCATTTTAATTATTTAGACAATATTATAAGAACATGGTTACTTCCTTAAAAATTATTTATTCCTGTAGAATTGCTATCTTTGATAACAGTATCTGCAGTTCACTCACTGTTATTCAAATGAGTCAGATTAACTATACATCGCTTTGAAATAAAAAACAACAAATTGAAAAATTAAGCATCCCATTTTCTAAGTACTATGAAACTGGAGTGCATAAGGTACTTTTAGCTTTTTAGATGCTGTAATATAACTTTACTGGCCATAAATTTGTAAGTTCAGAGTTCTACTGAATATGAGAATAAATATATTTTTTAACATTAAAAAAAGTGATTGGGGAATCAGCATTGTTTTCTGGCAAGGTGTTAGAGATTTTGCTATTAGAATGCAAATATGAGTTAACTAGCTAAAAAAGGTAAGAAGGGGCCGGGCACAGTGGCTCATACCTATAATCCCAGCACTTTGGGAGGCCTTGGTGGGCAGATCACTTGAGGTCAGGAATTCCAGACCAGCCTAGCCAAAATGGTGAAACACTATTGCTACTAAAAATACAAAAATTAGCTGGGTGTGGTGGCACACATCTGTAATCCCTGCTCTTGGGAGGCTGAGACAGGAGAATCGCTTGAACCTGGGAGGTGGAGATTGCAGTGAACCGAGATTACATCACTGCACTCCAGCCTGGGTCACAAAGTGAGAGTCTTTCTCAAAAAAAAAAAAAAAAAAAAAAAAAAAGCTAAAGCTAAAAAGGGATAAGGGCCCAAACTAGGACAAGAAGGTAATTAGGGTAGCTCCCTTGGCATTTCATTTATTCATTCAACAAACATTTACTCAACCTTTACAAATATACCAGACACCCAGGCACTAGAGATTCAAAGATAAGTCCCCAGTTAGTCCACATTTGGGGGAAGGGAGAGGAAGACACCAGTAAATATACAATGGCAATGCAGTATGCTTAGAAGCCTTGGTAAATGTAAGCATAGGGTATTGTTTTAGCACCAAGGAGGGGCACCTGACCTAGATCATGGGGGTCAGGAAAGGCTCCTGGTCTCCACCAAACCAAGCCAAGGTACTCCATTCATTCTTATGCTTCCTTACTAGAATGCAAGCTCCAGGGACAGGATGGGTACTACATTAATCATTTCTGTATTTCGAATTATTGGCAAGTATTTGGCACTTGGTACTGTGGCAGCCTTGATATCTGGCTGATCCGACAGCTCTTCCCATCCTTTTCTCCTTTGCCTGTTTTCCATAAGAGAGACAGGAAAATCCAAATAAAGATTTCACCAGCCTTCTTTGCTAGTAGTAGCCACATAATACAGATCTGATGCTCAGAGATTTAAGAGGAAGTCTATGGGAACATCTGAGAAAGCTTTTCCTTTCTGGATGAAGTGTCAACTCCCCCTTCCTCTTGCCTTGGATGGGGCCTTAATGACTGGAGCTGGGCAGCCACTTGAGACCATGAAGGAGAAGTCAAGAGCTACATAGAATGGTCAGCTCTTACGTTACTGAACTGCTGAATATTGACATACCTCCTCCAAACTTCTTATGTGAGAAAAATCAACCCATGTGTTTAAGCTGCTGTAAATTGATGTCTCTGGTACTTGAAGTCAAAGACATTCCAGCAAATTAAATAGGTGCTCAAGAAATGTTTGCAGAACTGAGTCCTGGGGATAAACTGATTGTGGGGAATTGAGAGAGGGATCAGAGTTGTAAAGAGGCAGAAAACTGATAGGAAGTCAGTGATAGAGAACTGGAGAACCAAGGAAGTGATGCCAGACAGCTTAAGAACATGTAGAGCAGGTTGTCCGATCTTCTGGCTTCCCTGGACCATACTGGAAGAAGAATTATCTTGAGCCACACATAAAATACACTAACACGAACCATAGCTGATGAGCTAAACAAACAAACAAACAAAAATCACACACACACACACACACAAATCTCCTAACGTTTTAAGAAAGTTGACAAATTTATGTTGGGCTATATCCACAGCTGTCTAAGACAACATTCGGCCTGTGGGTCATGGGTTGGACAAGCTTGGGTTAGAGTAAAAGGCAGAGATCTGGAGCCAAGAAAAACCAGAATGTCTGTGGCAGAGTCTGGGAGAACATATTCTGGCTAACAAGATTCCAGCATGCAGAGAACAGGACTCGCTCCTCACTAGGACGGAGGCAGGGTGCATGGGAGTTGCAGACTACGTGCCCGCTTTCTCATCCTGTACACGCTTCCTGTTCGTGGCCCTAGGGACTCTGCTCACCTGGTTTTCCTCTACCTTTCTGACTGCTCATTCTCAGTCTCTGTCACTGATTGTTCTTACCTCCTGAACATCTAAATGTTGGAACACCTTAGCACCCAGTCCTCTGTTTCTTCTCTTCTTTCTCTGAACTCCCTTCTTAGGAGACTTCATCCTGTCTCCTGGCTTTAAATATCATTTATATGCTGACAACTCCCAAATTTCTGCCTCCAGGCCAGACCTCTCACATGGATTCCAGACTCCAGATGCCACTTGGCATCTCCACTTGAAGGCAGCCACGTGTCCAAAACTGAGCCTCGGATATTTCCCCCAAACACGCCCTTCCCATAATCTTCCCCAAATTAGTTCATGCTGACTCCATTTTGTTTTTATTTTTATTTTCGAGGCAGACTTTTGCTCTGTCACTCAAGCTGGAGTGCAGTGGCGCAATCTCGGCTCACTGCAACCTCCACCTCCTGAATTCAAGCAAGTCTCCTGCCTCAGCCTCCTGAGTAGCTGGGATTACAGGCGCTCACCAAAACACCTGCCTAATTAGCTAATTTTTGTATTTCTTTCTTTCTTTTTTTTTTTTTTTTTTTTGAAACTGAGTCTTGCTCTGTCATCAATTTGGAGTGCAATAGCATGATCTTGGCTCACTGAATGCCTCCCGGATTCAAGCGATTCTCCTGCCTCAGCCTCCCAAGTAGCTGGGACTACAGGCATATGCCACCATACCCAGCTAATTTTTCTATTTTTAGTAGAGACAGGGTTTCACCATGTTGGCCAGGATGGTCTTGAACTCCTGACCTCATGATCTGCCTGCCTTGGCCTCCCAAACTGCTGGGATTACAGGCATGAGCCACTGTGCCTGGCCAATTTTTGTATTTTTAATAGATACAGACTTTTGCCATATTGGCCAGGCTGATTTTGAACTCCCGACCTCAGGTGATCCACCTGCCTTGGCCTCCCACAGTTCTGGGATTACAGGTGTAAGCCACTGCACCCGGCCATGACTCCATTTTTTAAACTGCTCCACAAAAAATCAGCTTGGTGTTTCCTTGACCCCTCTGTGTTTCTCATTCCCATGTGGACTAACAGCAAATCTTGTCAGTTCTACTTTCAAAATAGATCCAGAATTTTTACCACCTTCTGTGGCTCTACCCTGGTACATTAGCCTTTGACTATATTATTCTGCCTTTGTCTCCCTTCAGTTGATTTTCAACAAAGCAGCCAGAGTGAGCCTGTGAAAATATGAGTCACATTGTGCTATGCTCTGTTCAAAACCTTCCAAGGCCTTCCTGTCTCTCTCAGAGGAAAATCCAAGTCATTATAGCATCCTTCCATAAGGTCTCACAGATCATGCTGGCCTCCTTGCCAGACAGCCTCCTGCCTCAGAGCCTTGCCACGTGATATTTCTGCTACCTGGAATGCTCTTCCCAGATATCTACATGGCTCACATCCCTCAGTCTCTTAGTCAAAAGCCCCTAACCCCAACAATGCACAAATTCCATCCCCTCAGCAATTACCATCTTCCAACAGACTGCTTCCTCATCACCAGTTTACTGTCTGCCCTCTAAATGATAGATTATATGCCCCATGAAGGCAAGGAATTCTGTTTCATTCATTGCCATATACCCAGCACCTAGACAAGTGCCTGGCAATATAAGCCTTCAGAAAACATTTATGGACTGAAGAGATGAATATACAACCCTGTCCTCAGGATGGTGCACAAGTATCTCAAACCCCCCCACATTCACAACTGAAATCAGCACCTCCTCTACAGAAACTCCTTCTCCGGGGTTCTCAGATTCCTCTTCAACTTCTCTCTCCTAACTCCTCCTTCAATCGCTGAGTCCTACTAATTACACCTCTGCAATAACCTCCCATCTGGCCTTCCTTCCTGCCTTTAGAATTTCTGTACCCTCCCCTTCCTCAGTTCATCACTGGCCTAATGGCCATAGTGACTATTTTGTTGTTTGATAATCATATCAAGTATCAAGTTCATTTTAAACACATATGCAGCTTGAGTAGCCTTCATTTTTGGTTCGATTTCCTTTTTTTTTTTTTTTTTTTTGCTTGAAACATTTCAAGTCAGCTGAAAAGTTGGAAGAATGAATACCCATATACCTTTCACCAGATCCACCAGTTGCTAACATGTTGACATATTTGCTTAATTGAACTTCATATGTACATATATATTTCTGGCAGTTGTAGACATCATGACACTTCTCCCCTAAATATTTCAGCATTCCTATCTTTATTTTCTTTTATTATTATTATTTTTTGAGACAGAGTCTCTCTCTGTGGCCAGGCTGGAGTGCAGTGATGTGATCTTGGCTCACTGCAACCTCCACCTCCTGGGTTCAAGCAATTCCCCTGCCTCAACCTCCCAAGTAGCTGGGACTATTGGTGCATGCCACACCCAGCTAAATTTTTGTATTTTAGTAGAGATGGGGTTTCACCATGTTGGTCAGGATGGTCGCGATCTCCTGACCTCGTGATCCACCTGCCTTGGGCTCCCAAAGTGTTGGGATTACAGGCGTTGAGCCACAGCGCCTGGCCTAGCATATTTATCTTTAAAAGAATGACGTTCTCCTATATATCCTCAATGCCACTATTACACCTAAGAAAAATCACATTAATAACATAACAGTAAGCAGTCTATATTCAAGTTTACTCCATTATTCAAATATTGTCTTTTACAGATTCTTTTAGTTTTTTTTTACTACTCATCAGCCGCACTCCATGCCCACTGCCTTTTTTTGATGACATTAATTTTTTTAAAAATAATACAAGCCAGTTGCCATGTAGAATTGCATTGAATGATTAAAACACAACTCTGAGTATTCCTTTCTTGACTAAAGCCTTTCACTGGAAACTGCTACAGAAGGTTAAGTTCCTTCTGCCTCCTCCAGGAGGCCTCACCTGATTGCCCTGCCTGGGTGCTCCCCTGGTCTCCATTCCTAACCCTGCACTCACCAGAATTTTTTTGTTTGTTTTTTCTGAAATGGAGTCTTGCTCTATCACCCAAGGTGGAGTGCAGTGGCACGATCTTGGCTCACTGGCAACTTCTACCTCCCAGGTTTAAGCAATTCTTGTACCTCAGCCTCCCAAGTAGCTGGGACTACAGGCATGGGTCACCACGCCTGGCTATTTTTTTGTATATTTGGTAGAGACAGGAGTTTCACCATGTTGGCCTGGCTGATCTCAAACTCCTGACCTCAAGTGATCCACTGCCTCGGCCTCCCAAATATTGGGGTTACAGGCATGAGCCACTGCACCCAGCCTAACCAGACTGTAGTCTAATACTGTGGTGTGCCTGTCTCCTCCACTAAACCACCAGACAGGCCATCAAGGAGAGGGACTGTGGCTTCCTCACCTCCATCTGCCTATCCTGCCCCAAGGGAGGAACTCAATAAATGTGTGTTGAACCAATGAGAATCAGGAGAGAGAAAGAAAAGGGAAGAGGCTCTTGTTGCTCTGCTCTTCAGTCCCAGGAATAAAGGGGTCAGCCAGAAGGAGGGGAAGTGTTCACAGTCCCATTCCAGGAATAAAAGCACAGGGCCCTGGTTGTCTTCTCAGCCTACCTGCTACCATCACAACAAGGAGCCCCAGAACTGTGCCCCCTGCACCTCTGTGAGCTTTCCTAGCCTGAGTGACTTCCGTGTGTGGTTTCTCTGTGGTAATCAATAGCTAAACCTTTAACATGAAATTGCCTGCAAGCCTGTCTTCAAGACAGACAAGAGAGATGGAGCTGGGAGCCACCACATAGCAGGCAAGGCACTAGGCAGTGGCATCTTCAAAGAGAGGAGGAAAGAAAGGTTGAGGCTCTGGGATCTGTGAATAGGAAGAAAAGGAGAGCTCAGAGAGTTGTTCTGGGCATGAGAAGAGGCCTGTAAGTTTAAAAATAAGTCCCTGAAGACTTTGCATGGGGAGCTGTTTTACCAAATGCCAAAGAGTTTAGGCACATGGCCAAACCTGGAAAGAATGTTTTGAGACCTGGCAGTGGCTAAGGGGATTAGCTCTGCCTTGGAAGAAAAGGCAAAGTGGGAAAGGCTCTTCAGAAAAATACTCCAAAAATCAGAGCCTCTATGTTTCACTTTACATGGTAGCTCTGATCAGCTGGTATGGCCTATTGGGACTGCTAGGTTGAAAATAAATCTAAAGCCAGTAAAAAAAAAGAAAGAAAGAAAGAAAAAAGAGTGCTGTGATTGATTAGTCATGTCTGCCATGGGTACAGGTAGGAGTAATAGGAAATTATCTGCAAATCAAAAGGGAAGATAAAAGGGGGGTTCCTAAAAGTACTGTTGAATGACTTAAATATGAGAGCTGTGTATGTTAGTGGAAATATGGGCTTTATCCTCAGACAGAGCTGACTGTGAATCCCAGTGCTGCCACATTTATTAGCTATGTAATTGTGAGTGACTTACAAAATCCTATCTGTAAAATGGGATCGTTCTGCATATTACAAAGCAAATTGCTACATAAGTATTACTTACTATTATTTTAACGCTTATGTAGCAATTCTATGTGCCAAGCATTGTTCTAAGACTTTTACAAATATTAATTCACTGATTATCACAACTTAAGGGTATTATTCCAATACACAGGTGAGAAAACTGAGGCTCAGAGAATTAAGAGAGCTGCCAAGGGTCACACAAGTAATGAGTGTCAGAGCTAAGATTCACATGCAGGCAGCCTGGCTATGAGTTCACATTCTTTTTTTTTTCTTTTTTTTTTTTTTTTTTTTGAGACAGAGTCTTGCTCTGTCACCAGGCGCCAGGCTGGAGTGCAGTGGCACGATCTCGGCTCACTGCAACCTCCGCCTCCCGGGTTCAAGCAATTCTCCTGCCTCAGCCTCCCAAGTAGCTGGGACTACAGGCATGCACCACCATGCCCAGCTAATTTTTGTATTTTTTTATTAGAGACGGGGTTTCACCACATTGGCCAGGATGGTCTCTATCTCTTGACCTTATGATTCGCCCGCCTCGGCCTCCCAAGAGTTCACATTCTTAACCACCTTGATAGTTACTACAGCCAACCACTTCCACTGCTACAGCTGCTAACAATGTCAAGCAACTGACATATCTCTGTGAGTTAACTCGCAAGACTTTTACCTTGAAGTTCTCAAATGCATAGAACATATTTAACAGAGGACAAGAGTAAGGGTTCACTGAAGGAAAGAGAAAGGACAAAATCAGGACCCAGGAGTCTAGCCTCTAACAAAATATCTCTTGCCTTTTAACTTTTTGCTATACATGAAAGGTTTAATCAGGATCCACCAAGATACATAGAACAGGTGTCTTACTCCATTCACTCAGCTGCAACAAAATACCACTAACTGGGTGGCTTTTTTTTTTTGACAGGGTCTTACTATCATCCAGGCATGACTGTAGCTTACGACAGCCTCAAATTCCTAGGCTCAAGCTATCCTCTCACCTCATTCTCCCAAGTAGCTGGGACTACAGGCACACACCACCATCAAGTCCAGCTAATTAAAAAAATTTTGTGTAGAGACAGTCTTGCTATGTTGCCTAGTCTGGTTTTGAGCTCCTGGCCTCAAGAGATCCTCCCACCTTAGCCTCCCAAAGTGCTGTGATTACAGGCATGAGCCATCATGCCTGCCCAAACTGACTGGTTTCTAAACAACAAAACTTTATTTCTTATAGTTCTGGAAGCTGGGAAGCCCAAGATCAAGGTGCTAGCAGGTTCAGTGACTGCTAAGGGCCTGCTTTCTGGTTTCTAGATTGCATGTTCTAGCTGTGTCCTCCATGGTGGGAGGGGTGAACCAGCTCTCTTAGGCCTATTTTTTTTTTTCTTTTTTTGAGACAGAGTCTTACTCTGTCACCAGACTGGAGTGCAATGGCATGATCTCAGTTCACTCCTGCCTCAGCCTCTCAAGTAGTTGGGACTACAGGTACATGCCACCATGCCCAGCTAATTTTTGTATTTTTAGTAGAGATGGGATTTCACCATGTTGGCCAGGATGGTCTCAATCTCTTGACCCTGTTATCCGCCCACCTCAGCCTCCCACAGTGCTGGGATTACAGACTTGAGCCACTGTGACCAGCCATTAGGCCTATTTTATAAGGACACTAATCCCATTGATGATGCTCTCATGACCTCACCACCTCCCAAAAGGCTCCACTTCCTAATATCATCACCTTGGGGTTAGACTTTCAACATACTAATTTTGAAGGGGACACAAACATTCAGACCATAGCACTAGGGGAGCAGGACAAGAGAGTCTTCAGTTTATAAAGAATTTGTCTTAGGCCGGGCGCGGTGGCTCGAGCCTGTAATCCCAGCACTTTGGGAGGCCGAGGCGGGTGGATCACGAGGTCAAGAGATCGAGACCATCCTGGTCAACATGGTGAAACCCCGTCTCTACTAAAAATACAAAAAATTAGCTGGGCATGGTGGCGCGTGCCTGTAGTCCCAGCTACTCAGGAGGCTGAGGCAGGAGAATTGCTTGAACCCAGGAGGCGGAGGTTGCGGTGAGCCGAGATCGCGCCATTGCACTCCAGCCTGGGTAAACAAGAGCGAAACTCCGTCTCAAAAAAAAATAAATAAATAAAAATAAATTAAAAAAAATAAATAAAGAATTTGTCTTGCTTTCTCCTGTGCTGGCATGAGAAATCCTTTCACTAAAGGCCTTTAGATCAGGGGTCAGCAAACAATGACCTTGGGTCAAATCCTGCCTGACACTAGTTTTTGTAAATGAAGTTTTGTTAGAACATAGCCATGCTTATTTTTTGTTTTCTCTATGGCTGTTTTAATACTATAACAGCAGAGTCAAACAGTTGACACAGAAACCATATGGCTTATCATCAGGCCTGTTGCAGAAAAAGTTTGCTGACCTCTGATCTCCACTTTAGGCCAGATTTTCTATATACCAGTACAACACACATGATAATCTTATGTCCTTAACTTGAGAAGGAAAAACAAGATATCCCCTTGGATAAGCTCCAGGGAAGGTATGAAATAGGATGTCCATAAGAAGAACCAAAATTAAAACAGCAGTGTGGCCTGAATAGCACATCTCAGCGTGTGCTGCTAGAAATGTTAATTTATGTTATGCGGTAAAGTGGTTGAGGGATCAACTGTTTGGAAATCGTTGTGTTAAACAACCTTAAGAGGATTTCTCCACTACAGGACTTCTTGGGATCTTTAAAATGCTATTATGCCTTGAGATCTCTAAGAGGGTAATACAGTTAACAGAGTTTCCCATGGGACTATGTTTTTCAGAACATTTTTTGGAAAATGCTGAAATTAAAAAGGATTTAGAATCACGTTTCTTGGGAACTGGAAATGAAAAGTATGAGGGCTGTGGCTTAATGAACCTCACTTTCTCTCAGCAAGGAAAGAGGAAGCACAAAGAAGAAATACTGAAAGACAGAATGAGAAAAAGAGAAAGAGAGAGAGGTATTTGAAGGAACAAAGCAAAGCCCTGGAAAGATGGCATTTGAGGATATGAGGAACACTTGGATGACTGAACTGTCAGAGAGAACCATGTGTCAAAAGCAGAGGTGTTGCCAAACACAGGGTACATGGTCACTTTTGTCATCACCACTGCCATCACCAGGACCATCAGAGAAGCTAACCTTTCCTGGGGCCTCACTACTTTGCAGATCCTGTATTATGTCCTTTATAGATATTATGTCATTTAATTTCCATTTTACAGTTGAGGAACTAGGGTGCATGCAAGTTAAACAAATCACCCGGAGTCAAGCTTAGAAGGTGTGTAAGAGGCAGCACATAGATTCAGTCCCGTAAGCCTGACCCAGAGTCCATGTTCTTACCACTTCATTGCACAGCTCTACTTCTAAGTGCATTAAAGGCAGAACTAGAATTCCATTATGTCATATAAAAAGGATCTTACACAAAAGTGCAACATCAAAAAGACAAAAACCAACCAATATCACTTTGGATATTTGGCTGCACAGGGCCAAACAATGAGAGGACTGATTTTTTTCCAAAGCACATCCAGATGTTCAGATATCACCATGTTTTCTTTCTTTCTTTCTCTCTCTCTCTCTTTTTTTTTTTTTAACTCTCATGTTAACTATCCTTCTTATTTCATAAATTATATATTAGGCTATATCAGGCTTATCCAATGTGTGACACTTGCTCATAAAGTAAATGTAAGATATTTTTTGAATATTTAAAAAGCATTTCAACCTAAACACCACGACTACTATATTTACAATAAGTCTCACTTAGATTTCCACAATGGCCAGTTCTTCCTGAGGGGATGGAGATCCTCAGAACAGCTTCCTAAGACAGATTCTGAAAACATGAATCACAGCTCAGTTAAATTAATTGTGGCTCAGAACATACCTTCACTAACGGCTAGCATTCATCCATGCCCTAATTGCTGATTTGTATCTTTAAAATTTGATACAAATAGTAAATTACAGTATTTGGGGGAGAAGGAGGAGAAACCCAGGTCTGGAAAAGCAGCCCAGTCTGTGAAAAATATTGCACATGGAAATGGCCGAAAAGGGCTCCACTGGAATGCTACAAATACTGACTAGGAAGTTTCTGAAGACGAAGTTCGTGTGGGGCAATCTGACACCTCTGATTTACTTTCTTGGGTCTGGAGCAGAATAAAGAACTGCAGCAGAAATGGAACAAATGCACGCTGCTTGTAAATTTCTCTATTTACCTGGTGAATGGTGAGGATAGGGCTTTGGGCTCCCCGGTCCAGAAGAGCTGCAAGGCAGAGCATTCAAATCGTGGCTGGCCTTGGGCTGCTGCCCTCACGCTGCATCGGCTGCTTCTAAGATCCCATTGGAAGTCCCAAAGGGCTGGAGAGCCCCAAGGCCAATATTACGTTTCCAAAAGAATATTCCTCCCCGACTCGCACCCCCCTTTGCTTGCGTTGACTTTCGAGCGGCTTGGGTTTCTTCCACCTCTGCGCGAAGCCGCTGGGAACTCAGGAGTAGCGCTGGCAGAGAGGGGCGGTCCCAGAAACCACTTCCAGATGTGCTCAGCTGGCCGGCTCGGATGAGCCAGACTTCCTCTGGCTAAGTGCAAAACATTAAAACAAAACAACGCTGTTCTGAAGGAAAAGACACAAAACCAGAGAAGAGCAAATGCTTGCAGAGTGACTTTCTACCACACGTTGAGTCAAAGGCAAACTTTGAAAGAACTCAAATGAAAAATAAACTTCATGCTGATTTGAGAATCTTCATGACCACTAGCTTCTCATGAAATCTAGTCACTGAAATGCTGTTCTCCCCAAATCAAAACCCAGGTAACAACTGTGGTCTCCTTCTACCAAGGCAATAATGACAAAAGTTTCAAGATGGAGTATTTTTGTGCCTGAACAAAAGAGGAATCAGTGAGGAATCAGGCAGGGAGCTGGGAGCTGACTTCAATAGCAATCCACACTGTTCTGTATTTCTGCCCTGGGTTCTCAGACTCAGGAGACAGTACCAGCACTTTGTCTGGGATCACAGAATTTATTTCTGCAAAGGCCCCTATTCCTAATTCCTATAAGGATATACGGATCTCCTTGCTCGCTGTGTCTTTCTAAAGTAGTACTCTTAAACAGAAATAAAATGCAAGCCACACTGTAATTTTACTTTTTTTTTAGATGGAGTCTCACTCTGTTACCCAGACTGGAGTGCAATGGTGCAATCTCGGCTCACTGCAACCTCCGCCTCCCCAGTTCAAGCAATTCTCCTTGCTTTAGCCTCCTAAGCAGCTGGGATTACAGGCACCCGCCACCATGCCAGGCTAATTTTTGTATTTTTTTTTTTTAGTAGAGATGGGGTTTCACCATGTTGGCCAGGCTGGTCTTGAACTCCTGACCTCAGGTGATCCGCCTGCCTCAGCCTTCCAAAGTGCTGGGATTGCAGGCGTAGACGTTTTGTCATTCAGGCTGGAGTGCAGTGGCATGATTACAGCTCATTGCAGCTGTGAGCTCCAAGGCTCAGGCGATCCTCCCGTCTGAACCTCCTGAGTAGCTGGGACTACAGGTGCACACCACTGCATCTGGCTATAATTTTAAATTTTCTAGTAGCCACATTAAGAAAAAAGCACAAAGAGGTAAAATGTATCTTAAGGATATATTTTACTTTGCCTAATATATACTTTCAACGCATATTATAAAACATTATTAAAAAGATGTTTTATATTCTCTTTGTTTTGTTTTTAAATCTAATTTGTTTTAATTGATATATATTCATATAATAATTGTACATATTTGTGGGGTACGTAGTGATGTTTCAATATATATAATATATAGTGATCAGAACACTGCAATTAGCATATCTATCATCTCAAATATTGATGCTTATGTTGGAAACATTCAATATCTTTCTTCTAGCTCTTTGAAACTACATATTATTGTTAACTATGGCCATACTACAGCCATATAGAACACAATTCCTCCTATCTAGCTATACTTTAATAACCTTTAACAAATCTCTCCCTATCACTCCCTTTCTCCTACCCTTCCCAGTGTTTTTTTTAACTAAGTCTTTGAAATTTGGTGTGTATTTTACACTTGCAGCACATCTCAGTTCACACACTAAATTTAAACAGAAACACTTCACATACATTTAGATTTTATAAAATTTACCATTTAAAAAGTAGATTCATTTAAGGTAATGAAGATCCCAATTACAGTGATTTGATCTTTACAAATTATATGAATGTATTAATATTAAATGTTTGAATGCACACCCAAAATTTGTATGTCTATCATGTATCAGTTTAAAAAATTAGAAAAAAACACTGGGAAAAAAGTCAATTTACAAATCCACATTGCTCCAAGTGTACTTAAAATTTTCTAGTAACTGAATAGAGTATCAGTTTTTCAATTAAAATTAGTTACATTTAAATAAAATTAAAAATTCAGTTCCTCAGTTGCACTAGTCACATTTAAGTACTCAAAAGTCAATGTGGCTAGTGGCTACTATATTGAGCAATTCCATTCTAAAGGATTTATTTTTTTTTTATTGCATTTTAGGTTTTGGGGTACATGTGAAGAACATGCAAAATTGTTGCATAGGTACGCACATGGCAGTGTGATTTGCTGCCTTCCTCCCCTTTACCTATATCTGGCATTTCTCCCCTAAAGGATTTAATAGGGGTTTCTCAGACATAAACTTTGAAGATGGGAGGATCCTGAATATCTTCCATGTATATAGAACTTTGAATACAGCCAAGGCATTTTCATATCTTCTATTTCTTTTTAGTCACACACATTTCTGGCAGGTAAGTTGAGCAGATGTTATTTGCCCCAATTTACAGATGAGCAAACTGAGGCTTTGAGCAAATTAAAGCCCAAGTTCCCAAAGCAAGTTAGTGATGAAGCCAGGGTTGAAATTCTTATTCAGCACTTCTTAAGCGTTTCCTTCTTGAGACATGTTTCAAATACTAGGATCTGGGGCTGCAAGAGTAGGGTTAAGTGGCATCCACACTGGTCATCCTTCAGCATCATATTGCTGCTTGTGCAGAATTATTGACTGAATTTGTGATCCCTTATCTACCCTTATTCTAAAGTCCTCACAGAATCCAGCAAGTGTGTCTATTCTCCTGGAGAGGCTTGACATTATGCCATTCCTCTTCTCTCTACTCCTAGCATCTTGTACTTTATTTTATTTATTTATTAATTATTATTATTTTTTAGAGGACTTAAACTCCTGGGCCTTTCTCCTCAGTCTCCTGAGTAGCTGGGACTTTAGTCATGCACCACCATGCTTAGAAAGTTGTGCCTTATTTTAAAGCACAACACTATTCAAACATTTAGCTAAACTTTTTTAGCTGAAACATTGGTCACCTCTGGGAAGTCAGAAGGTTCAGGGGCAGCACAGCATACTGTGCTCTAAGTACTCACTGCACACACATGAGTGAAAATAAGATAACCACTCCTGGCTCTGGGTTTCTCACCACCCTTCCAGAATTATGTGCCATCAGGTGCAGCAGGCCTTCCATTGGCCAAATCCAACTAGAAGTCAGAGGGCAAGGAGTTCAAGTTCTATAATCTATTTAGGTCAGCCTCTCAGGACACTGAACAGGTTAAAGGGTGGAGAGTAGATCTATAGAAGTAAATGGAAAATATCCTTGCATGATGTGAATAGGGTCCCTGGCACTGTGTCATTCTGCAGCCTGGTTTATGCTAAAGATGGCACAGAGAATCACCACAGCAGCCCTGAACTAACTACTTATGGAAAATCTTGCTATCTGAGGAAAATAAACCCTTATGTGGTCAAGTAACTTTGGTTAGATTTAGTTACATGCCTGAGTGCAACCCCAGTAATATGTATGCATTTCACATGCATTTTATATTTGTGGTATCATTTGTCAACAAAACATGTATCTGAGTCATTATTATTCCATGTTTATTTCTTACTCGTTGAAGGTCAGATGTTTATTTCTTCTTGATAACTGGGTCTGACTTGACTGAGTATATTACTTTTAGATAAGACATTAGATATAATATATTAAAGCTGATAAGGTTGCCTGAGAGGAAAGGAAGAAGTCTTCAATAGTAGTAGATGAATTACTACATTGGGTCAGGCTGACAAGTCTGTTTGCCACATTTGTCTCCCCATGGCTGGGCTCCAAGATCACACACATGGGGCAGGGATTACCATGGCAGGAGCAATTCCCTCTCATTTGCCTGGTGTGGTTCAGGTGCAGGTCATCTTCTTGTTGCCCTGAGCTTCAGTGCTCTTGCTCTCTCCTGCTACTCCCTGAGCTGCAGCAATTGCCCCAGCACCTGAGTCTTGCACTTGAGTTCCCTCTCTCTCATATGCTGTAATTGTTTTTCTTCCTTTGCCCAGTTCCCTGTTCTGGCAAGTAGGTTAGGTTCTATCTAGCCTGGAGCCCTGCCTTGCTCTTGCCAGCTTCCATCTCTATGCTTTGGCCATAGCTTCAGCCAAGACCCATGGCTGGAGCCCTGCAATATGTAAACAGACCTCTCAGACACCATCTGTTTCCCTCACCTCAGCAACAGTCCCTGCCCAGGATCTCTACTATTGAGTTCTGCCCACTTGCTAGCACTCCCCAGAACCTCTTCTCAGGCCTCTGGCAATAAGCCTTTGGCCCTTGGCCTGAGTCCTCAATTGAGATTAAAGACATTGCAATTAATACTTTTGGCTGAAAACACAGGACTGTCTGCCACTTCCAGCACCAGATTCTCACTCTAGGGTTGACTTTTTGACCTGCAGCTCAGAAGGAGAAATAGAAACTGTAAAAATACAATGAAATCATGATAATGATAGAAATAAAACAACCTATTACTTATTAAATGCTAACTACAGGACAGGGATTGCATAAGTATAGCACAGTCCTTGCTTGGCATGGCAACAGCACAGCACAGATTTCAATTAACACCATTTAGTCACATAACACAAGTCCCCCAATAACACAGTTTAAATTTCAGTTACCACAGTATATTAACTGTGAGTAATTGCATAAATACAAGCTTTGCTGCAAGGTTTTCAGTCCACAAAATTACTATGCAAATAATAGATGCACACCATGATCAGTGACCAAGCATATCATTTCATTTGTAGTCTGCTGGTGACTGGTCACTGGACATCAGTTATTCAGTTATGCACAGACAGCAAAGTATGCAGTTGTGCTGCCTCCTTATCTCCATGTGACATTTTAAAAAATGGACAATAGAATTTGCCAATAAAGATAAAATGAAGCAAAGAAACAAAAAGTGATAATTGTAGGAGTGAAGTTCAAATTAAAGATCAGTGGAGTTACAGAAGAAATGGGTGGCGATGGGAATGTTGACATTGCCACTGTTCAACTCCAGATGAGTATCCAGAGAGACTTAGTAAAGGTAAACTTACAAATACAAATAAGGAAGGAAGTAGTAAGGAAAAGGATGAAGATGTTCCAGAAGATGAAATGAGCAAAAAATTCACATTAAAGAAACTCTCAAATATATCTCACAACATTGAAAGCACAAAGGAAAACTTAGAAAGGAGGCTGGGCATGGTGGCTCACACCTGTAATCCCAGCACTTTTGGAGGCTGAGGCAGGAGGATTGCTTGAGCTCAGGAGTTCAATACCAGCCTGAGAAACATAGGGAGACCCTACAAAAACTAAAAAAGTTAGCCAGGTGTACGCACCTATGGTCCCAACTACTCAGGAGGCGGAGGTAGCCAGGTGACACACCTATGGTCCCAACTACTCAAGGATCGCTTGAGCCTGGGAGGTCAAGGTTGTGGTGAGCTGTGATCATGCCACTATACTCCAACCCAGATGACAGAGACCCTGTCTCAAAAAAATTAAAAAAAAAACTTTAGAAAGAAGTATGACACTTTGCCACAGCATAGAAAAGATGCTCACTCCGTATAGTAAGCTATATGATAAGAAGAAGGTGGTAAGCATGGTTTAAACTACTAATGATAAGTTTTATGCAAAGAAATAAAACACTTTAATTCTTAACATTTCTGTTTTTAATTATGACATAATAAAGAAATACTAGGTTTACTAATTTTTTCATTTCTCTCTATATTTATAAGCAACAGTAAGAGTTCTTAATATTTTGACAAAAAAAAAATCTTAAAGATCACAAAACAATGGTAATTTTTCCCATGATAATTAAGATCACTTTGAAGGGTGTTGGCTTGCATAGTCATTTTTACAGAATCATGCAAAGTGAAGACTGGCTGTACTTTACATGTATTATTTCATTGACTTATTGATTTCTTTCTTTTTTTTCCCCCTTGCTAGGTCACTGCCCCATTTTCAGCACTAGATGGTGATGAAACCCAGGTTTGCCTCCATTCTAATAATCAGTGCCCCTGGTCCTTAATGGGGGATATCCCAGTAGTATGGAAGGCTGGCTAGGGATTCAGTGTTCAGGGGACCTATAGACCCAACCCCCTACAGTGTGGTGCTACTGAACAGTCACTCTGATTTGGCACCTCCATATCTTTTTGTCAAATTACACAGCAGAGTTTCCAGGGCTGGGATGGTAGTCCCACCTCTCCCCTTTGTCTCTGGCTGTTCTCAGGGATATTTCTCCTTTAGGGACTGCCAATGTGTCTGGTGGTTGAGACAGGGACAAGTCTTCTGCCAGGGAACCCAAGATTGTGGAGAAGCTGGCTGTCCACCTTGATCTCGCTTTGTACAGTATACAGACTGTGAGTTGGGGGAAATTTTCATTCACTTGGTACCTGGCAGATTGTGAGGAGGGGATTATAGATATGGAAGTCTGACTTTCTTACCATCTGCTGAGTTTTTTAAACACCTCTGTGGCCCCAGGAATTGTCTCATTCTCATATTTGAGTTCTGGGATATTCCTGGTGATAATTTCAGTGCTGAATATTAGTTTTTGGTTTTCCATTATGGGAGAGTGAAGCCAGCTTGCTTCCATGCTGCCACTTTGGAACCATATTATCTCATTTAATCCTTTGACTAACCCTAAGAAGCAGATGCTGTTAGGATTCTTATTTTATAGACAAAAAAATCTGAGGTTCAAAGAGGATATAAATAATTTCACCAAGGCCACACAACTAGTTAAGTAGCTACAACCTATTGGGTGTTAAAGCCCATGATTTTAACCCCTACATGAAACAGTATATGACTCTGGACTGTTTGATATGGAGGTGTTTGATATGGAGGAGTGGGCAGAGAGGAGAGGAAGTAGTGAGGGATGAAAGTACCTTCTCTAACATATGCCTAAAAAGTCTAGAGGAGCAGTATCCAATAGAGCTTTCTATAATATAACAGATGCTCCTTTACCCAAGGGGGATATATTCCAAGAGCCCCAGAGATGCCTAAAACCAAGGATAATACCAAATCCTATATACCTCCAAGACAGCTACTAAGTGACTAATGGGCATGTGGCACATACAGTATAGAAACACTGGACAAAGGGATAATTCGCATCCCAGGCAGGTAAGAGCAGGATAGTGAAAGGCTTCATCATGTGACTCAGGATGGTACACAATTTAAAACTTACAAATTGCTTATTTCTGGAATTTTCCATTTAATATTCTCAGACTGCATTGACTATGGGTAACTGAAACCATGGCTAAAGAGGGATTCCTGTATATGTAAAGAATACATAATATTTATATAAACTATAATAGAGAATTAACATATATTTTCAACCCTGGTATACATGTAAGTATACATGTACTTCAGGGTCCATTTTTTCTTGATCCTCCAGGACCTTGACCCACCAAATCCCAGCTCTTTCTGAACAGATCTATTTGCCCTATGGGATGTAATTTCCAGTAGACCTACACTACTTCACTAAGTTCTCAGGAAATTAGGCTCCTTCCAGCTCATGGTCCAAGATGGCTGCTCTAGCTCTAGCCATTACATCTACATTCCAGCCAGCAGAAAAGACTAAGGGAAAGGAAGGTTCCCTCCTCCAGAACACATTCTGGAATTATACACATTACTTTTGCTTATAACTCATAGGTCAACATTTAGCCTTAGGCCACAACTAATTGAGAGAAATTTGGAAAATGAGTTTTTATTTAGAATGGTCATGTGTCCAGCTAATAGTCCAGATTCTGTTACTGAAGAGGAGAGCAGACACTGGGGGTCATCTTGAAGGAGAGTGGGTACAGTAGTCTGGGAAAGTGCTTATCTGTTGTTTTTGTTTGTTTGTTTTTCCTTCACAGCCTCAATAATGAGAGGCAGACAAGGAGAAGAAGGTTGGAAATGATTGCTGGCTATGCTATTCCAACCTTTTTGTTTCCAACTGGATCCTTCTTCTGGGCCCACAGTAATACTCAAGTCTCACCATCTAAAATAATAACAATTTACACAGTACCTATCTCTCCTCCGCAGCCATTATTCTTTCTTTACATGGCCAAGCTTCTGTAAACGGTAGACTATACATGTTATCCTCACTTTCTAACTCGTTCATTCTTCAGTTCTCTCTGGCTTATTTCCCTCCCACTCCATTGAAAACATTTTAATTCTAGGCCACTACTAACCTCCTAATTTGCAAATCCAACGGTTGCTTCTTCTTCCTCTTCTTCCTGACCTCCCTATGACTTTTGGCTTTGATTATCGCTTCCGCCTCTAGGAAACTCTCTTCGCCTGTGGCTTCTTTGACATCACCCTCATCCAGTTCCCTTTCAACATCTCTGGCTCCCTATTCTCTATTTCCTTCATGAGTGCCTCCCCCTGTCTTTACCCCATCAATGCTGGCTTCTTCAGGGTGCTATTTTCCAATCCCTCTTCTCTAAACTCTCCTAGGTTGTTGTTTCTATTCTGATAGTTTCAAAGATTGAAGGTACTTTATTGTGAAATGAGGACCTATTTTAGATGCCTCACTCAAGGAGAGATTACTCCAAACTGCTCTACTAAAATATCTTTCCCATTGGATTATGCACTTTGTCATAGATTGAATTGTATCTCCCCCAAAAGATATGCTGAAGTCTTAACCCACTGTACTTGTGAATATGACCTTATTTGGATATGGGGTATTTGCATATATAATCAAATCAAGATGGGCCCTAATCCAATATAACTAGTGAATTTACAAGAAGTGGAGAAGAGGCTGGGTGCAGTGGCTCACGCCTGTAATCCCAGCACTTTGGGAGGCTGAGGCAGGAGGATTGCTTGAGACTAGCCTGGGAAACATGGTGAAACCTCATCTCTAGAAAAAATTTAAAAATTAGCCAGGCATGGTGGTGCATACCTGCAATCCAAGCTACTCCAGAAGTTGAGGTGGGAGAATCGCTTAAGCTAGGGAGGTGGAGGCTGCAGCAAGCTGAGATTGTGCATTGCACTCCAGCCTGGGTGACAGAGCTAGACCCAGTATCAAAAAAAAAAAAAAAAAAAAAAAAAAAAGAGACAGACATACAGGGAGGATACCACATACCACATCATGATGGAGCCAGAGACTGAAGTGACTCACTGACAAGCCAAGGGCTGCCATGGATTGACAGCTGCCACCAGAAGCTAGAAAGAGGCATGCAAGGATCCTCTCCTACAGGTTTCAGAGGGATCATGACCCTACTGACACTTGGATTTCAGACTTCTATCCTTCAGAACTGTGAGACAATACATTCCTATTGTTATAAGCCTCCGGATTTGTGGTACTTTATCACAGCAACCCTAGGAAACTAGAACACATTTCCTCCTCACCCTGCAGCTCCTTATTTAAGCCACCACTTATAACTTGCAATCTCTTTTGTCTTAAAAATATTTTGCCTTGGCAGGGCATGGTGGCTTACGCCTGTAATCTCAACACTTTGGGAGGCTGAGTCAGGCGGATCACCTGAGGTCAGGAGTTCAAGACCAGCCTGGCCAACATGGTGAAACCCCGTCTTTAAAAAAAAAAAAAGAAAAAAAAAAAATATTTTGCCTTCAGCCGGGCGCAGTGGCTTACGCCTGTAATCCCAGCACTTTGGGAGGCCAAGGCAGGTGGATCACAAGGTCAAGAGATCGAGACCATCCTGGTCAAGATAGTGAAACCCCGTCTCTACTAAAAAAAAATACAAAAATTCAGCTGGGCATGGTGGCGTGTGCCTGTAATCCCAGCTACTCAGGAGGCTGAGGCAGGAGAATTGCCTGAACCCAGGAGGCGGAGGTTGCGGTGAGCCGAGATTGCGCCATTGCACTCCAGCCTGGGTAAACAAGAGCGAAACTCCGTCTCAAAAAAAAAAAAAAAAAAAAAATTTGCCTTCATTTTTTCTCCTAGTTCAAGGGTTCTCAGGCTTCCAAATATCAGAGACTAGTTTTTTTTTTTTTTTTTTTAATTCGAAGTTCAGCATTAGGTTTGCAACAACTTTTTTTTTTTTTTTTATTTGAGACAGAGTTTCCCTCTTGTTACCAGGCTGGAGTGCAATGGTGCGATCTCGGCTCACTGCAACCTCCGTCTCCTGGGTTCAAGCAATTCTCCTGCCTCAGCCTCCCAAGTAGCTGGGACTACAGGTGTGCACCACCATGCCCAGCTAATTTTTGTATTTTCAGTAGAGGCGGGGTTTCACCACGTTGACCAGGATGGTCTCGATCTCTTGGCCTCGTGATTCACCCGTCTCGGCCTCCTAAAGTGCTGGGATTACAGGCGTGAGCCACCGCGCCCAGCCAGTTTGCAACTTTTGATTTTTCCCTTAATCTTGGGCTATAAGGGCATTAGAAAAAAAGCTACCATCTAGACATGAAACTCAGAACAAAATACAGTTCTTTAAATGAACACTTTGGGTTTTATGAAAAGCTCACTGCTTTATTCCAACTCTTCCAGTGTTATTTCAGATTCACAAAAACTTTATTATGGCAACATTTAAGAGCCCATGTTATATATGTGACAAAGAAAAATATTTATAGATAAATATTCATGACCTCTTTTCTGTTTGCAGATATCTTATCTCCCCCTCCCTTTCCAAGTTCTCTTTGGACATATTATGAAATTGGGCTAATACTCAGTGAGAGGGAGAATTTAAGAAGCAGAACCTAAAAAAATAGTGAGAATTCCTTTTTTTTTTTTTTTTTTTAAGATAGAGTTTTGCTGTTGTTGCCCAGGCTGGAATGCAATGGCATGATCTCAGCTCACTGCAACCTCTGCCTCCCAGGTTCAAGTGATTCTCCTACCTCAGCCTCTCAAGTAGCTGGGATTACAGGCATGCACCACCATACCCAGCTAATTTTTGTATTTTTAGTAGAGACAGGGTTTCACTATGTTGGCCAGGCTGATCTCGAACTCCTGATCTCAGGTGATCCACCCTCTTCTGCATCCTAAAGTGCTGGGATTACACACATGAGCCACCACACCTGGCCTGATAATTCCTTTTTAAAAGGTAGAGGGTTATCTTTCAAAAAGAAGTTCACATGGATGAAACGGTGGAGAGACATGTTGAGATTTAAGGGAGTTGGGTGAAAAGAGAAATTAAAAATGGTAAAAGATGAAGAAAAAGGGGTTTTAGGAAATTTGCTATATAGTATATGTGTTTTCCTTTCAGTACCTCTTGAGAATCTGAGGTAGGGATTTAAATTGCTTTCAATTTTTTCTTCCACTGGAGAAAAAAATCTCCAGTGGAGATTTATTTATCTCTATTTATTTATCTTTCTTTAATAAAAATAGAGATGAGATCTTACCATCTTGACCAGGCTGGTCTGGAACTCCTGGGATCAGTGGATCCCCCTGTCTTGACCTCCCAAAGTGCTGGGATTACAGATGTGAGTCACCGTGCCCAGTCCTTTTCTAATTAATTAAAAAAATAACTTGTATTGTGCATATTTAAGGTATACAACCTGATGTTATGATATATAGACTAGGGGTCCCCAATCCCCAGCAACCGGTCCTCAGCCTGCTCGGAACTTGCTGCACAGCAGGAGATGAGTCACCGGCTAGAGCCCAAGACCTCCTGAGCTCTGCCTCCTGTCAGATCAGCAGCGTATTAGGTTCTCATAGGAGCTGGAACCCTACAGTGAACTGCCCATAGGAGGGATCTAAATTGTGTATTCCCTATGAGAAGCTGATGCCTGATGATCTGAAGTGAAACAGTTTCATCCCGAAACCATACCCTCCACCCCCCTGCCAAGTACGTGGAAAAATTGCCTTCCACGAAACCGGACCCTAGTGCCAAAAAGGTTGGAGATAACTTATATAGACAGTCACAAGGTTACTATAGTAAAGCACATTAACATATCCATCATCTCACATAGTTACCACCAATCCATTTTTTGTTTCTGGGGCAAGAGCAGCTAAAATTTACTCATTTGGCATAAATCCTATATGCAGTGTAATTTTATTCCTAATGGACTTGTGTGATTATGTGTAGTATCAAATCACAGAGCAGCTAGGCCTTATTAAGCGTTGCATTGGCTGGGTGCGGTGGCTTATGCTTGCAGTCCCAGCACTTTGGGAGGTCAAGGCAGGAGGATCACTTGAGCCCAGGAGCTCGAGCTTGCAGTGAGCTATGATCGTGCCACTGTATTCCTGTGACAAGAGCCGGACCCTGTCTAAAATAAATAAAAATAAAGAGTTGCATATGACTGCTCTCAGAGGCAGTATGGTATAATGGTTGGATATGATTGCTATCAGGGCAGTATGGTGTATGGTATAACGGTTTGGGGGTTCGGGAATCAGAAGCCATGTGTTTGAATCCTGGCCCCAATCTTTTTCTTCAACCCTTTTCCTTTGTGTCCATCAGAAAATTACTTTACTGCCCTGTGCCTCATTTCCCCATTCATAAAAGGGAGATAACAGTAGCCACCTCACTGGATTGTTGGATGGATTATACGAGTTAATACACGTGAGGCATTTAGGGCGTGCCTGGCTGTGGACAGCCCTCACTTGTTAGCTAGGAATGAAACAGAAACCTACCAACCATCTCCACTCTGCTTAAGCCAAACAAATCAAAAACACCTCTCGTGGCTCACGGTTTCCAGGCTTCCTGGCATGGCTCCCCGCAAAGCTGCCCTCGGTTCGCCTGGCAGGCTTTGCAGCGATCTTCCCTGCCCGGGTCCCAGTAACGGTCGGAGAGGCGCCAGTGGCCCGGGCTTGCGAGGCAGGCTCCCGCCCGCACCCTCTTCTGCGAGGTCCCGCCCTGCGCTCCCAGCTCTTCGCATCTCTACCCGAGCTTCTCTCACGTTGCCTGTGACACTGCCTCGCCCACACATCCTAGATGCTCAATTAAAGTGGACGTAAAGGAAGATGCTGTGGCTTCTCCTCAAAATACCGAACGGGAGGCTCTGGGTGGGGACGAGAGATGTGGTCAGTGGGAAGCGTCCTTCCACCCTAAGGTGTGTTGCCCTGGGTGGCCGCTGGCCACGTCGCCGGGGTGGGGGCGGGGCTACCCTGTCAGGACTCCCTTTCTCCAATGTCTCTACCCTCCCCGCGGGCCTCCAGCCTGGCACCCGGAGCCCGCGGTCACGTGACCCCAGCCCAGCTGGAGGCGGGTCCCCACCCTCCCCGGGGAGCAGCGGGTTGAGGCGGGCGCGGTGCATTGTGGGCAGAGGGGCGGGGGTTGGGAAGATGGCGGCTCCCAGCCTCCTCAACTGGAGGCGGGTTTCTTCCTTCACGGGGCCGGTCCCCCGCGCCCGGCACGGACATCGAGCGGTGGCTATCCGGGAGCTGATGATCATCTTTGGAGGGGGAAATGAGGGCATCGCGGACGAGCTGCACGTCTACAACACTGGTAGGCGCGGCGGCGGCTGGTCGGCCCCGCCTGCGGAGCCGCGGAGGGGGAGGGGAAGCGAGGCGGCGGCCGCGGCCCTGACAGCTGTCACTGCCCGGTCACTGCTTTCCCGGGCGGGCGGCGGGGAGCGCGGCTCGGCCGAGCGTCTCGGATCCCGCAGCTCCGTCCCGGACTGCAGCGCTGGGTTTCCAGGGTCCCCGGGGCGCAACGGACCCCAAGCGGGGCGCACCGGTCTAAAGGCAGGCAGTCCTGGACTTCCCCGCTTCAGCCCGGCTGGCGGACGCAGGTGACAGAAGACCATGTCCAGCCGCCTGGACCACTCCCCGAAATCTCGCCCCTGTCAAAAAACAAAACCACCCCAAACCAAAGTTCCTTCGGGCCTTTGCTATCTTTGCCTGCCTGCCTTCCTTAGAAGGAAGACCATCTAGTGGGTGAGGAGGGAAAACGAGAGGCCTTCTGGCACTCTCGCCTCAAATACAGCCAGGTGTTTGGCAGGTAACGGTCAAGATCCCCTCTACGGGCCGCGCTCTAAACCGGCGGGGACGTGGTGAAGCGGCCTTGTGTCTGCATAGTGGGTGTGGGCGCCTTTCTGGACCGGCCCTGGGAAAGAGGACTGTCATAACTTGAGCACCACTGCAGATCACAGGTGCCCCTGGGCAGGAAGCCCCTCTCTTTGAGGACCTCTGTGAAATAGAAAGGAGACTGAAATTTAATACCCCCGCCCTGCCCCGTAAATGCTCAGGCTGTCACAAGAAATCTTTTTGGTGTAAAGACAGTTATGGAATTTGGGGTCTACTTCATGACTGGTAACTTTTCTTTGACCACAGAACTTAATCACAGTGATCATTTGAAGGTTAACAAAATAGTGGAGTCGGAGAAAAATTTTTTTCCACCCTCTCCTCCTCCCAGCGCCCCAGCATATGAAGTTAAAAAGTTATTGACAGTTTGGTCTTAGTGTGAAAACTCTGGCTTTGGAACAAATTAGACTTGATTTGAATCTTGCTCTGACAGTTGCCTAGGGTAAGTGCTAAAGTTACTAAACCTTTTTAAGCCTCACAATTTTCAGTTGTAAAATGGAGATTTTTATACTCACCCAGCAGGGGTTTTGTAAGAATTAAGATCAGGGTTTTTTCAACAGCAGTACTATTGACCTTTTGGGCCAGGTAACTCTTTGTCAAGGTCAGGGGAAGCTGTATTGCCCCTGTACATTGTAAGGTGTTTGATAGCATCCCTGCTCTACCTACTAGATGCCAGTAACAGTCCCCTCCAGTTATGACAACTAAAAATGTCACTAGACATTACCGGATGTCTTCCAGGGGCAGAATCATCCTTAATTGAGACCCACTGATGTTGGTGATATATAAAGTACTCGCTGATAGTATATGATAACTGTTGTTTGTTATAATCGGTTTTAATTTTATTTTGGCAACTAGCTACGAATCAGTGGTTTCTCCCAGCTGTTAGAGGAGATATCCCTCCAGGCTGTGCTGCCCATGGATTTGTCTGTGATGGTACCAGAATATTAGTATTTGGGGGAATGGTTGAATACGGAAGATACAGCAATGAGTTATATGAGTTACAAGTAAGTGTATTTAATATTATTTCATTCTGAGGCTCTAATAATGATATTGCTCATAATTTTTCAAAAGATTGAAAAATTGTCCAGGTGCAGTGGCTCACACCTGTAATCCCAGCACTGTGGGATTACACTGTAATCCCACCACCACTAAGGTGGGTGGATCATCTGAGGTCAGGAGTTTGAGACCAGCCTGACGAACATGGAGAAACCCAGTCTCTACTGAAATACAAAAAATTAGCTGGGTGTGGTGGTACGTGCCTGTAGTCCCAGCTACCCAGGAGGCTGCAGCAGGGGAATCACTTGAATCTGGGAGACGGAGGTTGCAGTGAGCTGAGATCACGCCACTGCACTTCAGCCTGGCGAAAAGAGCAAGACTCCATCTCAAAACAAACAAACAAACAAATTAGCAGGTGGCACATGTCTATAATTCCAGCTATTTGGGAGGCTGAGGCAGGAGAATCACTTGAACCTGGGAGGTGGAGGTTGCAGTGAGCTGAGATTGTGCCATTGTACTCTAGCCTCCGCAACAAGAGCATAGCTTTAGCTTAAAAAAAAAAAAAAAAGATTTCAAATTTTTAACATTGTTTAACACATTTTAACATTGTTCAAATAATGTAAGCTTCACATTTTATAGCTTTGTAGAAAATGTTTCCACTTCACTTAAAAGCCAAAGTTCCTGGGCAAGTCTTTTTCCCATATCCAGTGTAACATTTGTAACATCAAGATTTCTGTTACTTAGCAGCAGTTGTACATGTTATATACTTAGGTTTTTGTATCTTAGTGCAATAGAAACTTTAGCCTGCAACAGCAGCATCTGGAAGATCTGTAAAAACACAGATTGCTGGGTTCTACCCCAAGAGTTTCTGAGTCAGTAGTGGGCCATGAGCATTTGCATTTCTACCAAGTTTCCAGCTGCTGATGCTCCTGGTTTCTAGGGTATACTTTTTTTGTTTTGTTTTGAGTGGGAGTCTTCCTCTTTTTTTTTTTTTTTTTTTTTTTAATTTTGTTTTGAGATGGAGTCTTGCTCTGTCGCCCAGGCTGGACTGCAGCCGAGCAATCTTGGCTCATTGGAACCTCCGCCTCTCAGGTTCAGGTGATTATCCTGCCTCAGCTTCCCCAGTAGCTGTGACTATAGGCACTTGCCACCTTGCCCAGCTAATTTTTGTTTTTTTTAGTAGTGACGGGGTTTCACCATCTTGGCCAGGCTGATCTTGAACTCCTGACCTCAGGTGATCTGCCTGCCTGGGCCTCCCAAAGTGCTGAGATTACAGATGTTGAGCTACTGTGCCCTGCCTCAAGTTCTTAAGTACTGCAGGACTCACAGAGGGATAGTTGGCATCAGCATTAACTGACAGAATCACAACTTTGAATAAAACTTTCTACATTTGGAAATTCACCACTCCCAGCCCCTAGGCTATACTTTGAAAACCACAGCTTTAGTGTTTACACAATTGTTACCCCATACTAATAATCACTATCCCCTCTACCTTGAGGATACACAAAAGAGTAGTAATAGTTTCCCATAACCTTTCTAAATTTGAATCTTTTATTAAACCAGACTCATAGCCTTTGTTGACTTTTCTTCCGGATCCAATTAGCAGACATGAATGGGTTATACCTATTTACAAACAACTCATTGCAAAAATAATTTCAGCTAAAGAAAACATCCATGGCCAGAGAATAAGTTTTGGAATTTAATTTGTTAAAGAGCTTTATATTTATTTAAAGGTTAAAATATTCACCATTCATGGATTATGTAACTTTAGAAAGTAAGAATATATAAATTATATTTAATTCTGAAGCTATGTATAATACTTTATTTTTCATATGGAAAATACTTTAGAACTGTTAGAGTTTATTATTATATGCTTAGTTTGCAATTTTGGAAATCTGTGAATAAAGGAAGAGTAATTTGAATGTCTATTGGAACATATATTTTAATATTTTAATTCCAGAAGTTAGCTGCTTATTCGTCATTTGTCCCAAAAGTAGTTTATTAGAGCCTTCTGATGGGATTTTAATTAAAATGTATTGATACAGTGTTGTGCTACTGACAGTATAGGAGTGTTTTCCTGATTTTGCCTGAGTGTATTTTTGCTCTTTTTTTTTTTTTTTTTTTTTTTTTTTTTTTTTTAGGCAAGTCGTTGGTTATGGAAAAAGGTGAAACCTCATCCCCCTTCTTCTGGTTTACCTCCTTGTCCTCGGCTTGGACATAGCTTCTCTTTATATGGTAACAAATGCTATTTGTTTGGTGGCCTGGCAAATGAAAGTGAAGATTCAAACAATAATGTTCCCAGGTATGCTGACTCTTTCAGACCAAATGCTTATTTTATGATTTAGAGTAGGAACATTTTATTTTTTCTGTCTTAATTTTTAAAGGGGATGATGCTTAGCTTTTTGCATTTCAACCTAACAGTAGACAAATTTGTGTGTGTTTGTGTTTTCCTTAGTCCCTGGAGCATATTTGTTTTCAAAACTGTATTTTTTCTTCAGAAAGCACTAGAGTTAAAAAAGAAAAAAAAAACTGTCTTTTCTAATGAGATATCATCTTATTAGATTAATATTAATGTAACTGCTTATATCAATATATTTGTATATATTGAGCCATAATACATTTTAGCTACCTTATCAATGATAACGAAAAGTAACAGATGCTTATTTTAAAATTAGATTGCTCTGGGAATTTAGTGACAAAACTTTGACTATAAAACGAAAGCTATCATTTCCATGTTTTATACAAGAAGTTGTTAGAGTGGTTCACACTAGCAAATACTTTTACAATCAATTCTCTCCTCCTTTTTCCCAAACAAAATTCACTACCTCTTTTCTTTTCACATCGTGTTTTTGTTTGTTTGTTTGTGTGTTGAGTTCCAATAAGCCTTTACGAAACAGCTGGTAGGCAGGTTTGGTCCAAAGGGTGTAGTTTGCTGACACAGGCTGTAAATAATGGGGCTGTCTACGTTGTTGACCCCTATTATAGCTAATGTTGGCTTTGTCTGCAAAGAATTCTTTCCTTTGGGGAATTGTCCTGTTCCATGTAGTTTTGTTTTTTTTTTTAATAAATTTTATTTGTATAAATTTAAGGTATACAACATGATGGTATTATACACACACACACACACACACACACACATATATAGTAAAATGGTTACTATAGTGGTAATATATCCATCATTTCATATAGATACCCTTTTTATTTTCTTTATTTCTTTTTTTTTTTTTTTGGCCTGTGGCATGAGCAGCTATAGTCAATCCAGCACTTTGGGAGGCTGAGGTGGGTGGATCGCTTGAGCCCAGCAGTTTTAGACCAGCCTGGCAACATGGCAAAACCCCATCTCTGCCAAAAATACAAAAAATTAGCTGGGCATGGTGGCATGCACCTGTGGTCACAGCTACTCAGAAGGCTGAGATGGGAGATTTCTTCAGCCTGGGAGGTAGAGGTTGCAGTGAGCCGAGATTGTGCGGCTATACTCCTGCCTGGGTAACAGAGTTAGACCATTATCTCAAAAAAAAAAATCCTGAATACATTATTATTAACTGTAGTTCTCCTGTTGTACATTTGTACGTATTTGCTACTTTGTATCTTTTGACCTACATTTCCCCATTTCCTTCCCTGCTCTGACCCTGGTAACCACTGTTTTATTCTCTATTTCTATATGTTTTAACTTTTTTGTTAAAAACAAACAAGGTTTCACATGAGATCATGCAATATTGTTCTTTATGTCTGTCTTATTTCACTTAGCATAATGTTCTGCTGTTCCATCCATGCTGTAGCAAATGGTAGTATATTTTTTCTTTCTTTTTTTAGACTTTTTCTTTTTTTAATTTTTAATTTTTATTTTACTTTAAGCTCTGGGATACATGTGCAGAACGTGCAGGTTTGTTACATAGGTATACATGTGCCATGATGGTTTGCAGCACCTGTCAACCTGTCATCTAGGTTTTAAGTCCTGTATGCATTAGGTATTTGTCTTAATGCTCTCCCACCCCTTGCCCCTCAATCCCTGACATGGCCCTGGTATGTGATGTTCCCTTCCCTGTGTCCGTGTGTTCTCATTGTTCAACTCCCACCTATGAGCGAGAACATGTGGTATTTGGTTTTCTGTTTCTGTGTTAGTTTGCTGAGAATGATGGTTTCCAGCTTCATCAATGTCCCTGCAAAGGACGTGAACTCATTCTTTTTTATGGCTGCAATATTTTTTTCTTTTTAAGGCTGAATAATATTCACATAGTGTTTTGATCACATTGTCATTCTAGCATTCAGGCTTTGGAGATTTAGAGTCCAAAGGGCTGTTTTCTGATTCAGGGCTTATCATGTGTGTCCTTTAGAGCAAATAAGCCTGTTTCCTTCACTGTGAAATGGGAGTGATTAAATACCTATTTTCTAGTGTCATCGTGATAGTGAAATAAGATCATTGGTATAATTTTCAGGTTGCCATACCATATAGTACAGTAGTTGTTATCACCATTATAATGTCTTTTTACCTGCATTAGATTGATGGTGGTGTTTTAACTTTTTTCCAAACTTTTTAAAAACAGAAATACTAAAATATCATGAAAAATTTGGAAACTGGAGAAAAGGAAAAAAATTATCACAGTAATCCAGATACTTTTAACACATGTTTTAAAAATTTTTTTCCCATTAAACGAGCTTTTAAAATAACACTGGTAGGCAGGGCGCGGTGGCTCAAGCCTGTAATCCCAGCACTGTGGGAGGCCGAGGCGGGTGGATCACGAGGTCAAGAGATCGAGACCATCCTGGTCAACATGGTGAAACCCCGTCTCTACTAAAAATACAAAAAATTAGCTGGGCATGGTGGTGTGTGCCTGTAATCCCAGCGACTCAGGAGGCTGGGGCAGGAGAATTGCCTGAACCCGGGAGGCGGAGGTTGCGGTGAGCCGAGATCGCGCCATTGCACTCCAGCCTGGGTAACAAGAGTGAAACTCCGACTCAAAAAAAATAAATAAATAAATAAAAAATAACACTGGTAAAAATTCAAGAAATTAGAAAGTGCACAGTGTTCTTTCAACAGCACTATCCCCCAACATAGGCAAATACACATAATTCAATTTGATGTACATCTTTTGAGACCTTTTTCATGTTATACGTTATATTAGCTTTTGTTAGGTTATTGTTTACAAGGGGCAGGCTTCTCAAGTTACTCTACTTGAGAGAGCCAGTAGGTGCATACAATTGCATACAATGATTTTTAAAGCCTCTGTTAAAAGCACATTCATTTCTGGTCACATTCCATTGGTCAAAGCAAGCCATATGGCCAAGGCCAGAGTTAGTGGTCTAAGGATACATACTCTGCCTGCTAGGAGAGAAGAGTTGGGAACATTAATCCAATCCTCCACACAGGCCTATTTTCTTTTTTTTTTTTTTTGAGACAGGGTCTCACTCTATCACCCAGGCTGGAGTGTAGTGGCACAATGTCAGCTCACTGGAGCCTCTACCTCCCAGGCTCAATTGATCCTCCTACCTCAAAATGTTTAACTTCTTAAGAAATTCTACCAAATTGTTTTCCAAAGTGACTATACCATTTTACGTTCCCACCAGCAATATGTAAGGGTTTTAATTTCTCCACGTTGGCTAATACTTGTTATTATCTGTCTTTTTTATTGTTGCCATCCTAGTGGGAGTAAAGTGGTATCTCATTGTGGTTTTAATTTGTATTTCGCTAATGACCAATAGTGTTGGACATCTTTTCATGTGCTTTTTAGCCATTCATATATCTTTGATGAAATTTCTATTCAAATATTGTGTCCATTTTTTAGTTGATGGTTTTCTTATTATTGAGTTGTAACAGTTATGTATATATTCAGGATATAAGTTTTATGTTTTGTTTTACTTTTTAATCAGAAATGTGATTTGACCAGGCACAGTGGCTCACACCTGTAATCCCAGCACTTTGGGAGGCTAAGGCAGGTGGATTACTTGAGGCCTGGAATTTGAGACCAGCCTGACCAACATAGTGAAACCCATCTCTACTAAAAACACAAAAAAATTAGCTGGGCATACTAATGGTACATGTTTGTACTCCCAGATACTTGGGAGGCTGAGGTGGAAGAATTGCTTGAACCAGGAGGCAGACGTTGCAGTGGAGATCGTGCCACTGTACTCCAGCCTGGGCAAGAGTGTGAGACTGTCTCAAAAAAAAAAAAAAGAAATGTGATTTGCAAGTATTATATTCTAGTCTGTGGCTTATTTTTTATTTTCTTACTGTTACCTTTTGAAGTATGAAAGTTTTAAATTTTGATAAATACAATTTATCAAACTTTTATGAATCATACTTTTAGTGCCATATTTAAGAACTCTTTGCCTAACTCAAGGTTATAGAGATTTGTTCCTCTGTTTTCTTCTAAAAATTGAATAGTTTTAGCTCTTATATTTCTATGTATGATTTATTTTTGAGTTAATTTTTGTATAAAAAGTGAAATCAGGGCCTAAATTTATCTTTTCACATGTGGATATCCAGAAGTCCCAAAACCATTGGTTGAAAAGACTGCCCTTTCCTCATTGTGTTGTGTTGACATCTTTATTGAAAATCAGTTAACCACAAATGTAAGAGTTTATTTCTGGACTCTCAGTTATATTCCATTGATCTATATGTCTAACTTTATGCTAGTACCCCACTGTCTTGATTACTGTATTTTGTAGTAAGTGTTATGGTAAGAAATTGAAAGGCATGAGTGCTTAAATCTTTTTTTTCCGTAAGTATTTTGGCTATTCCAGGTCCTTTGCATATCTTTATAGAATTTTGAATCAGAAATTGCCAAAGACTGATGTGGTGGCTCACACCTGTAATCCTAGGGCTTTGGGGAGCCAAGGTGGGAGGATCACTTGAGCCCAGGAGTTTGAGACCAGCCTGGGTAACTTGGCAAGACTCTATCTCTGCAAAACATTAGAAAATTAGCCAGATGTGATGCTATGTGCCTGTGGTCCCATCTACATGGGAGGCTGAAGCAAGAGGATTGCTTGAGCCCAGTAGACCAAGGGTACAGTGAGCCATGTTCACATCACTGCACGCCAGCCTGGGCAACAGAATGAGACCCCATCTCAAAAAAAGGCTTACTAGGATTTTGATAGAGATTTCATTGATTATATATCAGTTGGAGGAGAATTGCCATCTTAATAATATTGGATCTGCCAATTCATGAACATGGAATGTCTCTCCATTTATTTAGATCTTTTAAATTTTCTCTCAGCAATATTTTGTAGTTTTCAATGCACATGTTGCTCTTTGTAATTTTGATAAATTTATTCCTAAGTGTTTTATTCTTTTTGAGGATATTATGAATTGATTTGGTTTCTTAATTTCATTTTTGGATTGTTCATTCCTAGTATATAGAAATACAATTGGTTTTGTTATTTATCTTGTATCCTGTGATCTTGCTGAATTCATTTATTATTCCTAATCATATTGAAATGGATTTCAATTTTTATTATTGTTGATTCTTAGGAGTTCTTTACATACATACATATTTTTGTATGTTCCAAATATGTTTTTTGAGTCTTTGCTTTTTTCTTTTTAAAGGGTTTTCTGTTTTGTTTCATCACATTTGACAATATTTTCTATTTTTGGTTTTGAATCTTACTTTAAAGACTACCCTTAAAGAAAATTATAAAAACTTTTCTATAATTTCTTCTAGTACATTCACAGTTTTGTTTCTATTTAGACCATTAATGCATTTGTGATATACTTTTGCAACTAATGTGAGGCTTTTTACTTCTTTTCCTAATACCATTTATTAAATAAGTCATTTTTTTCCTGTTGATTTGAAATTCCATCTCTGTCATATCTTAATTCTTGTGTAAATGTGTCTTTCTAGGCTTTCTAGACCAGGGGTTGCAAACTATATCCTGTGGGCCAAATGTGGCCTGCTGTCCTTTTTTAATTAATAAACATTTATTGGAATACAGCCGTGCCCATTCATTTTGTATTGCTGTTGGCAGCTTTTGTGTTAAAACAGCACAGTTGAGTAGTTGCAATAGATTTGTGGCCTGTGAAGCCTAAAAGGTTTACTATTGGACCCTTTACAGGAAACATTTGTTGATTCCTGCTCTAGACTCTGTTTTGTTTCATTAATATATTTACCTTTCTGTCACTAATTGTGACATTTGCTATAGGTTGTTGGTATGTGATTTTAATAACATTAAGGACATTTTCTTTGCTTTGCTTTTTGAGACAGAGCCATACTCTGTCACCAGTGGCATGATCACAGCTCTATGCAGCCTTTACCTCCCGGGCTCAGACAATCCCTCTGCCTCAACCTCTGAATAGCTGGGACCACAGGTGCATGCCACTATGCCCAGCTAATTTAAAAAACGTGGTTTTTTTTTTCTTTTTCCTTTTTGTAGAGACAGGATTTCGCCATGTTGCCCAGGAACTCCTGGGCTCAAGTGATCTTCCCACCTTGGCCCCCCAAAGTGTTGGGATTACAGGCATGAGTCACCATGCCTGGCCAAAATTTTCTTAAATTTCCAGCTGATATTGACAGACTAAGCTGGTTCTGTCACTCTACATACCTGCATATGGCCACCCCAGATGATAGTTTTTTGGGAGTTGAACTTCTTACATGGTGGTTCAGGATTCCAAGAGTGAGTGTTCTAGTGAAGGTGTATAGGCCTTCTGTGTCCCAGCCTCAGAAGTCACATGGTGTTCTTTTTTTGTTTGTTTTTAGACATGGGGTTTCACAATGTTGGCCAGGCTGGTCTCAAACTCCTGACCTCAAGCAATCCACCCGCCTCGGCCTCCCAAAGTGCTGGGATTACAGGCGTGAGCCACTGCACCTGGCCTACATAGTGTTCTTTTACCATACCTTACTAATCAAAGCAGTCACAAACCAGCCCAGAATCAAGGGAAGGAAACATAGACCCAACTTCCTGATGGTAAAAGTATCACAGGATTTGTAGTTGTGTTTTAACACCAACAAGTAGCAAGTTGTCATTGATAAGAGTGTTGGCTAAATGATAATAGAAATTATTTTTAATTTCTTCTCTTCACTACTGAGCTCCAGAAGAATGCCTGGAACATTGTAATATTTGATAAGTATGTATTGTGTGAATGAGGTTTGGAGTTTCTGCTCTCCTAATGCCTTTCTGTACTATGAACTTTTTACAGTAAGCACATATTATCTTTATAAATAGAAATAAAATACAAATAAAGGGTATATATTATCTGAATGTTTTAATTTTTTTATGCTATCCTAGATATTTAAATGATTTTTATGAGTTGGAGCTACAGCACGGCTCTGGTGTTGTGGGTTGGAGCATTCCAGTGACGAAAGGTGTTGTACCTTCTCCAAGAGAATCCCACACAGCTGTTATATATTGCAAAAAAGATTCTGGAGGTCCTAAAATGTATGTTTTTGGTGGAATGTGTGGTGCTCGCCTGGATGACCTGTGGCAACTTGACTTAGGTAAGTTTAACTTGATTCGGGCTCAGGAATAGGACAAATTTAAAAAATGCTTTGAAAAATATTATTGATTTTAGTATTTATTGAGTTGTACTTAGATTTACAACTAGTACTTCTAGCCCCAGGGAATAGCTGATGTGTGATATAAATGGTTGCTGATAAATCAGATTGAACAAATGAATGTTTGGTTTATAAGAGTAACTCTCTTGTGCTTTCTGTAAATAGGGTTACCATATGTCCTGGTTTACCTGGGATGATTCTGGTTTATGCTTATTGTCCTGTGCAATTATCAATAGTACAGTACTCTCTTTCACTCTGAAAAGTGTCCTGTTGGGGTTGATAACTATCTACAGGAAATGTAGCATTATCAGTGTTATTGGTGGCCAGTAAAAAACGCTTAGGTAGTTCTTTCTAAAGGGATCCTAGGAATGAATGATTGGAGGATAGTGTGCCTCTCACCTTTGACTATCTTCTGTCCAATGTACTCTTACTTAAAATGGTAAAATCCCTAATATTGTTCTTAATTCAAAATTGGTAGCACCCTATTACAAATACAGTCATCCCTCGGTATCTGTGGAGAATTTATTCAGGACCTCCCCTGATACCAAAATCCATGGATGCTCAAGTCCCTGATGTAAAATGGTGTATGTAGTATTTGCATATTCTCCCGTACACTTTAAATCATCTCCAGATTACTTGTAACACCTAATACAATGTAAATACTACATAAATTATTGCTACATTGTATTGTCTGGGGAATAATGTCAAAAAGAAAACATGTTCAGTGCAGCCAAAGTTTTTTGTGAATATTTTCAATCTGTGGTTGGTTGAATCCATGGATGCAGGACCCATGGATACAGAGGGCTAACTGTACTAACATTAAGTGTAAATAAATTTCTGATTAGCAGTTTATGTAAGCTGGGAATATTTAAGATAATATTCAAATAACTGTTTTAAAATGCTTTGTTGCATTTTGGTAAGTTCTTGTTTTATTTTTTTTTTAATTATGCAAGTTGAGGTAATTTGCTGTTGTTAGATCAAGTTGCTAATACAATTATTTTTACTTTTAGAGACTATGTCATGGTCAAAACCAGAAACTAAAGGGACAGTGCCACTTCCACGAAGCCTTCATACAGCCAGTGTTATAGGAAACAAGTATGGTGTTTTTTTGTATTTCACTTCTGTTTTTTTTTTTTTTTTAAACAACTTAAGAAGCACACAAAGAAAAGTAATGCTACTAGTTTCTTGGAAGTAGATTATGAAACAACACAGTTTGATTGTGCTTACTGAAGCTAAAATAATTTTTTGTCTGTAGAAGCTAAAATACTTAATGTGCCCTTTTCTTATGCTATCTCTTTTACTTTGCATTCATTATAATGCCTTGCCCAGGGTAGGCTTTATGTAAATGTAAACCTGGATATTGCCAAACTAATCACTTAACTCACTGTTTCTTTTTTCCTATTTTTGGTAGTGCTTCATTTGTACTCAGGCACGTACTCTTAATAATTATGTTTTAGATGGCAATATAGAGTTAATAGAATACAAACTCTGTAACCAGATTGTCTAAATTCAAGATCCAGCTTTGGCACCTGTCCTATATGACCTGGGGCAAGGAAACTTAATCTGTTTATACCTCACTTTCCTTAAGTATACAATGTAGATTAAAGTAAAAAGCTACTTGACAAGGCTGTAATGAAGACTAAATGGATTAATACATATGAAATGCTTAGAACAGTTTCTGGTATGAAGTGAGCATTCCATAAATGTTGGCTATTACTGCCATCAACAAATTCCCTTGTTTGTGCAAAATTGTGCCACAATTAGGAGTACTGTTGAATTAGAATTTAATGAAATATTTACTATTGCAGGGATTCTACCTTAAATTTAGTATTTTAGGAAATTACTATTGATTTAGAACCTAATTATTGTTTTGTTTTTTTTTAACTAACTCAAAACCAAACAGGATAGTCTTTACATTTAAACAAAATTTTATGTACTTTTTTAACTGCAGAATCATTTTATAAAATGAAATTTTCCATTGAAACCCCAATGTATAAAAATCGATTTTAAAAAATAGAGCTCTGGCTGGGTATGGTGGCTCATGCCTATAATCCCAGCACTTTGGGAGGCCAAGGTGGAAGAATCACCTGAGC
Organism: Sapajus apella; assembly: GCF_009761245.1. Taxonomy (NCBI): domain Eukaryota; kingdom Metazoa; phylum Chordata; class Mammalia; order Primates; family Cebidae; genus Sapajus; species Sapajus apella. The sequence continues at coordinate 62,311,379 of NW_022436942.1, forward strand.
CCAGGAAGTTGAGTTTGCAGTGGGCCATTATCATGCCACTGCACTCTAGCCTGGGCAACAGAAGAAGACCCTATCTAAAAAAAAAAAAAAAAAATCTCTGGTTGGCATTAAAAGAATAGATCTCTTAGATCTCTGGTTGGCATCAGGTTACATGGGCCCTGATTTCTGCCTGATGAGCCTTTCTCTTCCAGTAGCCATCAGGCTTGTCTTAAGAACTCGGGGTCCTGAGGAACACAGTTTAAAGGTTTCATTTAAATGATATCAGTGGCCAAAGTTACATGAAATTCAATCCTCTTCAGTTACTCTATGCATACAGTTTTAAATTTGACTTTGGATGGTCATTGATCAGTTGGGTATCTTTCTGACTGTGGTACCATGCCTTAGTATATTATAGACAATATTTATTTTAAAATATATTATAATTGAAATAGTCTTCACTTTAAGTAACTTGCCAGAGTGAAATAATTGTGATTCTGTATTGCTTCATAAAATTGTAAACTCTTGAAAGAAGACCACTTTATTCATCTTCCTATTCCCATTACCTTGACGATGGTATGATGGGTGAATGAATAGTTCTGAAACCCTGCTGATAGGAAATTTGTCTAGTCTTAGCCCTTCAAATCCATGAAGTAAAATGAAATAAGCTACTTTATGTTTTTGTGTTGTTGTTCAGGATGTACATTTTTGGTGGATGGGTCCCATATAAGGGGGAAAATACTGAGACTTCACCCCATGATTGTGAATGGAGATGTACCAGTTCATTTTCTTACCTAAATCTGGGTGAGTCTTTTAAGAGTTATTCATTTAATTAAACTTTATTAATAAGATTTTTTTAAATAATTTTGTTAAGGACAAAAAATTAGTTGTGAATATTTCTGTCTTTTCAGATACAACAGAGTGGACCACCCTAGTATCAGATTCTCAAGAAGATAAAAAAAATTCAAGACCAAGACCAAGAGCTGGACACTGCGCTGTTGCAATTGGCACTCGATTGTATTTTTGGAGTGGAAGAGATGGCTACAAAAAAGCACTGAATAGTCAAGTTTGCTGCAAGGATCTTTGGTATCTTGATACTGGTAGGTAAGAATATTTAACAAATAAACTTTTTTTTTTTTAGGTAAGCACTCAAGTGTCTGCCTTTTGAGACTTACTGTAAATGCTGCTACCTTTCTTTCCCATAAGAAGAAACAATATGTGTAGTTATTCCCCACTCCTGAGGAATATATAATTATCCTCTCCATGAGTGTAGACCGGATTTAAAGACTCCTTTGCAAAGAATAGAGTATGGAAAGGGAAAATAGTAGCTTTATAGAAACCTGGCAAGCAGGAGAAACCTGGCAAGCACCACCTTAATCAAGTGATTAAGGTTAATATCACTAGTGATGAGTCACATTGATATCATTTACTCCCTAATATCATGTGATAAGTAAAAGTACCTCTGTGGTTTTCTTCCCCAAAACCCATAACCCATCTAACTATGAGAAAATATCAGACAAAACCAAATTGAGGGACATTCTACATTTTCTACAAAGAATATGTGAGCGGTACTATTCAGAAGTTTCAAAGCGAAGGAAAACAAGGAAAGACTAAAAAATCATCACAAAGTGGAGGAGACAAAGGAGACTACAACTAAATGTGATGATGTATTCTGTATTGGATCCTGGAACAAAAAATACATTAATTGAAAAACTTGTGAAATCTGAGTTGTCTATAGTTAATAGTATTACACCAATGACAATTTCTTAGTTTTAACAAATGTGCTTATATTAGGGGAAGCTGGAAAACAGGGAAAGCTTGGGTCAGGGGATTATGGCAATGCTATACTATCTTTGCAACTTTTCTGCAAATCTAAAATTATTTTAAAGTAAAGGGTTTTTTAAAAAAAAAATACACACACACACACACACACACACACACACACACATTAGAGGCTGGGCACAGTGGCTCACACCTGTAATCCTAGCACTTTGGAAAGCCAAGGCAGGAGGATTGCTTGGGCCATGAGTTCAAGACAAGCCTGAGCAACATAGTGAGACTCCCATCTTTACCAAACAAAAAATTAACCAAGTACAGTGGCACATGCCTATAGTCCCAGCTTCTTGGGAGGCTGAGGCAGGAGGATCACTTGAGCCCAGGAATCTTAGTCTACAGTGAGCTCTGATTGCTCCACTGCACTCTAGCCTGGGTATCAGAGCAAGATCCCATTTCTAAAGGGAAAAAGAAAATCATTAGAGCACCAAAATTTTTAAAAATGCATACCTCACATCCATTTTTAATGAATATTGATTGACAGCTGTGTAGCAGGAACTGTTTAAATGCTGAGAATATAGCAGTGAACAAGACTGATAGTGCCCCTACTCTCACAAAAAACTTACCTTCTGAGAGGGTACGATGGCAAGGAGATAATAAGCAATAATGAAAAGATGAACAAAATCAGTTCGGTTTCTGTTAATCATTTGAATACATGAGATAGTGGTGTTAGGTATTGGGAATGGTCCTTATCCTTCAGAGTGGTGTTAGGTGTTGGGAATGGTCCTTATCCTTTCACAGTCAAAAAAGGCTTTTTTAATGAGATGACATGGGATGTGATCCAAATGGTGAGAAGGAGCTACCCACATAAAAAGGCCAGAGAAACCACTGCAGGAAGAGGAAACAGCAAATAGAAGGAGTCTGAGATGGGAATACTTGGAATGTTTGGCAACAGATTTGAGCTGGGTAAACAAAGAGGAAAGTGTAAGAATGGAGGTTACAGAGATGACCACAGGACATAAAGCCTTGAATGTGGTGGTAAAAATTTCTAAGTTATTTTTAAAATACAGTGGTAAGTTATGTGTAAGTTTGAAGGAGAGATGTGACACAATCTGATGTACATTTTGGAATGGTCACTGGCAGTTGTATAGAAAATAAATTGTAGGTGCACACTGCAAGACAAGTTAGAAAGTTCTTGCGGTAGTCAAAAAAGTGTTTCAGACTCTAGTGGTCACAAAGCAGGCGGGGAGGACTGGATAAATTCAGGATATATTTTGGAGTTCTTGTTGACAGAATTTGCTGATAATTTGTATGGCAAGTGACAGAAAGGGGAGAATGAAGGATGAATTTTTAGCTTGAATTATACTGAGATAGGGAAGAGTGAGAGAAAACAGCGTTGTGGAGAAAATCAAAAGTTCCATTTAGACCGTGCTAAGTTTGAAATAAGATCAAGTAGGCATTTGAATAAATAGATGAGTCTAGTGGCCATTAGAGAAATTATATCTGGAGATGTAATACTTGATGTTACATGAGAAAAACATTATAAAACATATAATGACTCCAGTTTTTTCAAAATTATAAATAGAAAACTTGGAAGGACACATACCAAGGCATTATCTGAGAGCTGAGATTATACATTTTCTTCAAAGCTTTTCTCTCATTATTTGTCTGTATTTTCTACAGTAGCATGTATTGTTTTTGTTATGTAAAAAGTTTAAAATTAAGATAGTTGAAAAAATAATGAATTAATAGAGTAAATGCTTTCTATAGAAGAAGCATGTACTAGCAAGCAGGAAAGAAATACAGAAAATCCAACTTACTGGTTCACCTTTGAAATTGGAAATTATTAACTAAAGGCTAAGGATAAGCTTCAGTCTCTGAAATTGGATGAAAAAAATGTGTATGACTGAATTTTTCTCTGTAGGGATTATATCACTTTGAGCAGATTCTCTAAGGGATCTGTGACTTTAAAAAGTTAAAAAAAAAATGGATTTTAATGGCCTGAACCTTTTCATGATGAGCTTTAGATACCAGTATTCTAAAAGTAATCATGGCCACTATCATAAGGGCAAAATACAGGTTTTGTTTTTCCTCTTGATAAGTTAGCATCAATTTTGGTGGAAGAGGGGGCTCATCTTGTCTTTTTTTCACTTTTAGTTAAACTTTGTGCATTTGATAGCATGTAAATGAGTAATAGAATTCCATGAGGCTTTCTGTGAAAAATCACAATTCTTTGCTCACACCTTTCCTTATTTTACTTGTTCTACAAGCATTTATTTGTTCTCAAATCTGTTAAATGATTCTTTAGGTATTTAATTCCCTATCTCTATATCACATGCATATATTGTTACTTTGATGTATTTTTTTTTCATTTAGGCCATAATGTGCTCACTTTTTGCTGTGGAAGTTAAATGTATCTCTTTCTCCCACCATTCCTCATCTCTTTCTCCGATACACCTTTCGTACCCACCATTCTCTCAATATGGTTATATCATAATTTTACTAGATGACTATTCATTCAATGTTTATATTATGACTATATAAGCATTCTTCACAGTTGAGCCCCTCTTGCATGGTTTTTTATTTGCCATGTAGTAATTTTCAGTTTTATTATTTTTGTTTTAGATTTGTATATATTTAGCATTAATTCAATCCATACCCTTTGTTATTTGTTTAAATCTTCTCTCATTATAGTTAGATGCATACATATTTTATCAAATTGGAAGAAAGCTCACCTGCTCCAATCTGAGGTGGGTGCCCTCTACAAATCAAGCACAGCCATCATCCTGGAGTCTCCATCATCTTCCTGGAGCTATCTTTTGCCTCATACCTCTGCCAGATTCCTTGTTTCCAGGATCCCATACATTTCCTTTTCTTAGTTTACTTCCTCATTTTTCATGGAACAAATCCCAGGAAAAGGGTAAATAGATGATACATTTATTTTGGGATCTTGCATTGTTTGAAAATATGTTGAATATTTCTTCCCACTTAAATGGCAGTTTGGATAGAAATAGGATTCTACATTATAAATCCTTATCCTTCAGACTTTTGGAAGCATTGCATTGTTCTATTGTATTCAGGCTTCCAGTATTTTGGTTGAGAAATCCAAACTACTTCTGATTTTTGGTCCTTTCAAATATGACCTTTTTCCCTCCCCTTTCTCTGAAAGCTTTTTATTTCTCTTATCAGCACTGTTTTAAAATTTCATAATAATGTGCTTTCTTGTGTGTCTGTCTTTGATCCATTGTGTTGAGTACTCAGAGGGCCCTTTTAGTGTAAAGACTCATGTTCTGCAGTTCTGGGGAATTTTCTTTATTATGTTGATTTGCATGCACCCTTTCTGTATTCTCTAATCTCTTTTCATGTAAATTCTATTATATGGGGCTGTACCTTCTTGACTTCTTGTCTGTTTTTGCTCAAATTTGGGTTGCCTTACTGTGAGAAATAAACTGGATTGTGAATAAGATCATGGAGGAATTTACATGGGAATAGCTGAAGGATCTAGGCTTTATCATCTTCTAAAACAGGGTGATCAAATTTTTTTCTGTAAAGGACGAGATTGTAAATATTTTAGATTTTGTAAGTCTAGTATCTATTGTAACTACTCACTCTGCTGTTGTAACATGAAAGCAGCCATAGACAATACATAAACAAATGAGCTTAGCTGTGTCTCAATACAATTTTATTTACAAAAACAGGCACAGGCTGGATCTGGTGGGCCACAGTTTACTGACCCCTACTTTGAGATTTTTTTTTTTTTTTTTTTTTTTTTTTTTTTTTTTTTTTTTGGTGAGATGGAGTCTCGCTGTATTACCCAGGTTGAAGTGCGGTGATGTGAACTTGGCTAACCGCACTCTCTACCTCCTGGGGGCATTCAAGTGATTCTCTTGCTTCAGCCTCCCAAGTAGCTGGGATTACAGGCATGTGCCACCATGCCCGGCTAATTTTTGTATTTTTAGTAGAGACAGGGTTCCACCTTGTTGGCCAGGCTGGTCTCAAACTCCTGACCTCAAGTGATCCACCTACCTTGGCCTCTGAAAGTGCTGGGATTACAGGCGTGAGCCACCGTGCCCAGCCCTAGTTAGAGATTTTAATTCACTAGAATACATTTTCTTGTGTCACTGTAGAAAAATGGAATGTGCTGCCTCTGAGTTGTGAATTTCCTGTTATGGTAGGTATACAAAGAAAAGACAGGGATGTTGTGGAAATAATTTTAGATCCTTTTTTTCAGCTATAAGAGTCTATGATATGATTGTATTTGTTTTGGAAATGGTGATATTTTATATCAGGGCACTTACATGTTTTGGTAGTATGAGTGCTTTTTTTGTTTTGAGACAGAGTCTTGCTCTGCTGCCAAGGCTGGAGTGCAGTGATGTGATCTCAGCTCACTGAAATCTCCACCTCCCAGGTTCAAGCAATTCTCCTACCTCGGCCTCCAGAGTAGCTGGGATTATAGGCACCAGCCACCACGCCCGGCTAATTTTCGTATTTTTAGTAGAGGTGGGGTTTCACCATATTGGCCAGGCTGGTCTCAAACTCCTGACCTCAGGTGATCTGCCTGCCTTGGCCTCCCAAAGTGCTGGAATTACAGGTAGAACCACCATGCCCAGCCAGTAGTACAAGTCTTGATAAGGGGGTATTAACTTCAGAGAAGTTATGCTTTAATAAAATATCATGTCCAAGTTATCTTTGCTAACATTAACAGAATTTCTAACATGTATGCTGTTGGAGCAAAATTGGCTCATAAAATTAAAAAATATTAGAACTTCTAAGGAAGATAAAATAATGTAGCTTTAATACTTGGCTCCGCATGCTTCCTGTCAGCCCCCTCCCCACCCAGAAAAAAAATCCTTCTAGGATTAAACACATTTTCAAATCTGATGACTCAGATAGTTTGTTAGTTTAGTACTGGATCAATTTGTTTATAGATTAATTTGTCGAAGTAAATAAATAAATAGAATGAAAACCCCAAACTACTTTTATTTGACCTACTGTAGCTGTGTTTATGTGAGTAAATTTAAAGCTGTAGTCCACACAGACTATATCAGCATATCATTTATACACTGGAACTTAAATGTATAATATCATTATTGTTCTTTAGAGAAACCACCGGCACCATCTCAAGTACAGCTAATCAAAGCCACTACCAACTCCTTTCATGTCAAATGGGATGAAGTATCTACGGTTGAGGGCTATCTTTTGCAGCTGAGTACAGACTTGCCATACCAAACTGCATCATCAGATTCTTCAGCAGCACCAAATTTGCAAGGTAACATGATTTTCATGCTTAAAGTATGTATGCTCACATGCTTTTAAAAATATATACTACAGGCCAGGCACAGTGGTTCACGCCTATAATCCCAGCACTTTGGGAGACTGAGGCAGGTGGATCACCTGAGGTCAGGAGTTTGAGACCAGCCTGGCCAACATGGTGTAACCCTGTCTCACATAAAAATACAAAAATTAGCCAGGTATGGTGGCCCATGCCTGTAATCCCAGCTACTCAGGAAGCTGAAGCAAAAGAATCGCTTGACCCCAGGAGGCCCAGGAGATGAAGGTTGCAGTAACTGAGATCATAACACTGCACTCCAGCCTGGGCAACAGGTGAGACTCTGTGTCAAAAAAATAAGTAAATACACACACACAAACACACACGAGTATATATACTGCAGAAAAGTCTGTGATTAGGTTTGATTTAAGAAATTTTATGATAGTAGGTCTGTGCCTGGTAATTTTAAATACGTTGCATTTCAATTTTGAAACTTGGCTGTCTTACCATTATGATGTAGTAGAACACATAGACATGTAGGATAGATTGTGTTTTCTGCAGTTCTTTTTTTTTTTTTTTTTTTTTTTTTTTTTTTTAGACTAGAGCACAGTGGTGCAATCTTGGCTCACTACAACCTCCACCTCCTGGGTTCAAGCAATTCTCCTGCCTCAGCCTCCCAAGTAGCTGGGATTACAGCCATGTGCCATGACGCCCAGCTAATTTTTTTGTGTTTTTAGTATAGCGTTTCACCATATTGGCCAGGCTGGTCTCGATCTCCTGACCTTGTGAACTGCCCACCTCAGCCTCCCAAAGTGCTGGGATTACAGGCATGAGCCACCATGCCCAGCCTGTGGTTCATTTTTATGTACTTTCCTAATTTGACATATTACTTGACTTCCGCAGATGGCTTTAATTTGCTTTCATAAATATCTCAGCTTTTTCAGAAGTATTTTTAACTAAATGGCACTTGGAAAGTAAAAGGAAACACAAATTTTGCACATTTCCCAGAGAGGATTTCAGTCAATTCTGGCAAATTAGTAAGAAAACATAAAACCTTTGATAAAGATACTACTTTTTAAACCTTTAATATGTAACAAAAAATATTTAATTATATTTTATTGAAGCTAATTAAGAGCATATCAATCTGAACCTTTCTCAATTCCTGCAGGAGTCAGGATGGACCCTCACAGACAAGGCAGTAATAACATCATTCCTAACAGTGTAAGTAAAAAAGTATATGATGGTAATTGGATGTTTATGGTTATATTCTCAATATTTATTCAGATTTTTAACATACCACTACTCTAGAAGAGAGGGGTCCTTAACCCTGCCTGCACATGAGAATTATCTCTGAGATAAACAAACAAACACAGATTCCCAAGCCCTTCCTCAAATCTAGTGAAGCAGAATCTTTAGGAAAATGCCCAGGCAGCTCTGTTTTTAAAGAAAGCTTCACAGATCACTGTGACAGAAGCCTGAATTGAAAACCAGGCCAAGAGAAGCCTAGCTGCATTACACAGACATCAGATTAATTTATTGTAATGTGTACTTTCGTGACTTACGTGTCTATATTTTGCCATTTCTAAATGTCACAAACACTTAAAGATGTACTTTTAAAATATGTATAAAATATTTTCTTTACTATGTATTTTGTTTACTGAAAAATAGCAGTTACTAAATTGAACACCTGTGAGGTTATTTCTTGTTTATGAAGTGCATCACAGTGGGTCTTGGTAGAGACTAATGAATATGCTTACTAAGATTCATTATTTTTATTTGGTAAACTGCTGTCTACCTCAGTAGACTCTTCAAGGAAAATGATATAGGTATTGGCTCATATGTTCTGTGTTATGTGTATGATTGAAGACCAGTAAAGGTATAGGTCAGGAAGTATATTGTGTCATACTTAGAGTATGTCAGGAAGGGCTTATTACAAGTAAAGCTAGTACAGTTTGTAAGTAGCCTGTCATAGCAGATTAATATTTATGTTTTATGTATTAATATGTTATATATTGATCATATACTATATATACATGTATGTGTATATCACAAATTTAGATGATACTCTAAAGCTTATGATGAAGAGCAGTAGTTTCCTACCCTCTCCCTACCTGCTCTTGATTTCTGTTTACTAGAAGCAACTACTTTAAACTATTGTAGCTTTCTTTCAGTATCTAACTATGTACAATTGTCCTTCTGTATCTACTGGGCATTGGTTCCAAGACCCACCCTCCTCAGACCCCTCCATATTTTTGTGGAAATATCAGTTGGCCCTGTGAAACCTGCAAATGTGAAAACTCGGCCCTCTGTATCCACAGTTTTTGCATCCTGCTAATACTGTATTTTCCATATGTGTTTGCTTGAGGACGTGGAACCCACAGATATGGAGAACCAACTGTATTTATTGAAAATAATCCTCATAGAAATGAACCCTTACAGTTCAAAGTCATGTTGTTGAAGGATCTACTTTTAGATCCGTTGTCAGTTGTCTTCAATAATGAAAGGTGACAATTTGATGATCTCTTACAATTCTGCCTCATCCCCTCCTTTCCTGTTCCACATCCTTCACGTATTTTTAGTTGAATTATGACTTGATGTTTATACTATGATGGTGAAATAGTCGCAGGTGAGCCATGCAGTGTGCTATGAGAATTGCTTCTTTCTCATGCAACTTTGTTTTTCCTGGCATTAACTGCCTCACTTTTTCACTTGCTTAGCTTTCTTCTTGTCTGTCATTAATTCATACTCAAATTTTCCAAAAAATGATAAAATTTCTCAAGATATTTGGACATAAAAGGTAGTTTCTTTCATCCCCCCTTATAACCATTCCTCCTGGAGCCCCCTGTCCTCATGTACTCATTCTTCTCTAGGCCTTCTGCACAGCTGTCACCTTAGAACGAACCTCTGTTTCATATTAGCAATTTACCTCTTTCCTGTGTTACAGCTCATAGTTCTTGACCTTATTTCTTTCTCTTTCTCTGTGTTTTCCTTTATTTTGTTGCCACCCTCTGAGATGTGGGCTTATGAAAGATAAACTTTTTGAGATCTTGCATATCTGAAAATGTCTTCAGCCTATTTAACTGATTGTTTGGCTGGTTTATAGAATCCTATATTGGAAGATTTTCCCTCAGAAATTTATAGGCATTTTTTTCTAGTGTCTTTTAGCATTCGGTGTTGCTATTGAAAAGTGTGATGCCATTTGGATTCCTGATCCTTCATATATGATTTAATTTTTTTTCTTTTTATCCTCAGTATTCTGAAATATCAACAATGATGTGCCTTAGAGTGCATGTCTTCATTTGGTGTGCTACACCCAGTGGACCCCATTGTTCTGGAAACTCATGACCTTCATTACTGATGATTTCTTCCCTCGATTTCTTTTCAGTTTTTTTTAATAAACTCGTCCTCTGATTTTGCTTTTTATCTTCTATTATCTCTGTCTATTCTGCTTCCTGAGAAATTTATTTCATATGCTAAATTCTCTATCCAATTTTTAAATTTTTAAATATATTCAGTCACATTTTGAATTTCTAAAAGCCTCATTTTAGTCTTTATTTCTGTTATAGCACCCTATTCATATTTCATAAATATAATATCTTTCCTTCTCTCTTATAATTCATAATTCATAAAGAATTATGCTTTAAAAAATTTTGGAGTTTTAGTCCACTCTTTGTTATAGTTCTTTTTTTAAAGCTCCTTTTTATTTTTTTTAATGTATTTTAATCTTGGACTTCCACATTAGAGGTTGCCATCAAGTGTCTAGTGATGCTTGGCTGTCCCTTTGTGTTTAAAGTGAGGCTTTAAGAAAGAGCCTGGAAGGCCTATGCATGTGGGTGTGGCTTGTTACTTAGTAAACCTTAACAAGGGTAAGTGGGCAGGGGACCAACAAATACCAGTTTCCTGTGGTTCTTTTTTCTTAGACCAATTAGTTTCCTCTGAGAATTCTCCAACCTCTTGCTTCAGGGTTATGAGCCTGACTGTCAGAATTCTGGGAGCTTAGTAAGGGGATTAGAGGGAAGGTATCTTTCTGTTCAGCATTTAGACTTTCACTTAATTCCTGTTTTTAGTATGGGCGCCTCTCCCCATACTTGTATCATTCTCATACTTGTATCACTTGAGGGATACTGTATCACTTGAGTGTAGAGATTCACATTTCAACCTTTCTACCCATTTCCCATCTTCAGCTAGAATGGAGGAGAGGAATTTCTCTGGCTTGGTATACAGGGAGAGCAGAACTAGGGCTACAACGCTTCTTAAACAGGTGTTTTCTTGTACTTTGCACCTCTGCCACCACTGCCCTGGCCCCTGGGGCACAAACGGGCCACATGTGACTTTTCACTTAGGAGAAGGCTCTTAGCTCCAGCTTTTCTGTTTTACATCTTATCCACTATTCTCTCTTCTGCCATTTTTTTTTCTTAAAAGGTTATACCTTCATACTTTTAAAAATTCCTTTTTTATCATTTGATTTGGGTTTTGGAGAAATCTGAAGCAAATGTGTTTAGTCTACCATGTTTAGTGAAAATTCTCAGGATTTATTTATACTTAATTTTATAAAATTCCAGTTAGATTGAGTATCTGATTTTAAGCAAAAAGCATATTGGAGACATAAGGATTTTGGAATGAAATAAACCAAATTCAAATTATAGCTGTTACTTACTGGCTACCTGACTGTAGGTGTATTGCTTAAGTTCTGTGAGTATCATTTTACTTCATCTATAAAACAAGGGTCAAATTATCTTACTAATAGGATTCTTGTGAAGCTTAAGTAAGATCCAGAGTTTATGAATATGTGTGTGTGTGTGTGTGTGTGTGTGTGTGTATTACACTGCCTGCCACAATGCCTGGCATAACAGTTGTGGCTATCATTATCATCACTTATAAACAGTACCACCACCAATTAAGGGCAAGCACAGGGCATAGGATAGACAAGTATCCTCAGAGCCATGACAAATTATGAGTTGACAATAAAAATAGAGACAGAAAAGTAACAATTAAAATAGGTAATCGGAAAGAACAACAATATTAGGGTATTTGAGTGAAGCCAGGTCACTTTCATGGTTCAGTAGACCTATAGGTATAATATGATATTCACACTGATGACTTGAATTGTCAAAACATTTTAAATGTGGTGGCTGGGGTTGGTGGCTCACACCTGTAATTCCAACATTTTGAGAGACTGACGGATCCTTCAGCACAGGAGTTCGAGACCAGCCCTGACAACATGGCAAAACCCCATCTCTACAAAAAATAGAAAAATTAACTGGGCATGCTGGTGTGTGCCTGTAGCCCCAGCTACTTGGGAGGCTGAGGCAGTAGGATTGCTTGGAAGGTGGAGGCTGCAGTGAGCTGTGATCGCACCACTGCAGTCCAGCTTGGACAACAGAGCAAGGCCCTGTCTCAAAAAGTAAAAAAAAATAATAATAATTTTTATAGACTGGGTGTGGTGGCTCACTGTAACCTCAGCACTTTGGGAGGCTGAGGTGCGTAGATCACCTGAGGTCAGGAGTTTGAGACTAGCCTGGCCAACATGGTGAAACTCTGTCTAAACGAAAAATACAAAAAAATCGCCAGGCGTCATGGTGGGCATCTGTAATCCCAGTACTCAGGAGGCTGAGGCAGGAGAATCGCTTGAACTCAGGAGGTGGAAGTTGCAGTGAGCTGAGATTGCACCATTGCATTCCAGCCTGGACAACAAGAGTGAAACTCCATCTCAAGAAAAAAATAGTAATACTTTTTTTAAAAAGTTTGAATGTGTTTATTATAGTATATTTAAGACGGCTAAGAAAAATATAATTAAGGAGATTCTTACCCAAAATACATAATGATAGAGGATAATTATATGTATATGTATGAAATCTTTATGTGGAAAACTCAGTTTTATAGAATAGTTTATTTGCTTGAAGATTCCATATAGCTGGGATTTTACTTTTATCATATTTTTAGTATACGTGTCTGCCTTTTAAGAAAATTTGATCAGAGTATTAAACTTAGTAGCTTTTGTGTTATCTTCTATGTTATAGTTGTATTTGCTTGTGATACTAGCTACCACCTACAAAAATGTGAATTTTTTTCCCTCCAAATATACTCTTCCTTTCCTCTTCAAAACTGATCTTTTGAGCATGGAGATTAAGTGAAAAGAAATTGTTTTCTTAAAAACTATTATAAAATTAACAAATAATCCTGTAGAAATTAATAATGTAATTTGTAGGTGCTTTGTATTTTAATAAAAAATATTTAAATTGTAAATTGTTTTTGCTTGCTTTTTACATGTATTTTTATTTCATTGACTATTGCTTACTTCAGTAATCTGTTATGTTTCTTATAGATCAGTGATACAGTAAACAGTGCAAAAACTGAACAAACAGCCATGAAAGAAACTTCAGTGAAAAACAAACCAGACTTTAAAGCACTGACGGATTCCAATGCCATTTTATATCCATCCTTGGCATCTAATGCTTCTAATCATAATAGTTGTGTGGTGGATATGCTAAGGAAAAATGAAGGTATATGACTGACATTTTAAACTAAAGCTTTTTATAAAATCAGTAGGGAATTTAATAGCCATTGAAAAAGTAAATGTTGTACAGTTTTGATCAATTTTCCTAATAGCAAGAAACTACCATATTCAACCTGGTTAGAATGATGCTAAAATACTAAGTAAGCAGTTACCTGAATAGTAATGATTAGTTATGAGCTATGGAATTTAAATGAGGCAAGGTTTTTTTGTTTTTTTTTTTAAAAAAAATAGCCTCACCGAAGTGCTAGATGTGGGTGATGGGGAGAAAGGCAGCAGATCACACTGCCACGTGTGTGCCTATGCAACAATCTTGCATGTTCTTTACATGTACCCCAAAACCTAAAACGCAATAAAATTAAAAAAAAAAATAGCCTCACCATCAGGAAGAACTATAATTGGAAATGATTAGGAGACTTGTTAGGGATTCTTTTAGGATTCAAGAAGATACATAGAGACTAAAGCAGTGGCTGACTCCAGGAGATACATAGAGACTAAAGCAGTGTCTGAAATGGAAAGAAGAGAATTCATCATTTAAAAGACTTTTAGAAGGTGTCATCTATAAGACTTGACAACTGGTTGTATATGAGAAATAAAAATGAGTTGAATATGACTCCCAGTTTTTTGGGTTGGCCGTGAGAATAGATAATGATACTCTTAATCAGTGATACTCTTCCTCAGAATAGATAATGATAGTCTTCACCAATGATACTCTTCATCTTCATCAGAATAAATAATGATACTCTTCATCAATGATACTCTTCATGAAGATAATGATATCTTTATCAAGTTAGAAAATACAGGAGCAAGAACAGATTTTGGAAAAGATAGGTTCAAATTTGAACTCTGTTTTTGAGGCACTTCAGGAATATACTGGTAAAGATTTCTAATGGACAATTGGATACTTAGGTAGAAGGCAGTAGTACTAGGCTAGAAATATAAATTTAGAAATTTAGAGTATTTAAATGTAATCTCCAAAAGAGCAAGAATCTCAATTGACTTGTTCACTGCTAGATTCCTAGCCTCTGGTACCATGCCTGGACATATGTATGGATTTGTGAATGGTATTTAACGCACAGAAAAATATGTAAAGGGCGACAAGAAGAAGGGTTAAGTTCATGAGGCATGATCCATGCCTGCCTTATTTCACCATTATAAAAACAAATACAATGCCTCATACATGGTAGACTTCACTGTTGTGGAATGAGTGAACTATATGTCATAGAAAAAAAAAACAGCTTCAAAAAGGAGTATGTGGTCAGCATTGTTTACATTGCAGAAAAGTCAAGTAAATGAAAATTTTAAAATATCCCCTAGAAATATTGATGTTTGCCAGAACTATTTTATTAGAGTAGTGTGCTAGAAACCAAATTTTGGGGAGATCAAGGAAGTATTAACTGCTCTGAAGGAAATTAGTAAGGGGAGAGGATAATTGGTGGAAATTGTTGGGTAAACAAAGAGGTGTGTTGTTTGCTTCAGAGATTTGGTGATGTTTATGGGCCAAGGGCCAAAAACTGCTGGCAAAGAATCTGAAAATCCTGAAGAGAGAGAAATGATTGATGAATGAAGGTCCCAACACACAAGGGAAGGAATGGGACCAAGAATACGGGAAAATACATTCGGATTTTTTAGGAGAGAGGTCAGCATATCTTCTGCAATGGAAAAGAAGACACGGAGGATGAGCACAATTATTAGTACAATTCCAGTTTGTGGCCAGAGAAGGCAGAAAATTAAGATAATTCAAGCCTAATGACCTCTAATATTTTTTTCCTGGAATGAAGGGCAAAGCCATTGGATTTATGATTTAGTGGAAAGTTGAGACCAATGGTTCAATGTTTACAATGAACGAGGAAGGTAAAAAGTTAGATATCCATTATGGATATAATGCACTATTTTTCTAAACATTTTATGCCTAATAGTTAATTCATACTAATGCCATTTGTGGTCCTTATGTATGATTTTAAAACTGAAAGTACAAAGAATCATATGACAAGAACTATAAGACACAACAACTATCTGCAGATATCGTATTAATAATTACCTTTTCCCTTTTATTTTAGGTCCTCACTCTTCAGCAAATGTAGGTGTTCTAAGTAGTTGCCTGGATGTAAGAACAGTAATTCCTGAAACTTCTGTATCCAGTACTGTTTCCAGCACACAAATTATGGTAACCCAGCAGACCATTAAAACTGAATCATCCAGTACAAATGGGGCAGTTGTTAAAGATGAAACTTCACTAACAACATTCAGTACCAAATCTGAAGGTTTGAAATGTGTTTCACATACTGTATTTTGAACCATTTATGTATATAAATTCATCAGACTTACTTGTCTTAGATGGGAGTTGCATTTCATCTTGGAATGAATCATGTGTAAACAGATAAAACATTTCAGTTAAAATTATTTTATAAAATATTCTTTGCATAAAATATTTAGACTAGTGTACACTATTGAAATACAGTCAGAATGTGTCTTTTCTACTGTGAATAAATTTAGCAAAGTTTTTTTTTAGACAAGGTTAGTTCTAGACTGTGTATTAACAATTCTTCTAACTTGCTTGATTTCTAATTTGACAAATTCTTATTTTATAATGGGAATTGTATTGCATCTTCAGTAAACATTCTCTGAAGTTCTAGCTAGTCATCAAACCCTTGAAAAATGAAGTATATGAATTATTTTGAGTTAAAGGGTCAATATTACTACTTATTGTAAATAATAGCATAATACCTTCCAGCTTTTTTTTATTGTGATAAAATGCACATAACATAAAAGTTGCTGTCTTAGCCATTTTTAAGTTTACAGATTGGGAGTGTTAAATATATATTTTAAAATTATATTTTAATGTATCTGTCTGATAAGTGATTATGTAGGTCTTATCTGATTGTTTAATTTTTAGTTGATGAATATGCACTGCCTGCAACGAAGATCAGCCGTGTAGAGACGCATGCTACCACAACACCGTTTTTTGTAAGTACATGACCTGGTGATGATGCATGTTTACACATGATTATGTACTTTTAAATGCTGAGCAACTTCTAAATAATTTCATTAAAAGATTCTTAGGTTTCATTAATGAGTCGACATAAATTTAGAAATAAATGATTGAATAGGAAAATGTTCACAGCATACTTTTTAGTGAAAAAGCTGTATAAAAAACAGCATATGTGTTGTGTTCCCAGTTTTGTTAAAAAATACATGTAGTTCATACATTTATACTCTCACATGTACCCACACATAACCACTGTAAAATCCAGGTGGGGGACAGATAATTTTTACTTTCTTCTTTATGCTTTTTATATTTTTCTATAATGAAATGTTATTTTTATAATCAGAAATGTATATATGTATATATGCATATATACATACATATATGTGTATATCTATGTAAATTACATTAATAGTTAAAAGATAGGATGTGTTACGGAACATAAAATTTGAATGGCTGTATTGCTAGCTACTTAATAGAAACACAACAGAATATTGCAATACTGGATTGATGTAAATGTAGGGTAGCCCAATAATCTCTGATATTTGGTTGTTTTACATAAGGCCAAATTTGGCCTGCATGGCACCAAACTTAAAATGCCAGGAAAGTGCCTTACAAATATACCAAGATTGTCTTAATTAGATAAATATAAGGATAATACATACATATGTATACTTTTTGAAGTTTTTTTTAGTTTTTTTTTTATTAGTCATTTCAACTTTATTTCTGTGAGCAAGAGTTTTCATTTGACCTAAATTTAACTTTTAGAATCTTTAAGAATTTTCTTTAGTTTTTGTTTCCTTTCAATCATGACTTTATGGATTTTGACCATATATTTACCTTTATTAGCTTTCATCTTTCCAGAATGTTAAGTCCTAGTGTTTTTAGACTCTTCTCAGGGAAGGATTACTAAAATGAATTTTTTTTTTCTTGAGTCTCTTTTGCCGTGCATCAGCCAGAATTGTATTTGTTATTTGAGTTGGAGCCAGTTGTTTTATAAAAGTTGTTGGAGAGAGTTTTTACAACTTTAAGAAATGAAAACAAGTTTAAAGCTATTACTTTTTTTTAACTTTAAAGACTTCTAGTTAGCTCACTTTGTCATGTGTGATAGCCTAAATATTAAAAAAAATGTGAATTATAAGCATGTACCTCTGCTGTTATATATTTAAGACAGAAATAAATAACTGAAGTGCACATTTGTTTTGAGCTTCTGGAAACAGTGTCTCATTTATAAGAAGATGGCTTTAAAAGGTTAGTTCCAGGGATAAGTATAATTCACTTACCACTAAAAGTAGCTTAAGGTAGAGGAAGTTTATTTGTTTTAAAACAGGATAAAAAATGTAAAACTGTTTAAAATCTACTCCTCTTTAGTATTACTAAAGTATATTCAAATTGCATTTTAGTTTTGAACATTTTTTCTCCTTTTAGGTTTGGAGAATCACAGGTATTTCAAGTGCAAAGATCACTGAATTTTTGCTATTTGTTTTTGGATCTAGAAATGAGCCAGCTTGGAATGAATTTTTATTTGCTCCTTCTGGAGCAAGTTGTAATGTTACACTAAAGGAATTACATTTTCTGAGACAGTCTCTGAAATGACAATGTTCTATAAAATAGCTGGCATTTTAACATATCACTGATTGGAAAGCATGCTAACTCCAGCTAGGTTGATAGTACAGAGCTACTGACTTGGAGAATGCCTGTCACTCCTGTGTTTGAATTGGCATCCCTGTTTCACTGTCAGTTGACCTAATCTGTTAAGACTTTATTTACTTATGAGTTGTTAATGTTGTGGTGTTTATCCAAATACGTACTTGTAGATCACTGCATGAACTTATTAAATATTGAAATTTTTCATATATTCAATAAGAGTCTTCATAAATTTTTCTTTCTCTGTAATTAGAAAGAGACTCCTTCAAATCCAGTGGCCACAATGAAAGGAGGAGAACGACAATGGTGTGATGTGGGAATTTTTAAAAATAATACAGCTTTGGTGAGCCAGTTTTATTTGCTGCCAAAAGGGAAGCAAAGCATCTCAAAGGTAGGTATTGATATATTTTCTACCTTGTGAATTATAAACCTCAAGGATGAGATCTTTCTCTACCAAAAACTTAGAAAGGGAAAGGAAAAAATAAAAATAATTGAGAATGAGTTTTTTTTTTTTTTTTTAGAACCCTGATTCTGGTCACTTGAATGAATAAAATTGGGATCCATCTACAATCTATATAATTGTGAATTCTATACACCAAATGTATTAGGCTGTTCTCACATTGCTGTAAAGAAATACCTGAGACTGGATAATTTACAAAGAAAAGAGGTTTAATTGGCCCAAGGTTCCGTAGGCTATACAGGAAGCATGATGCTGGCATCTGCTCAGCTTCTGGGGAGGCCTCAGGAAATTTCCAATCATGGCAGAAGGTGAAGGAAAGTAGGCATTTCTTACATGGCTGGAACAGGAGCAGTGGGTTAGGGTGGAGAGGTGCCACACACTTTTAAACCAGATCTTATGAGAACTCACTATATAATACTAAGGGGGGATGGTGCTAAACCATTCATGAGATCTCTGCCCCTACAATCCAGTCACCTCCCGCCAGGTCCTACCACCAACACTAGGGATTACAATTCTACGTGAGATTTGGTGGGAACACAGATCAAATCATATCACCAAGTTACGTTGTATTCTTTGTTAAGGCCCTTTGTGTAGACTACATCGCAAGGATGTCATTTAAAAAATCTTAGAACCAGGTGTGGTGGAGCATGCCTGCAGTCCCAGCTACTCAGGAGGCTAAGTCAGGAGGATTGCTTGAGCTCAGGAGTTTGAAGCTACAGTGTAATAAGATTGCACCTGTGAATAGCCACTGTGTTCCAGCCTTTCAACATAACAATACCTATCTCTCAATTAAAAAAAAAAAAAAAAAAAAAAAACTTTCACAGTCACTGAGCTGGAGGGTGGGTTGTTTGTTTGAGATAGGGTCTTGCTCTGTCACCCAGGCTGGAGTGCAGTGGTGTGATCAGAGCTCACTGCAGCCTCAACCTCCTGGGCTTAAGGGATCCTCACACCTCTGCTTCCCGAGTAGCTAGGACTACAGGGACAAGCCACCCTGACCAGCTAATTTTTGTAGAGACTGGGTTTTGCCATGTTGCCCAGGTTGGTCTGGAACTCCTGGGCTCAAGTGATCCTTCTGCCTAAGCTTCCCAGAGTGCTGGGATTACAGCTATGAGCCACTATACCCAGCCAATGAGCTGGGTTTTGAGTCATAAATAATCTAGTCTGACTAGCACAGATAAGAGTTTTTTGAAATATCTCTTAATTTTGTTAACCAGTATGTCTAGAGAATGGAACTGTTTTTTTCCTATTGAAAAAAAAAATTTATTCATGATTTTACAATTTTAAAAAATCTAAAAGCCCTGATATGCTATTAAATACAATCTAATATTCCCTTAATTCAGAAACCCCGTAAAAAGATATTTTATATATATACGTATATGTAAATTAGACATTTAACCTTCTAAGAATTATTAAATAGATAACAGGTCCAAAGCACATTGAAGTTTTTTGTGTGTGTGAAGGCCAGGTGCAGTGACTCATGCTGGTAATCCCAGTACTTTGGAAGGCCAAGGTGGGAGGAGCTTGAGCCCAGGAGTTCAAGACCAGCCTGGGCAACATGGCTAGATCCTGTCTTACAAAAAATAATCAGAGGCATGGTATGTGCCTCTGCTCCCAACTACTTGGGAGGCTGAGGTGGGAGGCTCACTTGAGCCAGGAGGTCAAGGCTATAGTGAGCCATGTTCAGGCCATTGCACTCCAGCCTGGATGACAGAGTGAGATGCCATCCCCTCAAAAACAAAATTATGAAATGGAGAATTTCTAAGAGAGAATTGCCAAGGAAATAGATGTTCATTTTGAATCTCCTGAAGATATGCACAAATGGGGATTATAACATATATATATGTTTCGCTACTATTACTCCTTGTATCCATCCCTCTTTTTCATATAGAATTTTTCTAATTCTTGACAAAAATAGAAATTCTAGTTAATAATTAGTATTATGGCCACTGAAATTTCTCACTGTAGTTGGATTTCATATATAAAGACATGTCTGTGTCTAAGGGCCTAGTAGCTATCTGATTTTTCCTAAAAGAAAAAAAATCGCCTAAAATTTAGAGCAGGTAAACTTAGTTTTGAATCAGTTACTAGTCCCAGTATTCAGTAGTGTGATCTTGGAAAGTCAACTTGTTTAATCTCTCCTTGACTTAGTTTCCTTATCTGTAAAATAGAGATGACATAGCTCCCTTAAAGTAGGGTAACGCATTGGCACTCTAACTGGGAGAGTTAGGGAGAATATGTAAAAATTGAAAGTTGTGAATGCTATTATCTTCCTACCTAGAGTATATAATCTAATGATTTTTTAAAACACTCTGTACTACTTGCTAGTCACTCCTTTTCTGTCAATCTTGCCTGCCTGTTTCTAAAGGATATTGTTCCTGGCCAGACTATTATTTGACAGCATATCTTCTGAGATTGCTTGCTGCTTCAAGATAAATTTACATGATGATGGGATAATTGTTACTTTGTTTATACTGGTTGTCAGCTTTTTTCTACTTTCACATTATTCACGCGCAGAATGCTCTTACATTTCTCTGTATAATCAGTGATTCTCAAGTGGAAAGAGTGCTCCCTCTGGATAAGGATCACAGATTTATGGACTTAGTTGCTTCTCTGTTGGAGGGTTCATTCTATGTGAGAGAGAAGGAGATAAATGTGAACCAGACCTTAAAATACAATTTATTTATTTATTTATTTTGCAATTTATTCTTTGAAAGTTTTTTTGTTGAATAAAAATTGAATAATTTTAAAATGTTAACAATATTAGTTGTATCTTTTCTTTGACTTTTGTATATACTACATTTTAGGTAGGAAATGCAGATGTACCTGATTACAGCTTGCTTAAGAAACAAGATCTTGTTCCAGGCACAGGATACAGATTCAGGGTTGCTGCAATCAATGGTTGTGGGATAGGTCCTTTCAGCAAAATCAGTGAATTTAAAACTTGTATTCCTGGTTTTCCTGGAGCTCCTTCTGCAGTCAGAATTTCAAAGGTAAGACATCGGGTCAAGACTTGTTGGTGATTTTAAATTATTTGAAACTTAATATGTGAAGTAAACTGTCAGTTTAGAAATTCTTGTTCACATCTAATGAAATGAGAGATATCTAAAAGGATGGATTAAAAGTTTAAAAAGTAACTTTTGCTAATCCATCATTTTTTTAACTTTTAAGTTCAGGCGTACATGTGCAGGTTTGTTACAAAGGTAAATGAGTGTCATGGAAGTTTGTTGTGCACATTATTTCATCATCCAGGTATTTAGCCTAGTACCCATTAGTTATTTTTCCTGATCTTCTCCCTCCTCCTGCCCTCCACTCTCCGATAGGCCCCAGTGTATATTGTCCCCCTCTATGTATCCATGTGATTTCAAGCAAAATTACAGCATCCAAATCACAGAAAGGCAGAGAAATCTGGTATGCTTCTAAATTTGTTCTTGTTATTATGGAACAAAAACATTTGGCTGGAGAATTTTAATAGAACATTCAAAACTGGATTATGTTTTATCCTACTCCCTAGAGAAGAAAAGATCTGTATTTAGGAAAGAAAAATCCCTGTTTTGGGATATTACAGGCAGACATTTAAGCCTAGTTGTGTTTAATCTCTCTTAGACTCAGTTTCCTTATCTGTAAAATGCTTTTTTGAAAAGCAAGCATGAATTAAACATTGTAGATCCAAATGAGATAGATTTTAAAAAACCAACAATAAAGGATCTAATATCTAATGCAATTACTTTAGAAAAAATGAGCATTTTGTAGTCTAAAGATAGACTCAACATAATAAATGATAACAGAGGAAACTTAAGAATCTTTAACCTGTTTTTTCCCCCACTCGTCAAGAATGTTGAAGGTATCCACCTTTCCTGGGAACCTCCAACTTCACCTTCTGGAAATATTTTGGAATATTCGGCCTACTTGGCTATCCGCACATCACAGATACAAGATAATCCAAATCAACTTGTGTTCATGAGGATTTATTGTGGTCTTAAGACATCATGTATAGTAACTGCTGGGCAACTTGCAAATGCACATATTGATTATACATCCAGGCCTGCCATTGTGTTCAGGATATCAGCAAAGAATGAAAAGGGATATGGACCAGCTACACAAGTTCGGTGGCTTCAAGGTAACAATAAGAAAGCACCTTTAAATTGAATTTTTTTTTTTACTGAAACTATCTATTGTGATGATGATTATTTATTAGTAACTGGTTACGAAGATTTGTCATTTAAAAGAGTATTCTCTGACTGTATTTCCAGCAGTTATGAACTTTAGTTTGTAAATTGTTCGTAAAATGTATTTGCTGAATTCTAGATCCAAATAAAAGAAAAGAAGCAAAGACTTTCTGAAAATTAGTATATGAGTTTTTCCTTACAGATATAGCTCTTTTATAAAGAAAAACAGTGAAATTAAGATGAAATCTAGAAAGCTTTATTACCCCAATATCTTTTATAAAGGCTATGTAACCCAGTCATCCTAGAGTTATTGAGATGATTCTAGTAACTGGCTGTTGTATGCTATGCTGTCTTATATAGTAAATGTTCTCTATAATGTAAATGTCCCATCTTTGAGTACTCCCTCTATCTTCTATATGAGCAGTGTTCCTCTAACAACTATCTTCTTTTGGATAATATGTGTGATACTATAATAATTCCAGTAGTCGTTTGATTCCTTTCTTTGTTTACAGTTAGCACAGAGCTTAAGAAATTAAAAAAGAAGGAGGCAAGTTTGAGTTTTCTTGATTCCTACCACGCCAATATATTTGAATATATTTTTGGCCAAAGCACTTATCTGGCCGTCATTTTTCTCATAACAGATGAGGGAGTTAAAACAGTTTACCTTTAAGGTCACTTTCAGCACTAAAGTTTTGTGTTTTTAGTAGAAGTATATCCCTGAACATTTTCATCTGTCTTAATGGCTCTGATTTTACTTTTGCTAAAATTAAAATCTTCATAATTGAAAATTCAAAATTAAAGTATATATCCTCCCATTGCAGAAAGAAACAGGCACCTTAACAGGACACAAGTTTTAAAATAGTGTTTTAAACATTTGTAACATTTTTGTAAATGCTCTAAATGTTTTATTTTTGCATTGTTTTTACCTTGAAATTGTATAAACTTTTTTACTATGAAAATATAAGCATTAGACAGCTAACTCAGGTTCCATTACAACCTTAAAGTTACAGATAGGCATTATAAACACTCTGCTATAGGTAACTTGTTTTAAACCTTTAGGAATTTCATGGTTCCACTGCCTATTTAAATCTGGAATTAATATACAGAGCAATAATTGCAGAAAAGATATTTCAAACTAAGAGCTTCAGTAACTGCAGGGGAACAGTTCTATCTTTTTTTAATGCCATATAACCTTATGCCAGTTTAGGTTGACTGAGTAGCTATGTCCTCAAATTTCATGTATAATACCCCCCTAGCAAAGATGGATTTAATTGTGCAGAATTGATATATATGTGTGTTCCAGTTACTAATTTAAAGTGTATAGAATATTTTAATATATAATTTTTGTAAAGAACTGGGATTTTTATACTACAGTATTTGTAATTAATGTGTCTCATTAATTAAGTTTCTCTTGAAGAAAATATGCAAATTGTTAGACACATGATGAGTGGTTTCCAAACTCTAAAGATAAAATAAATGCACTACTATGGTGTTGTTAGAATACCTTTTTGTGGCTGTATGAATCTTTACTCTTTAAATGTGTAATTTACAATGTTTACAAGGAGCTTCTCTGGTTTGTTATCCCAGCAACACCCTTGGTGAGAGCTTCATTCTGCATTTTTTTAATTCATATGCTTTGCTTTTGGCATATGCTTGCTTTTTGCACTAGTAGAATTTTAACTTACCTCATTATTATGTTTGTAATCATTTGTCTAGCTTCTGTAATGTTTCTGATATTGGCTAAACAAATACTTAACCAAAGTTAAAATACATGATAAGCAATTTTGCACATATTAAATATTAGGGTTTGTCGTGTATATGTGTATACTTAATTATAAAAAGAATAAGAATGGAAAGTTATACTAAAAGTGTATGTTTCAAGCCCAATTATTTTAAAGATCTGTTGCTTTAATAGGAAAAGTTTGGCTTTTAACCCCTTCTTCTCTGCATTAATTAACAACATGCATCTTGAAGCACTTCTTCTAATGACAAGGAATAAGTTGATTTTAAGCAAAGGATAGAATATTTTTTTGAGTATGCACATTTATACCTATTTAGTATTTGATTCAGTTTACTTTGCTTAAAAGCCTCCACTGTTCTGAACCAGGAGGTGATTCTGAGCCTGTGGTTCTAACAATGACTTACTTTTAGAGGGAAGAGAAGTCTTTCTATAGCGAGGGATTTGTTAAAATTATAAATGTTTTTGCCTTGAGAATTAGCCCTGATTCTTTTTTTTTGGCATTTGTACCTTAAGCACCAGTCATACTCATCTCTGTGATAAGGGATTGGTGACTGAAAAATGCCATTAAGAAATATCTGTGGCTTTGACAAAATTGATAGTTAAGAGATCTTAGAGCTGTGTGTGTCAATGAATAGACTGAATTGGAGTAAACAGTAAGAGAAGTACATTTAGCTTCTTATGATTTGCACATTTTCTAAGTGAAGATCCCTTTGTGTAGCAGTAGGCTAAATCATGCAGATATTTTTCATAGGATTTGCACTGAGTTAAATTACTTTTTTTATTCTTCCAAGTTGGATAAGCAATTCAGATGTAACAAGCCTTTGTGCCAGCCCTCTTCCGTGTTCTGCAACTCTGGCTCTCATAAGTAGTAAAAATATTTTTGATGCTGCATGCTCTCAGAATTATGTTTTCTAAAATATCATATTGGCTTCATTTTAGTTTAATAAACTTCTTCGTCAACTTAATTAGACATAGGGTATATATAAACTCAATTTTATCTGCATTTTTTAATTGAAATAATCTGATTGCATGTATGAAGGACCCCTGCCTCATTACTCAATTACATAAATACAGTTATCTATAGGAAGGTGAAACTGTTGATCTATTATGTCAAAGACTTGTAGACTAGCAAAGATTCATTCTGATTAGAAATAAGGTCTACTATAGTTAAAGATATTTTTATTTAAAAAAAATTACAGCCCTTGTAACATAAAAATCATTTGTAACATTGGATTTGAAGAGATTATTAGTATTTAAAATTGTAGTCATTTGATCATAAATGAAGTAGATTCCAAAATAGGCTTGGTCTTTGACCCTTTAAGGTGTAACTGACTGACTGTTGTATTTTCCAAGACTGATTTTAGGCAGTTTTATGTATTGTGTACCAATGATATGTAAAATAAAGCACCTTTTCTACTATAAACAATTACAGGTGTTATTTATTTTGAAGGATATGAAAGAAAAGTTAGTGACGGCAGAGTAAATCTGTAGAAATGTTGATTTTATATTTAAAATAACATTTAGTATTTAAACATATAGTAACATGTTTAATAAACATGTTTAATAATGAACACATTTAATAATTATTAAACACATATTTAAAAGGCTGCCTGTATTGTTTGAAATAATATAGGCAGCCTTTAAATTAAGAATGGATCGTATTTAAAAACTTGTTGTTAAGTGTTTAAGATGGCAGTTGGGAGTCATTTTCTCATAGAAATGTAAATCCTATGTAACCCTTGTCATACCTGAACTAATATGCTTGAAAGTAAAAAGGCAAATGGCTCCAAGAAGTACTGTAAACTTGTCATCACCTTTTTTGTTGTCTTTTGTTTACTCTAAAATATTTTTCTTTATTCTTTTCATTCCTTTAAATTCACAGCAGCCAGACTTCTGACCTGCTACTCCATTGAAATGGCTCTCTAGCAAAGTTCAGGGATAATCTCCCATTTCCCAAATCCAGGGAACTCTTTCATCATATTTAATCTTGCCATTTGAAACTTTTGTCCACTCTCTTGGCACTTCCTCATTTTTATAGTGTCTATGATACCATGCTCTCTGTCTGTCTTTACACACCTCCTCTTGTCTGTGGTCCCCTTCTTTACTCCACCTGGCCCCATTCATTATTTGCCTAGATTGAAGCCAAATTGCCAACCTGAAGAAGTCTTTCCTGACATACTCCACCACCAGGTAGATTTAACCACTTATTTTTGTTCTCCTACTGTCCTTTGTTACATCTTCTGTCATAGCAGTCTAAAATCTTAGTGCCCGTATTTGGTAGCATTTCCCTCTCCCTCTGCTAGATAGTAGGTCTTTGAGGCAGAGATTGGGTCTTTATACCCCTTCCATGTTAGCTGGCTAGTTAACTGGTACATAAATATTTTAACAAGTGGGTAAAGAAAATTGTTACCTTCACATTTCTTCATATTCCCACTCCTCACTTCTAAATCGGGGTCAAAATGGGAAGGAGACTTTGAAAAGGAAAGAGATTTTTGCAGATTTGCTAAGTATCTGAAGGAAATGTAAACTCTTTAGCTTTGTCTTACCCTGTCCTGCTATTAGGTTGAGAGAAGTTCTGGGATAAGAGGTTTAGTATTGAAGGTGTTTGATTTGAAAAGGCTCTTCTACCAGATCAGGCTTTGTTTTAAAAAAAGGAATGAAAAGAAAGTTTGTAGCCTTTAATGAGGTTATGGGCATCGCTGGATTTTGAGGTTATTAGCCTTTGATTGAGGTTATAGGCATTGCTGGATTTATCATTGGATGATCAAAATGACCTAAAACTGTCAAAAATTAATCTCTGTCTGACACTAGAAATTACCTACCTATAGAAGTTCAGGGAATTGCTGAAGGACGTGGATACCAGGATTGGAACTGCATTGGATTCTGTTACATATCAGGTCAGGTCACTGTTACCACCTCTAAGTTTGTAGGACAAAAGATTCTTACACTCAGGAAAATGAGATGACATTGGCAAACCTCCCTTCTAAGTTTTGTAGTGATAGTTGTTAGTCCCTAGATTATTTCTGTAACTTTAGAAAAAAACTTAGATTATTCCTAGAAAAACACAAACTACAAACTCTGGGGGAAAATCAATAAATTCTATAAACCAAATGAAGGGCTCACATCCGGAATCCCAGCACTTTGGGAGGCTGAGGCGGGTGGATCACCTGAGGTCAGGAGTTCAAGACCAGCCTGGCCAACATGGCAAAACCCCATCTCTACTAAAAATACAAAAATTAGCTGGTCGTGGTCGTGGGCGCCTGCAATCCCAGCTACTCAGGAGGCTGAGGCAGGAGAATCACTTGAATCTGCGAGGCGGAGGTTGCAGTGAGCCAAGTTCACGCCATTGCACTCCAGCTTCGGCAAAGAGCGAAACTCCATCTCAAAAAAAAGCAAAAAAAGGATATAAAATTTGAGAACACCAGCCTCCTGTTCAAAATAGATTTCTACATCTCATTAGTATCAATTTGCTTCTCTCCTGTTTTCTGCAGAGCTAATTATCAAGAAAATGTCCACTCGTGGACCTGTTAATCTCAGCAAAGGGCATCTGCAACTGAGCTTGAGGTTCTTTTGTTTTATATATTTGGTATTTTGGATACATTGGATTGAGCAAAGGCCTGCTACTTAATCATCAAATTCACAATCTTAGGCCGGGCGCGGTGGCTCAAGCCTGTAATCCCAGCACTTTGGGAGGCCGAGGCGGGTGGATCACGAGGTCAAGAGATGGAGACCATCCTGGTCAACATGGTGAAACCCCGTCTCTACTAAAAATACAAAAAATTAGCTGGGCATGGTGGCGCGTGCCTGTAATCCCAGCTACTCAGGAAGCTGAGGCAGGAGAATTGCCTGAACCCAGGAGGCGGAGGTTGCGGTGAGCCGAGATTGCGCCATTGCACTCCAGCCTGGGTAACATGAGTGAAACTCCGTCTCAAAAAAAAAAAAAAAAAAAAAAAAAATTCACAATCTTGCTACCACTACTGCCAACACCGCACATTCAAAAAGTCTTGAGAATGCAGGGTTACAAAGCCTTTGGTCTTAGAGAGAATGCTGGGAAGTCACAGGGATGAGGTTGTGAAGGTTACAGAAGTATTCTTTGTTTACTGATTTTGCTTGTTCAAAAAATATTTGAAGAGTGCCTGGAGATGTCAAGGTGTTTACATATAAAAGAGAAGAAAGTATGAATTGGTGGCATATCAGATATGGAAGATGTCACAGGAAAGGAAACGTGCCCCCATCTCCACACCATTCTACCCACTTCCCCTTCATGATCTTCTTACCACTCAGATATAAGAAGCTAAAAGATCCATCATTCCTGAGCATGAGAATTGAGGAAGGCATACCTTTCGGTATGAGCACATACAGGTTAAAGATGAAAGGTAGCAGCCGGTGTTTGTTTTTGAACATGGAATAACCCTGTCCACTAGTAAATTATAGTCCAACAAATGTCCAGCTCCAACCAAAAAGATTATCCATTCTTCCTACTGAGAAGATAGAGTAGAAGATCTCTGAGAATCTAAAAGGAGTTACCTCCTCTTCTCTTTTCATATTGGGGTAGGGGCAAAAAGCTACAGCCATGATGTTTATCGTCTGCTATAACAAAACATAGCATGAGTGGGCAGAGATATGAAAATAAAACGGCTTAATTCAAAATCATCCTGCCAGTTGTGGTTTAGCACCCCCTGGTGGCATTGTCCAGTCCAGCTTACATGTGGGTAAGATTCTAGGTCTTGTAGCTGCCTAGGATTTTAAAAATAGCTACAGCAATACCTGGAACTTTCTGAGCTGGCACCCCTGTGTTAGACCCATTTTGAGAGATTGGACCTGGAGAATATACTTTCTATTTCCCTGCAACTTCCTAACCCAAGATAGTAACTTTAACCTGCCCTGTTTAGATACAGGGGATGCATTGATTATTTCAAGATCCATTTAATTTTTGAAGATTTTAAAATTGTATATCAAAATTTCTGGCTAGTTTTCTGAAATCAGGAGAAATTGCATCTTAACTGTTTCTTAAGTCTACAAAATGGCATTGACATTGATAACCTTGGTAAAAACATGATTGCAAAATTCTTATAACATTTGTGTGACCAGCGAGGCACCTGTTATTGAGCAATGTGGAAAAAAACGTGCAATGGTCAGTTGCTGCCATGCACTTTCTGTATTTTTTGAATACTAAATATATAAATGCATTATTAGGAGAATGTGTGAAAGGAAATTTGTGCTTTTGAAAGTCAACAGAATTCAGTAAAGAGGTGGTGTCTTTGTCAATTTATTTGGAATTTGTATCACCTATCATTTCATTATCTGCTTTATACAAATAATTATACCCAGAGAACAAAGTAACCAATTAACCAGAGTCATGCCAGTGACTCCAAGCAGACTTGGAAGAACAGTGCTATAATATTGCACTCTCATTGGATCTTGACCCTGTGGGAATCTAGTTAACTTCTGTGAAGAATAGTCCATACTCATTTCCTTTTCATATTATATTTCTCCCCCCATTATTATGATTAGCTGATTTGCATAGCACAGTAGTGGCTGAAATATCCAATGTTCTCTCTTTGTTGATGAAATTACATATTTCATAACCTTATCTTTTTTCTTTTAAAATGTCTGTTGTGAAATAGTACACACAAAAGTATGTTGTGTATGTATGGTTTTAAAAAACATGATCACACATGTACTCAACCTTCAGCTTAAGAACTAGAACATTCTCAGCTGCCTAGAATCCCCCATTTGTTCTCCCTCCATAGATTATATAAGGTAAACATTCTTCTGGATTTTTTGTTAATAATTTCCCATGTTTTGATTTGTGACTCTCCCATATATGTATGTATTCCTGATAATATGTTGTTTAGATTTCTTGTTTTTGAACTTTTATGTAAATGGAATCATGCTGTATGTATTCTTCTATGACCTCTTTTTTCTGACATTGTTTTTGAAATTCCCATCCATGTTTATGCATGTAACTGTATTTCATGTTTTCACAGCTGTATGGTATTTGATTGTATGACTGTTTCACAATTTATCCATTCTTCTATTTATGGAGATTTGGATTGTTTTCTGCATTTTGCTATTACAAACAATGCTGCTATGAACATCTGCCCAATTACAATGTAGGCTATGTGTGGGCAGGAGTTTTGCCTCTTTGTACTCTGCCATATTCCCAGTGTCTAGAAATGCCTGGCACCAGGTAGATGCTCAATAAATATTTGAGGAATGAATGACTTTCTTGTACTGTCTCCTGGTGCACTTTTTCAGCAGTTGTCCTAGGACAGTTGTTGTCCAAGTGTGGTTCAGGGACCCCTGGGGGTCCCTGAGACCTTTTTTTTGGGGGGAGGGGTCTGTGAGGACAAAACTATTTTCATAATAATACTAAGGCATTTTTTGTTCATTTCATTCTCATTTTTTTAGTTTATTTTCCAGATGTATGATGACATCATCACTGTAGCAGCTAATCAAATATACTTGTATATTTCTGTTTTAAAAATGTCTGGATTTTAATTTCTAATATGGTAAATATTGATAGATATAACCCATGTGAACAACAGCTCTTTGAGGCCCTCAATAGTTTTTAAGGATATGAAGAGGTTCTGAGACCAACACTTTGAGAACTGCTGCTGTAAGGAGTGGGTTTTACTTGGCAATTGTTTTCTAAAGCATTTGTAGCAACTTACGCTCCCACTGGCAGTGGTTGAGAGTTCCCATGGCTTCACATCTTGGCAAACACTTGGTCTTGACTATCTTTGTATTTGCCAACTGGATGGCTATTATGTGTTTTTTTACTGTGGATTTAATTTGCATTTCCCTGATTACTAATGAAATTGAGTGTTTCTTCATATATGGGTCCTTCACGATTCCTCTTCTGTGAAATACTCGTGTCTTTTGCCCATTTTTCTATTTGTGTCTTTTGTCCATTTTTCTATTAGGTTGCCTTTTTTTCATTGATTCGTATGATTTATCTATTCTGGAAACCAATCCTTTGTCAGTTAAATGTATTGCACGTATCTTCTCTCAGTTTGTGTAGTCTTTTGTAACGGTAAAGAATCTGTTGATCTTGGAGAAAACTGACATCTTTTCAGTAATGAGTCTTTCCAGCCAAAACCCTTGTGTATCTTTCCATTTATTAGGTCTTCTTTAATGTCTCAATAAACTTTAAAAATTTTTTCCATAAAGGCCTTTACATCTTAGATTAGATTTCAACATAGTGGTTTTATAGTTTTTAATGCTGTGGTAAACTGAATTTTAATCTTTATTTAATTTGTTTTTAATCTTAAAATTTTTCTCATTATTTTTATTGACTTTAATTTCATTCAAAGTACACATCAACAAAATTTCTATATAATCAGCAACAACCAGAATTGAAAAAAGTATAATTTTAAAAATTCAGTTTAATAAAGTGGTAACTGAATTTTACTGGATACTGAATTTTTAAAATTATACTTTCCATTCTGATTGTTGATTTTTAAAATTCAGTTTAATTAAATTCAATTTACCTGTTACCAGATGAAAACAGGTGAACTAAATTTTTTAAATTATACTTTCCATTGTGATTATTGCTGATTATATAGAAATATTGTTGATATGGATTGATTTTAGATCCAACAACTATGCCAAACTTGTATTAGTTATAACAATGTATCTAGATGTCCTTTGAGTTTTTTAAATTAACATTTGCAAATAATGGCAGTTTTCTTCCTGATGCTTATAACTTTTTTAAAATTTCTTATATTTCTGTACTAGCTAGGACCTATAGGACAATGTTGAAGAGAACTGAGAGTGAACATCTTTGTCTTAACCCTGATTTAAATATATTTTTTTAAATTTCACTGTTTGGTGGTTTTTTTTGTTGTTGTTGTTGTTTTTTTTTGTTTTTGTTTTTGTTTTTTTTTTTTTTTTTCTGTAAATGGCCTTTATTGGTTTAAGGAAGCTTTTTGTTTTTTGGTTTGGTTTTTGTTTCTGTTACCCAGGCTGCAGTGCATGGCATTGATCACAGCTTACTGCAGCCTTGACCTGCTGGGCTTAAGTGATCCTTCTGCCTCAGTATCCCAAGTAGCTGGGAGCACAGGCATATGCCACCATGCCCAGCTAATTTTTAAATTTTTTGTAAAGATGAGGTCTCATTATGTTGGTCAGGCTGTCTCTAGTTCCTGGGCTCAAGCAATCCTGCTTCAGCCTCCCAAAGTGCTAAGATTGCAGGCATGAGCCACCACACCTGGCCAAGGAAGTTATTTTCTATATCTAGTTTGTAAATAGTTGTATTATGAATGGATGTTGAATTTTATCCAAGGCTTTTTTCTGTCTCTCCTTTAATCTGTTAATTTATAAATTATGGTAACTGACTTTTTAATATTAAACCAACCTTTAATTCCTGTTATAAACCCAACTTGGTCATGGTGTGTGTGTTTTTAATACATTACATTACTGAACTCAATTTGCCAATACTTTGTTTAGTTTTGCTCCTATAGGCCAGGCGTGGTGACTCACACCTGTAATCCCAGCACTTTGGGAAGCCGAGGTGGGTAGATCACTTGAGGTCAGGAGTTTGAGACCAGCCTGATCAACATGGTGAAACTCTGTCTCTACTAAAAATACAAAATAGCCGGGTGTGATGGTATGGGCCTGTAGTCTCAGCTACTCAGGAGGATGAGGCACCAAAATCACTTGAACCTGGGAGGTGTAGAGTGCAGTGAGCCCAGATCACCCCACTGCACTCCAGCCTGGGCAACTGAGCAAGACTCTGTCTCAAAAATAAATAAAAACAAATCGTTTTGATCCTATATTCATAAGTAAAATCAGTCTATAATACTTTCATGTCCTATCATTGTCTGATTTTGGTATCAACATTAAACCAGCCTCATGAAATGGTGAGTTTTTCAATTTTCTGGAAGAGTTTAAGATCAGAACAGTCTTTAAAACTATTTGGTTATTAATGGAAGATTTTTATTCAATTTCTTTAAAGGTTATAAGAACATTAAGATTTTACATTATTCTTGTCAGTTTTATTATTTTTTCTAGGGATTTATCCATTTCATCTTAGCTTAAGATTTTTCCTGTATGAAACTGTCCATATTATTCTTGTATCATTTTAGTCTCCACAGCATCTGTTAGTTGACCCCGTTTCATTCCTGTTAGTTTATTTGTGCTTTCTGATTTTTCTTGATTAATCCTTCAGGGAGGTTTAAATGTTTGACACATTAGTTTCTTTAAAAGTCTATGTCCAAATGTCAGGAATAGGTTATAGTAGGTTCTCTGTATTTCATTTTTTTTTTTTTTTTTTTTTAAGACACAGGATCTCACTCTGTCACCCAGGCTGGAGTACAGTGGTACAGTCATAGCTCACTGCAGCCTTGAACTCCTGGACTCATGGTCTCTTGCCTCAGCCTCCTGAGTAGCCAGGACTACAGGCAGCACCACCACACCCAACTAATTTTTTTTTTCTTCTTTTTGGAGAGATGTCTATGTTGCCCGAGCTAGTTTCAAACTTCCGAGCTGAAGCAGTCATCCCACCTTGGCCTCCCAAAGTGTTGGGATTACAGTGTGAACCACTGTGCCTAGCCTTGATCTGTATTTCTAATATCATTTGCCAGAGAATATGATTTGCAAGATTTTGGTTTTCTGCAACTGAGACGTTTATGTCCTATCATGTTTCATGAATATTCCATGTGTATTGGTAAAGAATGTGTGTTACCTAATAGTTGAGTATTATGTTCTGTAAGTCCCAGATCAAACTTGTTAGTTGTGTTGGGTACAACTTTATTGATTTATCTTGTACCTGATTTGCTTACTGGAGTCTAAAGATTTCATTATAATGGATCTCTCAATTTCTCTTAAAGTTGTATTTGCTTTTTCATTGGCTTTATTACTAAATACATACTAATTTAAAATTGTTCTATTTTCCCTAGTAAATTGAGCCTTTTAAAATTGTTTAGTGGATCTACCTCTATGACTGCATGTTGCCTTCATCTTCTTTGTTGTACTTACTTTAACGATATTTTGGTTAGTCTTTGTCTTGTATATCTTAGATTTTTCCTTGGCCTTTTAGTTCATGTTTACAGGAGACACACCTGAAAGATAAAGCCAAAGAAAACCTGCCTTTTTAACTCCATAATCTAGTCCATTTATATTTACTATGATCACAAATATCATTGTATTTATTTCTAGGTTTTTGTCATAAATTATCTGTCACAGGTTTTTGTGTCTACTCCCGATTATTGCCTTATCTTTTTTTTTTTTTTTTTTTTTACATTTTCTTATTCTTTTTCCCCACTCTGTTGTTGAGTTTTAGTTTAAAATTATTATATATTTTTTCTTACAAGTTCTATTTGGGTTACAAATCTTCTTGTTTCTATGCAGTCTTTTGTTCCTTTTTCCATGCTTCTGTTTCTTTAAACATCATTAATTTTTTTCCTATGTTATTACCAATATTGAGTCTCTGTGGATGCTTCTGTTGTCTGTTGGATATTTTGTTTTTTACTCATGGTGCCACCTTCCCTTGAGTTTTGTTTTTTGTTTTTTTTTTTTTTGAGACAGGGTCTCACTCTGTTGCCCAGGCTGGGGTGCAGTGGTACAGTCTCTCAGCTTACTGCAACCTCTGCCTCCTAGGTTCAAGCAAGTCTCCTACCTCGGCCCCCTGAGCAGCTGGGATTACAGGCACATGCCACCATGCTCAGCTAATTTTTGTATTTTTAGTAGAGATGGGGTTTTGCCATGTTGGCCATGCAGTTTGTGGTATCTTAAACTTCTTTTCCTTGGCAAATAATTTGAAGCATTGACTGAAATGGAGAACTTTGAGAGAATTTCTTTGCTCTGCCAGACATCCAGAAGCAACCAACGTGAGACTACTTCTTTTAAATTATCACAACGTGAGACTACTTCTTTTAAATTATCAGCTGACATTTAAGCTGAGGAAGAGCCTGTGGTTGGGTATTTAAGGATAGGGGTAATTTATACCCCTTCATCCAGCATCAAAATTGAGGCAGGTAAGCCTGCTTGCTACCTATTTCTCTGGTGGCCCTAATAAGACTTCAAACTAGGTAAGCATTCAGCTTCATGTCCAGGCCCTCCTCTCCTGCTAGGTCAAGAACTCCAGACTCCAAGAGAGCTCTTGGGGCAAAAGCAGGCTTTAGTGCTAGCTCACCTCACAGGTTATTTTTACTTCTTTTTGGAGTTCTGCAAATTCCTTGCTTTCATGATACACTTAGAAAAATACATTATTCAATAATTTGCTGATAGTTCACATTATTTCTTTTATAAAGCATTGAGAGGGATTAACTGGGAGCCGTTAGGGTATCTAGGCTGTCTTATTCTTGGAAATGAAGTCTAGACTAACAGTTTGCCCTTTATGTGAGTACAATACGTGGTACTTTCTGCAGTCTATACAGAATTAAAAGATGCCTGGTTCCCTCTGTACAGTTCTGTAAGATAGCACTTTTACGGTGTAGAGACTGCTACTTGCAAGGTTGGAAATGTACAGAAAGAAACCATTTTTAAAAGACTCTTCCTCCAAACCAAGAAACCGCTCTGCCATTTCTTTAAATGTCCCAAACATTGTATTCTTTTATTAATGATTGATCTGAAAAAAGAATTTGGATTTGGTTTCTTGTAAAGCTAATATTGGGGATTATATATGCATGAATGAGGCTCCTTGGCATACCTCTTCTGGCTGAAAGGCACTTTCTGTTATGACTTGTCCTTGCCCAGTAACTTGTTTTCAACAACTGCCTAGTGTTCAAAGTTCAGAAATATCTTTCATTCACATGTACTCTGAAATTGAGCCCTGGAAAACAGTTGCAAAAGTATGACACAAACCTGTTACTGTTTGCTTTTAGAGGACAATCAAGGAAGACCTAAATCATACTTAAAGAGGCAAAATTTTATGCCATGGATCGGAATTTTATAATCTCAGTATATTTTTGTGGAAGAAAAAAGAATTACCTATTAACGTAATTTGGTTCCCTAAAACTACTACATGGCCTTTAAGATGGTACCCGCACATATTTTAATGACTTTATTCTTACCTCACACACTTGCTCAAATTAATTTTGGCAAAGGAGTTCTTACAATATATTGTCTTGCACAGGTATCCCTTTAATATGCAGTGGAAAAGGAAACAGTCTCTGGAGTAAAATCAGGGAAAACTGTAACTTTACTATTAGGCAAGCATCTCTTTAAAGGCAATGGCCAGAAGCCAGAGAAATGAATCCATGCCAGTGCCATCTGTGGCCCAAGATTGGAAGGGATTCTGCCTTATGGTTTCACAAATCCTTAAAATCAGGTACAAAAAGCAGCACAGTCTCGAAATAAATTTATAAGGGGTCGTACAGCAGCCAGTATAAAAGGCTGTATTACACATCTCCTCTGTTTGGGTGGTGCTATTTTCTACATTTGGTGATTACTACAAAGGTTTTACAAATGTTTGAGGACCTTTTCTGATAAAGACCTGAAGAATGAGTGAGACTTAGCTAGGTAGAGGGAAGTATGTGTTTAAGGTCATGGCAGGTAGATGGGGGAGGCAAAGAACTTGACATAAGGAGCCAAGATGAGATCAGGGGTGATGGAGCTCCCTAGTCCAGAGAGAGCTAAACTTGGTGAAGTAACGGTTCTAGCTCTAAAAGAAACCATAAATTAAAACTGAGTATTTTTCAGACAGTGTAGTATAGTTCCTTAGAAAACAAAGAGTTGTTCCATTTTTTACTCATGAGCATATTAGATGACTCAATAGGAGTTTAAGGCCAATATATACAAATTATTAACTTACATAAATTATCAGTTGCCTAACTCAGGGAGACCAAAAAACACATTTAAAATAGACTGGTTTTTGGTATAGATTTTACCCAGTATCACTTTTCTTTTTAAGTCCTTTAAAGAGCTGCCTAATTATCACTTATTTGAATGACTTAAAGTGTATTTTATCATTTATCACATAAATCAACAAACATCATCTTGTTTAGATTGTTGATAAAATAATTTTCCTTAAGAGAAAATATTTTTTAAAAATCTTGCATTCTTAGCAAATGGGAGAAGCTATCCTTCCTGCTTTTCATGCCTAATTGCTACTGCTATAGAAGTCCTTTTAATTGGGCCCTCGTAACTATATTCAATTAGAATTATTAAAGTTAACTGGTATTCCTTTAACTCACTAAGGCAAAACAGGCAATAAGGCATGTTTGTGAAGAAAGGAAAACCCTGCACACGTAATGCAGTGTAGGAGGGGAAAAAATACAAATAGCTTCAAACACCGTCATATCAAAGTATGTGACATTAGGAAGGCACCATTTAAAAAACAATCCTTGCTGAACTCAGGAAGATTTTAAAGCATATCCATTAGAGTGAGGTAGTGAGGGGACAGACAGAAGCTACCTAAGACACAAGCTACCTAAGTCCCCTTCTTCTACCTTACTGAAACCCATTTCTCTATTAGATACTCAAGAAAGCAATGTTTACAAAATTATAAAAAACATTTTTATAATAGGTTAGGGAGCTTGCATACATAAGAAGTTCCAGAAGAGAAAACATGACATTCAGTTAATGCAACACGGGCCAAGTAAGACACTGACCCCAGCTCTGACAAGCATAAATTAGGATATTATGCACTTGACACATGCAGAATGTCCATTTTCTTTCCCATCAGAGTATGAAATCCAACAACAATGAAATCCATACAAAAAAAAAAAAAAGTGACCTGATTTTACCTAGTGTAAAGTTTTAGTTAGCACTACTAGCAAATTATGAAGTTTGGAAATTTGTTGTATTAGATACTGACTTAAAATTTTAAATGGTCGAATTCCTGAGTTTTGGGGGGTTTTTTGAGATGAGAGTCTGGTTTTGTTGCCCAGGCTGGAAAGCAGTGGCATGATCTCGGCTCACTACAGACTCCGTCTCCCAGGGTCAAGGGATAATGCCTCAGCCACCAGAATAGCTGGGACTACAGGTGCGCACCACCACACCCTGCTAATTTTTGTATTTTTTGTAGAGACGGAAGGTTCACCATGTTGGCCAGGCTAGTCTCAAACTCCTAACCTCAAAGTGATCCACCTGCCTCAGCCTCCCAAAGTGCTGGGATTCTAGGCATGAGCCACCCCATGCCTGGCCTCAAATTCCTTTTTTATCTTCTCTATTCTAACATATCCCAATCTTTAAACTAATTTTACAGATAATCAAAGACCAAGTGCTTTTATCAGTTATATAGTGACACACTGCTTGGATCAAATGGAAAATATTTTAAAATACACTCATAATGAAGTATCAAAACGGTTAAAATTTTGCATATTTGGTAACCCAGCAATACATCTAAGAATTTAAGAAAACAGTCATGGATGAACACGAGATTCAGTGAAGTGTTGTTTATACTGTGAAAAGATGTAAATAGTCAAAATATCCAATAGAAGATTAAATAAATTATGATTGAGTCATATAACAGAATAAACCAATAAAAATGATGCAGAAGACTATGCATGACCTGGAAAAGATGATCACAATATATTGTTAAGTGAAAAAAGCAGGTTACAAAACAGTATGCACAATATGAACCCATTTTTATAAAAATATACATATTTAGCAAAGTAAAAGGACAAATGATATTTATCAAAATATTAACATTGGTTCTTTCAACATAGTAGGATTACTGATTTTGCTTAACTACTCCCCCATTTTTTCCTATTTGAATTTATTATAATGAAAATTATTTTTAAAATGGAGAGTAGAAGATGAGGGCATTATTAACCTCTGATTAGCTCAAATATAGTCCCAAAGGCTCTTTCTGGCAAAGAAGTGTTTCTATTCAGCCTGTATTTGGGAAATTGCTTCTACCTTATAAATCTGAGTGTCCTTCAAAGATGATATTCACTCCAACTTCCTTTTAGGCAAACTATACAATTTTTGATATTAAACTTAAAAAAAATCCCTCAAGTTAACACCAAAAATAATAGACGAGAAAATACAAATCCTCACTTTTTAAAAAAGAAACAATCCAAGTACATACTACTAAATTATACATAGTTACATTATCTAAGTTTAGTTTATTGCAAAGATGAAGACAGCACACTAGAAGCTGGCGGCTTCTTTTCCACACTGTTCACAGCACTCACTCTGTTCTCCATTTCATTCTCTCACCCATGCAAAAGGTCTGTACACGCAATGATGTCCGATGTTTCTTGGTTTCCATAGTATAAAAGGAAACTTAACATTTCAATTAAAAAGGTAAAATGAGGACATATACCATCAGACTATAAAATTCCTCTTCTATAAAAGGATACTATAGTACTTGAAGATATGCTTTGAAAAAAATCATGTACCAAATGAAAGGGGCACCATTTCAAGAGCACTAGGAGTACATTAAACTTAAATGTATTCCAACATTCTTCATAATGTAACTCAAAACCAAATCTAGTCTAAAAAAAGGTCCAATAACTAAAACTACATTAACAGGCACGATGAACAGTGTAAACACTGTTAATGGGCACCAAGTTGAACAGGGCAAACAATATTTGCTTCTGCATTCACACTTACTCAGTTACATTGTTTTTAAAAAATGGTGCTGCTTAAACTATGAATGTTTTGCGCCCCCAAAAAAATTATTTTAATAAATACAGCAAATGCTAGAAATCTAGCTAGGTTATCATGCAAGGTATAACCAAGACGAACTCAAATTTATAATAAAGGCAACTTGCATTCAAAATGAACTCTACCCTTATATTTTATTAAAAGGGCAAACATCATGAATTAACCTAGCTGCTTACTTGAATTACAAAAGTAACATGATTCAATATGAAAATAAGAAACTGTCTACAAATCTCTGACAGTAATAAATTGCAATATACAATGCATACAGGAGTCATACAGAGCAACAAACTCTTGTACAAAACAAAAATATTTTAATACCTTTAAAATCCAAATTTTTCTTTAAAATCATTCATGAAAAAGATTCTCAAGTCAGAATTAACACCTCAATTAGTCAAGCATCAGGAAGCTACATTACAGCTATTTAATATACAAAGATACATCTTTTCACCAGTCATTTCCTTCTGATGTCTCTGTTCCAGAATCATACAGACTCTCATTTCTCTACAATCCCCATTCCATCATTTCTTCTGATCATGAAAACTGAATTTGTTGAACACCAGAAATCTAAGATTAGAAAATGTAAATTGAGCAGAATTAAAGGAGATTAAGCATAACACATGCATATTATAAATATTCAGTGACTAAAAAGACAGTAATCTTTCTAGAAATCTATGCAAATATAAACATTTTTAACTATTAGGAGACTATACAGTTATCCATATCGAGAAAACAATTTTTAATAACCCTATTTTATCGGGTCCTTAATAACGTGTTGAAATTAGCTTTATCTAGAAATAATCAATTTTTTTTTTTGGAGACAGAGTCTTGCTCTGTTGCCTAGGCTGGAGTGCAGTAGCATGATCTCAGCTCACTGCAACTTCCGCCTCCCGGATTCAAGTGATTCTCCTGCCTCAGCCCCCCCAAGTAGCTGGTATTAGAGGCAACTGCCACAATGTCCTGCCAATTTTTGCATTTTTAGTAGAGACAGGGTTTCACCATGTTGGCCAGGCTGGTCTTGAACACCTGACCTCAGGTGATCTGCCCACCTCGGCCTCCCAAGGTGCTGGGATTACAGGCATGAGCCACCACACCCCAGCAATATAATCAAATTTTTTAAGCATTTAAAATACAAAGGACTGTACCTGTTGATATGATGTTGTGTAAACCATAACATTTTGTTGTTGACCATCTGTGGTTATTAAGCCAGCTGGTAACTGGTTAGCTAAAAGGAAAAAAAAATAGTTGAAGAGGGAAAAGAACTTTATCTACTTTCTCGGGCTGAATCTTGAGGTCGTGCCATTAATGTCTCAGTACAATTCTGCCCCTTATCAGTGATGTAGTCTTGGACAAAATAATAAATCCTCCAATTTTCCATTTTAAAAAACGTTAGCTAAAAACCACATTTTTTTATATTGCATTTTTCAATTTTCATATCTCTAATATGTACCTTAGCTAACTGCCCATGTGTACAAATCTGCAGACAGACTAGATGAAGTGATTAAACTACACTACATCATGAGATTTGGCTGGGAGCAACACATAACTGAGCAGCATATATTTTACATATGAGAAGTGTACTCACCATAGCCCTTTTATTTCACCAATATGACAACAATACTCAATGTAAAAAAAAAAAAAAAAAAAAAAGAAACCTGAGTTCAAATTTATTTAAGCCATAAGATATATTAAATTCCTATCTCATATGAATCTTTGCCAAAAACTAGGGGCTATGGAACTCAGTCAGAACTATTTGTGAAAGGTTATAATGTCTGCAGAATTAAAATTTTCTACACTTACCACTCACTGATTTCAAATAAAAGGGCGTGAACTGATAAGAACTATTTAAAATAGTGCTATGTCAAAATACTCAGTGTTGACATTCCAAAAATACCACTAGACGCTTAGTATGAATCACTGCTAACAATCTACATGACTTGGTATTATAACAATGCTTACTAAATGCCTCCTCTGTGAGCTCTTCACTTAATCCATCTGTAGCTGTGACTGCTCCACCAATTCCCTTTTCTCCTTTCATAGCCTGAGGAAGGAAAAAAAAGTCACTGATATTCAAATGAAATTGTCTTCCAAATAAGAATGCTTACCTATTGCCTAAAATTAGGAGCTTCTATTATTACAAACTCTAAGCAGAGTATTTATTAACACTTCTGGTTAATTACATATGAAGAAGGCTTTCAAAAGGCTAACTTTTAATATAAACTGTAATCACTACAAGACAGAGTTAGTAATGACCTAGAAAACAAAATATTTATAGATAAAAATAAATTATTCTAATTCTACACCGCATCAAAGGGATAAGAGAACTCTACTTACAGATGAAGAAGTCTGCAAAGTACCACAAATATTGAGCTTATAAATCTACTACAAATGATCCAAGTTATCACTTAAGTATATACATGTCTTTCAGCCAACTGGGCAGTACTATAGCAAGTTGAGAATTAAAAATTCCTAAACCAAAATTAGTTTGGCCAAATACCTCTAGGGTTCTATGATACTGAAGATTTGTAAAAGTACTGTCAGAAATTTACACATTCTTTTCCTACTTGAATCATTCCATGCAATTATCACTAATTTAATGGGATTCAAACACTAAAGATATTAAGGATATATTTTCAAAGTAATGTGAATCTGACAACACCTAAGCTGGCATGTGGAAATAAATATGCTGAACTCAACTCCTTTTCACAAAATCCATTTCCACAGGCAAAGATAAACCTAAGAGGAAGTACAGAAGAATTCAATCAGTAATAAGAAAGACACATGATTATACCTTCCTCTTTTTTATTATCTTACGACTTTTAATGCTACTTTCTTTAAATTAACAATAGCAGCAAGAAGTGACATTAATGAGCACTGACCATTATTTACTCAGTCCCATCAATAATTCTATGACATAGGTACTATTAGCCTCATTTTACAGATGAGGAAACCAAGACCTTTAAAGTACTGAAATAATCTGTCCAAGGCCATAGAATTTGCATGTGGCAGAGCTGAGATTCAGCCTCCTGGTAGTCTGAATCCAAAGTCTGTGCCCTTTCATCATTACATAACTATGCTATGATTAGTAGTAAGCAAAGGAAAAAAGAAAGGACTTAGTATTTAAGTACTGTAATACAAGTCAGTGATCCCCAACTCCCAGGTGGCAGGCTGATAAGGGTCCCTGGCCTGTTAAGAACCTGGCCACACAGCAGGAGGTGAGGGGCTGGTAATCCAGCATCACCACCTGAGCTCCACCTCCTGTCAGATCAGTGGTGGCATTAGATTCTCATAGGAGCTCGAACCCTGTTGTGAACTGTGCATGCAAGGGATCCAGATTGTGCATTCCTTCTGAGAATCCTACTAATGCCTGATGATCTGGGGTGGAACAGTTTCATCCTGAAGCCTTCTGCCCCTCGAATCCCTCCCCCGACCCCAATCCGTAGAAAAACTGTTTTCCGAAAAACTGGTCCCTGGTGCCAAAAAGGTGGGGAACTGCTGATATAAGCGACTGAATACTTCTGAGAAATGTTACATAATTTACTACAAAATAAAGTTTTTAAACAAATAATACATTTAAAAAGTTAAAGTAAATAGTGTCTCTTTCTTAAAAGCACAATGGGAGACATTTTCCTTACCTCTCTGAATTTCTGAAGGTATAATTTCAGAGGTTCCACATAACTGTCAAAGCCTAAGGTAGACATGGCAAAGAGAATGTCCTCTCCATTGATTGTTTTCCGTTTCTCTTGATGGCACCTTTCACTTGCTTCAGACGTTATAAAACTGATGAACTCACTTACACATTCTTGAACACATTCTTTGGCATCTTTTGCAATCTGAAGAGAAAATCACAGGTAAATTACAGAAACTATAAGCATCACCTTCCTAACAACCTACAAAAATAAAAGCCTATTCAGAAGAACACATCTTCATTTTATGACTACTTAATCTCTTAAATATGTTATAACATTAATAGAGTGTATGCTATCAAAATTCCAAACCTCAAAGTCAGAATAAAAAGTCAAATACAAGTGAGAGAAACCATGGAACTATTTACAGAAAACAAATCTAATTTGGATATGAAAGAGCAATCACCAGATGTTCCTACCACCCCACAGAGGATGAAAACTCTTACTAACCAAATGCCCCTGGAAAATCAATTCCACATGCATATTTTGTGGGTGACTAAGGTACCACTTCTCTGCTCTAGCACTCTGATGAATAAAGACACCAGAAAATAAAAAACAAAAAGCAAAACAAAAACTAAAAAACTGAATTCACGTAAGGCTTGGAAAAGAGCGAAACAATAACATATGAGGCTGGGCACGGTGGCTCACGCCTGTAATTCCAGTGCTTTGGGAAGCCAAAGTGGGTGGATCACGAGGTCAGGAGTTTGAGACCAGCCTGACCAACATGGTGAAACTCTGTCTCTACCAAAAATACAAAAACTAGCCAGGTGTGGTGGCGCGCGCCTGTAATCCTGGCTACTCAGGAGGCTGAGGCAGAAGAATCACTTGAACCCAGGAGGCAGAGTTTGCAGTGAGCCAAGACCACGCCACTGTACTTCAGTCTGGGCAACAGAGCGAGACTCCACCTCAAAAAAGAAAACAAACACGCAAACAAACATTGGTGACTTTCTGACTTCTTTTATTATTGGGGATATACAGTGTCATATACAGGTTTTGAGTTTACTAAAAATCCTGCCTGAAGAAGCATATATCTGCCACTTCATTATAAAAAAAAACTCTTCCCTTAAGGGTCTGGGGTCTAAAAATCAAACTCCAA
Organism: Sapajus apella; assembly: GCF_009761245.1. NCBI lineage: Eukaryota > Metazoa > Chordata > Mammalia > Primates > Cebidae > Sapajus > Sapajus apella. The sequence continues at coordinate 62,356,254 of NW_022436942.1, forward strand.
TAGATTAATCATGCAATTACAAAGCCACTTATAACAGCAATACCACTCAAAATTCTTGCTGAAACCTACTGTCTTTCATCTCCATGCCTATTTTACATACTAGAGTGTAAACAAGAACTGCATGAATGCAGTCAAGCAAGACAATATAATGTGAGCCACATATGTAAGTTTAGATTCTCCAGTAGCAATATCAAAAAAGTAAAATTAATTTTAATAGTATATTTAATTTAACCCAATATTACCATTTAATTTAACCCAAATTATTACCATTTAAACATAGAATCAATCTTTCAGTGAGCTATTTTAATTCTTTTCTTCATACTAAGTCTTCAAAGTCTAGTGTTTCAAATTTACAGCACATCTCCATTTAGACCAGCCACATTTCAGGTGCTCCGGGGCACGTGGCTTGTGGCTTGTGGCTACGATACTGACCAGCGGCAGCCTTAGCCTATGTAAGCAACAATCAGCATTTGTGCCTTTTTTTTCCTTAAAACATAAGGACAAAATTCTCAAACTAAGTTCTAGGCCTAGTGATTATTCTAATAGTATATTTATTTGTACATTTTATTACTTCCATAAGTCTTTTTAAACTATAATGATAGAAAAATTACCAATAGAAAACGATATAAAATGTGTGAATTTTAATTCAGACCAAGTGATGAGCAGTGACAATGAGTTTTTAAAAGTTAAGAAGACAAAACTACTTAAAAAAATCATATCAGTTGAAATGTATGTTAGTATCTATAATTATGTAAAAATAGCTGTTTCCAAATACCAGGATTTGTTTGGGAAAATTCTTTTTTTTTTTTTTTTTTTTTTTGAGATGGAGTTTCGCTCTTGTTACCCAGGCTGGAGTGCAATGGCGCGATCTCGGCTCACCGCAACCTCCGCCTCCTGGGTTCAGGCAATTCTCCTGCCTCAGCCTCCTGAGTAGCTGAGTATTTTTAGTAGAGACGGGGTTTCACCATGTTGACCAGGATGGTCTCGATCTCTTGACCTCGTGATCCACCCGCCTCGGCCTCCCAAAGTGCTGGGATTAGAGGCTTGAGCCACCGCGCCCGGCCTGGGAAAATTCTTATTACACCCATATCAGACCAGTATGACCTAAATATGCTCTAACATTATAGAAGTTACAGCTTCATATACTCAAACCTGATAGTTCTGACAATGTACCTATTTTTTAAAATAGTCTTAATTCTATTTTATTTGCCTCCAATAAGTGGGAGAGGGAAGAACATTTGGGGACATGACAGCATTGAAAATGGAACAGTTCAGTAACTGCGTACGTAGACATGAAAGAAATATTTGATTTGCTGAAAGCCTGAATGATTGATATCAACAGCTAACTGTATTCATGACCTATGAATTCATGTCATTTCATGTTTCCCTTGAAAAAAACAAGTTGAATTTCTCCTCTACATTACCTTTCCCGTTTGAGGTATGGCATTTTTCATTATCCTAGCCACGTTTGCTATTGGAAGATATATATCTTGTTCTCTGAAACTTTCCTTTGAGCCATTTGTGTCTTCATGATCATTCATGCTGTCCTCAGTATCTAAAGAAATAAAAATATTTAGGCTTAAAGCTTATTATTTCTATTTCAAGATAGAAAAAACTACCAAAATGATCCAGAATAAAATCATCCTGGTTCATCACTCAACCCTTATTTAGGAATTAGGATAGCAAGTCTTTTCATAATTTTTACAGAGCCAGAACTGAACTTTTTCATTAATTTCAAACTCACCGCCAAGAACACTTTTTATTCTCAAATATACCTGCTACATCTTACCCCCCATTCTCCAAAAATCTCAAATAACATCTCCATAGCACCTTCAAAAATGATCTTTTCTTTCATAAAATACAAGTGCTTCTCTATGCCTTTTCTCTTACACATTTTAGAATTTTTATTAATCCTCATTTCTCCTATTAGATTTTTGCTACTTGATGTCAAGAATCAGCTTCGTGTTTCCTACAGCTTGGTATAGCACTTTCCACAGAGTAGGTACTCATAAATACTTACTGCATGACTTAGCTGTAAAACTTACAGACCATAACCTATGGCTCCTTCAATATTGCTAGATTAAGAGAGAATATGTTTCTCCAAAGCCAAGTTTATATAAACTCATTTATGTAAAAGTCTATATAAAACTTTTAAAGCTGATATAAAGTTGTCTGTAAAAAATTATATAAAAAATTATATACAGAATGGAAAACTGGACTTGAATATTACTGACCCAGTTGGATTACTAATATAAATAGTTTTTGAACAAAGCTATAGCAGTGATCCAACTGTTCATACAAGTGAATTTTCAAATTATATAAATTTAGCTATAACTGAAGCTTGCACAGTACCAATAACATCCTTTTATGACTAAATGCCATATCTTGTAAGTAAACTGCCCACTCTTCATATGTAAGTAAGCAAGGCACTTAAGTTGATTCAATTTACATTTTTATGTGTTTAAAATGATGTTATCAGAATTATTTCAATATCTGTTTCAGGATGAAATTAATCCCTCTGGCAAAATTCTTCTGAAAATATATCTCAATTTTTAAAAATTTTACAAGTCAGGCCAGGCATGGTGGCTCATGTCTGTAATCCCAGCACTTTGAGAGGCCCAAGCAGGCAGATCATCTGAGGTCAGGAGTGCGAGATGAGCCTCACCAACACGGTGAAACCCTGTCTCTACTAAAAAGAAAAAAAATTAGCCAGGCGTGGTGGTGGGCACCTGTAATCCCAGTTACTGGGGAGGCTGAGGCAGAAGAATTGCTTGAACCCAGGAGGTGGAGGTTGCAGAGTCAAGATTGCACCATTGCATTCCAGCCTGGGCGACAGAGTAAGACTCCATGTCTCAAAAAAAAAAAAAAAAAAAAAAACAATTTTACAAAACAAAATGCCACAAAAATATAATTTTTGTGAGACAAAAATAACCCTGCCTTTTTTTTTTTTTTTTTTTTTTTGAAACAGGGTCTTACTCTGTTACCCAAGCTGGAGTGTGCAGTGGTACAAACACAGCTCACTGAGGCCTCTACCTCCCAGGCTCAAGCGATCCTCCCACCTCAGCCCCTAGCCCCCTAAGTAGCTGGAACTACAGGTTCATGCCACCAAGCCCAGCCAATTTTTGTATTTTTTTTTTTGTAGAGATGGGGTTTCACCACGTTGTCCAGGCTGGTCTCAAACTTCTGAGCTCAAGTGGTCCTCACCTCGGCTTCCCAAACTACTGGGATTATAGGCATGAGCCACCACACCGAGCCAATACTGCCATTCTAATACCTGACATAGTTCAAAGTTAATATTGAATGAAACCCAAAAAATCGTAAATGGAAAAAATATAATAGCTAGAAATTTAACTCACCCTCTAAAGAATTATTTTAGTTACCCTATCAATAGATTACAAATTTCTCATTTTTAACATTTAAACAGGAAGTTGGTAACAAATTTTAAAAGAAACTATACACGTTTTAGAAAAGGTATATTTTTATAGTAAAAGTCCTTTCAAGGACTCACTCTTTTGAAGACTATTTCTAATAAAAAGAGCATGGTACTCCTTTTTAGACTTTCTCATTCAACCATGACACAAGATTGTAAATTTTCCTATAAAGACAAAAGTAACCTAGAATACCTTATTAATGAAATGTCCACTTTCTAACTTGTTTCAACTTGTGAATTTGGTTCTGTGGGGCTTGCTTACCATCATGAGGCTGTATAACATAATGACTTCCTCCAATATAGTCTGCAGAGATTCCTAGTTGAGAAGCATCTGTTGTAGAGCTGTCACCATCCATCTATGAGGAGAAAAACAGTTTTTCAAAACTTTTCAAAGTACTAACAAACGTCAGATTCAACACTTATAAACCGTTACAGGATGATGGGTCAATTACACTTTTCATAGCCTTGAACTTACTAAAAAAGAATTTATATTTCTTGTTTTTTAAATTAATTATTTTTTTGAGACAGGGTGTCACTCTGTCACCCAGGCTGGAGTGCAGTGGCATGACTTCCCAGGTTCAACCTCCCAGGCTGAAGCAATCCTCCTACCTCAGCCTCCCAAGTAGCTGGGACTATAGGCATGCACCACCACAATTGGCCAAAATTTTTGTATTCTTAGTAGTAGAGATGGGGTTTCACTATGTTGCCCAGGCTGGTCTGGAACTCCTGGCCTCAAGCAATCCGCCTACCTGAGCCTCCCAAAATGCTGAGATTACAGGGATCAGCCACCACAAGCAGCCTGTGTTTCTTGATTTGGCAACTCTCCCACAATTTGCCCACAATTCAAGATTTCCCTATCCATCTTCCCTAAGTGATAAGCATAAGGCCAATAGGGACAAGGAAGTGAATCTAAAGCATATGCCTCTTTCTTTTCAAGTGCACAATCTTCAAATCTGGTACACAGGCAACCATGACTTACAACCTAATTTATCCCTGGAATGATGATCAGCTTAGTAAAGCTGGACACAGTGTCATGCACCTCTAGCTCCAACTACTCAGGAACTGAGGTAGGAGGATTGAGCTCAAGAGTTCAAGACCAGCCTGGTCAATGTAGTGAGAACCTGTCTCTTAAAAAAAAATCAGCTTAAGTCATGAACTGGAATTCACCTGTACATATCACTTGCAGCTCTCCTGCTAAAGCCTGATTTTCCTTTTGCTCCTGCTGCAAATTTTCTTTGCTTTCTCATAGAAGTTCCAAAAGAGACAATGTCTCCATTCAAACTGTTACTTGGTATAAGAAGCATGGGGATTCCCTGCACAATTCTGTACCCAGGTAACCCAAAAGTACACCCATGTTTTGAATGAATCCATAAACTCTGATTGTAGTCAAAGGTTAATTTTCTCTCCCTCTGCCAAGTCAGGGCCAGGTGTTATGGCTCATGTCTGTTAATCCCAGCACTTTGGGAAGCCAAGGTGGGAGGATCACTTGAGCCCAGAAGTTCAGAATCAGCCTGGGCAACATGGTGAGACCCTGTCTCTAAAACGAAAATAAAAAAATTAGCCAGGCATGGTGCCATGTGCCTGCAGTCCCAGCTACTTGAAAGGCTAAGGTGGAAAGATCACTTGAACCTAGGAGACTGAGGCTGCAGTGAGCCATGATCACACCACTGCACTCCATCCTCAGTGACAGAGTGAGACCCTATCTCAAAAAAAGAGAGGGGATCAGGAAGATGTTAGATTTATGTATAAAGAGAGGAAAATTACATGTACAGACAAGAATAAGAGTTAAAATTCCTGTTTTTAAAAAGTCTGCTTAATAGCCAGGCGTGGTGGCAGGTGCCTGTAATCCCAGCTACTTGGGAGGCTGAGGTAGGAGAATCGCTTGAACCCAGGAGGCAGGGGTTGCAGTAAGCCCAGATCGCACCACTGCACTCCAGCCCAGGCCACAGTTCAAGACTCCATCTTAAAAAAAAAAAAAAAAAGTCTGCTTAATTAAGTTTGCTGAGAGCTAAAAGAATTCCAAGAGGGAAAGTCTGGAAAAGAGGAAATCATAAGCCCTGAACTCACTCCATTCAATTTCACCAACATGGCAGATCCTAGAAGGCTTTCTGTTTTGCAAATATTACTACTCAAAATATCTGTGAGTGAAAAAATTTAAATGCAGGATCTGAATAAAAAGTATAGCAAAAATCAAGTGTAATTCATATGTACTTTCAGGCTGAACAAAGAAGAGAAATTTGATCCTTCATTAAGGCCCAGGACCCAGTATAAATTTAATGTTATTCATTGCAAAATTTTAGTCCTTGTAAAACACATGTCTTCTCCATCTCTGTTGAATTTTTATTTAATATTAAAATACTGGGCTAGTTTCCAGGTTTTCAAAAACATGGCATTTCTTTCATGTATCTACTGATTGTGATGCTAATATAACTGTAGATAGAGATACATTTCTGTAATTTATATAGTTGTTTTAAGGGGGTAGAAAATGGAATTCACAGATCTTTAATAATCTGTGAACATAGGGTACCTATTTATTGATACTTTTTAGTGGCCTCTAAGAAGTAAACGACAAAGTCAGTGACCTGATTCTGACTCTCCTACTGATCCCCTGAAAATAAGCATCTCTGCCAATTAAATGTATTTCCATATAAAATGGAAATAACAATACCACCCTCCCCATCTTAAACTAACACAAATGAATGTGAAACACTGCCCAAAAATCAAATGCTATTTTGATCCTAAAATGCTAACATACTAGGACAGTATCCTTTAATGGACATGATGATGGATTTATTACAGCCATAAAAAAATGATCAATTAATGATAGCTGTGAGTTGACCAGCTTTTACAATAACCTAAGGAAGATCAAGGTGCAAAAGACAGGACCAAAGTGGTTCTTTCAGAACCTACAATTGGAAACAAAGCTTTGGTTGGGGGTGGGGAGGGCAGGTGGTGGGGTAGGAAGAATAAAAGAAATTCTTTCCTAAGTGATGTCTACATGATAACATAATTAGCTGATGAGCAAGACACTGTTCAAATAACCAAGCGCATCTGGGAGATGAATTAACTTAGAAATATAACACAAAAAAAAGTATTAAAGACAAAAAGTTTAAATCATATTATCTTGTCACGCACTGGAATGAGCAACAAGATTATCATCTGGACTAACAGCATTAGCCTCTCTAAATCTCAGTCTTCTAAAAGCGAAGATAAAAGCATTTCCTAGAGTTGTCAGAATTAAATAAAGACTAGAAAGCCGCTAGAGACAGTGTTTGGCACGTAGTGTACCCCACAGACATTAGCTCTCATCCTCCCTCCTTTGAAGAGAAGCCGCACATCATCTGCTAAACTCTGTATGTCTTCAGTTCCGCAAGTTGTAGCTCTATCATTTCACACCTTCTGTCTTCCTTTCCTCTATCTTTCTACCATTAAAATCCTGCCCCAGACTTTAATCCCAGTGTTCTCTATTCTCCTTGAATCTTTGTTTTATCCCTTACTGCAATTCAAAAACAAATACTCTGTTCTTTAAAGCTCTATGGCACTTAGTATCTTGCACTCAATAAGTCAGCCTAATCTTTGATGCTTAGAATATGCTAGCCATTCTCCTATATATAAGAATAATGGAAAAAAACTTGCTGGATGCATCCCAAAGGTTTTTCCTAGGTCTAAAACAGCCTATAAAAATTTATAAAACAGACTGTAGATTGTCAGTAAGGCAGTCAACAAATATTTACTGAGTGAGTGCTTAGTATTTACCAGGTCCATGCTATGTGCTGGTCACATAGCTGTCAACAACAGACAAGGTCTCTGTCCTAAGCATGCAGGGAAGACAAATGTTACATAACCTGGGAGGCAGGGTGAGGAGCAGAGCGAAGCCTATTAGTCCTTCCAGGACACAGGCTCTGGAATCGAATCACCTAGTTTGAATTCCCTGCCACTTACCATGAGACCTTGAATAAGCTGGGTGAGAAGACTTAACCTCCCAGTGCTCCTGTACAGGTTAGGAGATAATCCATGTAAGGACAGCACAGTACATGGGCATACTAAATAAGTATTACATATAGCTATTAAAATAATTACAAATAATTGCTAGTGCCAACTGCTAAGAAAAACAAAGACATTTTGTTATGTGCTATGTGAGCTTACTCTAAAAGGGACCTCACTTATCTGAGGGGTCAAGAAAGGCTATCTTAGGAAATGACATTGAAAATGAGATTGAAAGATGAATAGAAATCAGTCAGGCAAAAAGAAAGGTGGGAAACAAATGTTCCAGGCAGAGAAAACCAAGAAATACTGTACTGGTGGACTGGAATGAGCTAAGGAGGGGCTAGATCAAGCAGTGTCCTGTGGACAAGAGGAAATCAAAAAAGTTTTTTTTTTTTTTGGAGACGGAGTTTCGCTCTTGTTACCCAGGCTGGAGTGCAATGGCGCGATCTCGGCTCACCGCAACCTCCGCCTCCTGGGTTCAGGCAATTCTCCTGCCTCAGCCTCCTGAGTAGCTGGGATTACAGGCACGTGCCACCATGCCCAGCTTATTTTTTGTAGTTTTAGTAGAGACAGGGTTTCACCTTGTTGACCAGGATGGTCTCGATCTCTTGACCTCGTGATCCACCCGCCTCGGCCTCCCAAAGTGCTGGGATTACAGGCTTGAGCCACCGCGCCCGGCCGAAATCAAAAAAGTTTTAAGCAGAAAAGCACAAATCACAGTTGTATTTTAAAAGATCCCTCTGGCTATATAGTTCAGTACAGAAACCAACCTGGAGGGGAGCACGAAAAGGCACAGAAGACCAGTGAGGACTATAATGCTGCAGTTAAGGCATGACTTCAGGCAAGATAACGATCATTTTAGCATCAGATCCAGGCGAGAGCGATGGAGCTCAAGAGAAGCACAACTACTAGACAGCTGTTTAGTAGGTGACTGGTGACTGACTGATAGAGCTACAGGAAGACCAAGCATAATGAATGATGGGATTCTTGCAGCTGGAGAGACAGACAGCTGTCACTGCAGAGAATGGGAGAGGAAAGGGAGGGCAGTGCTGGACAGCACAGAGCCTAGCTGAAGCTAATGACTGAATTTACAGTGGTACACGCCAATATGTCCAGTGTGACACCTGAAAGGCCTGATATGAGAATACTAAAGCGAAAATGTTTGATTTCATCTGGGTGACAAGGCTGGAAGAGCACAGCATGTAGGATAATGACAAGGGGACAATGATGAATCATTAGACCTAAGGGAACTGATAAATATGGACAAATAAATTCATTTTAATGACTATTCTAATCATTTAGTCGAACTGACAGAATTATTCTTGAAAATATTACGTGAAATAAACAGGTAGCGGGCTAATAAATCTTTATTCTTTTTGATGTAGCCATATTTAAACTATGCTAATAACGTGTTCCACAAACAAATACTGCCCTCTTTAATGTTTACATTTATTGAACACTTTCTAAACAGCTCATGCAATGTTCACAAGCCTGTGACGCAGGTGAGAAAATGAGGTACCGGAGGCTAATGATTTGCCCGAGGTGACACAGTAAATGAGGCTGAAATCCAGGGCCTCAGGTGCCAAGTACTCTCTACAGCATTCCTGCCTGGTAGTTTTTCATGGAGTCCTTACACGTACTTCTTTAATCTGTCCCCTTTAAATTCTAAGGCTATTGATTATACATGGAAAACATTGAAATTAGCTTCTCAAACCAGAATGGTGTTTGTGAGATGGTTAAGAAGCATGCTCTGGACTGTGGTGAGGATCACGGCTCTTAGGAACAATTTTGTGGGTTTGAAGCTTGGCTCCCCATTTATGAGCTCTGTTTGTGTGTTCAGCTTCCCCATTTTTAAAGTGATGCTGCCATGAGGAAGCTATTGTATAAAAAGTACTTAGCAAAGTACAAGATACATAGTAAGAACTCAACAAATGTAATCTAGTATTAGTATTGTCCCTTCAAATACAGTTCTCATCATCCTTCCAGGCAGAGATTCCTCTCTCTTTTAATTTACCCTTTTACCTGTTTTCTGGATTACATTCCTTTTCTCTCTCTGACGATAAGAAATTATACAGATGCCTCTTCTCTCATGTATCTTCAGTCCAGCTCCTTCACTCTTCCTTAAACATGCTTAGTCTCCCTCATTAAGCACACGGAAGTCACAGAGATATATAAAACCTTAATTCTGCCCCATACCCTTGCCTAGCTACCATTCTTTCCCTGACAGTCGTTAGATACCTCTTCATTCCTATTTAAACTCCTGAACATGTACTTTTTAACCCCAACCCAGAATGAAAGCACTCTTAAAAGCTGCCAGTGATCTTGTCCTCATCCTACTTAACTGTTCTTTGTAGTGCTGGCTACTGCCAGCCACAAATTTATGCCTGGAATTCTCTCCTACTCTAATTTCCAAAGCAATATTCTTTCCTCCCACCCCGTTAGTTTCACCCAAGGTTATTCTTCTCTTTCTTCCTGTATTTTCTTAATGAACTCACTAAATATCACTTCTATGCTCATAAATTTCAAACCTACAACCAATATCCTGCTTGCCACTCAAGCAACCCATGCCTATAGAGTATGTCTAATATCCCATCACTGCAAATTTAAGATATTGAGAAATGAAACTCACCTTCCTCCATCCCCTGGAAGGGGGCAAGGAGGGAGATTTCCGTTTCCACTACCGCAATTCTACTAAGAATACCAGCCTTTCACTCTGCCCAGCTAAATATACCAGCATCATCTCAGGTTCTTCCATCTCCTTCAAGCTCTACCTCATCTATTACCTCGTAAAAAATGTCTCCTAGATATGCTTTCCTTTTCCTGTTTCCACTGGATTATTACCCAGCCCATCTAAACATATCGTTATAAGACAAATCTCACATCACCACTTGTGTAGCTATTCTCAAAGGTTCCTAAAGGCCCCCATGTGAAATCCAAACCTCATTTTCATGACTTCACATGAGCAGATCGAATATTTAACCTAATCAAACTTGTTTCCTACTCTTCTCTATCTTCATGGTTAATAAAAAATCTTTGTGCTAGAATGTGCTTTATTTAGGGATCACCAAGTGCATTTCTTTCATTTTAGGAGTGAAGCAACCATGGCTCAAAGAAGCTGTGACATGCCCAAGGTTACAGATAGAGTAGCACATCCAGAATTACATATCCAGAGGTGTCAAGTGCTTTCTCTTTCCTACATTATCCTTTGAAATCTGCCCTGGACCATGCATCTCTACTTCCGATCCCCTAAACTTAAGTTACTCATTTCTGCCACCAGGCATTTGCTTTTGGTGAGACTCTTCACCTATCCATTCCCATCCTCTACTTTAAGGCTCAGTTCAAGGTCTGCAGGATCCCTCTGATATTTCCCAGTACCCAGGCCCACCACGGGCGCCTCTCTCCTTCCCACATCGACTGCACTTAAGAGTTAACATTTTCCATTCAAGGCATAACTGTCCCCTAAGTATTCAATTAACTGGCTAAATAGACAGCCCCTTAACAGCTGGGACAAACACCCTGCAGCCTCAACAGCACTTAGGAGCCCAAGGGAAATAATACAAGCAAGAACATGAAAGTAAGGAAGCAACAGGAATTGAGTAGAGGTACTGTCTGTCTAGACCTGAAATGCTTTCATTCTATCAGGCATCTCCAGTATAAATCAGTTATAATTTTATTTCCAACCAATTACTGTTCAAATCTAATTAACAACCAAAATGGTAAAATATACTTACTGTCATGAAATACTATCAGAACCGTGTTGTCAGTGGTGTTGAAGAACACCTGTCTAAAAAGGTGTCTGATCTTTGCTATTTCAACCTAAAAGATAAACATCTATTAGGACCTAACATCTATTAGTAGTAAAAACATATCAAATATATCACCTATAGGTTTTCTCATAAAATTAAAGAGGCATGTATAATTTGTCTACTATTCTTAATCAGTGGAGTGCATGTTATAAAATAGTATTAAAAGGCATCCAGTAAATGTTTGTTGAATTGAAATACTTATTTTGGAGAACTTACAAGTTAATTCCATGGAGAGAGGAGAAAATGAATTTTCCAACATAACCCTGAATTTAGTCACAGTCATCATAAACATTCATTACAATACACCAAATAGGAACCAAATTATGTAAGATGCAAGAGACCAAAAATTATACATCTAAATTACTTTAACACCCAAGACACAAACACATCCCTTAATAACTTAATTTTTTGGTGATGATTTTCTTCAATGTTTCAGAGTAACATTTAGGCACTCTATAGCTCAAGAGGAGGAAAAAATTATCTCAGAATATAATGCTTTTCAATTAAGAATCTCAGATTATACTGTAATGAAGATACATTCTGCACTGAGAAGACATCAAAAAAGCAACACAATCAAGACCCTTATTTATAATTTTGAAGCACCACCATTTTTGACTAAAATTGCATCCAAATAGCACTTCAGTCTCACTGTAATGCATAAATAGCTGAATAAATTAGTATCAACTGCAATGTTACAACTTGCATTTCTCATTTGCTCCATTCTCTTTTTCAAATTAAACAATTAAATGGGGGAGGGGTAGGATGCCAAAACAAAAATATATCCTTTCAGTGTTAATTTTAAAGGGAGAAGATATACTGATACACATCCCAGCATGAAATCTAGCAAATAGCAAGAAAAAACGGTAGCCACTGGATTGAATGTTTTAAATGCCACTAAAAGGGTCCAGGCAGCAAAGACTGCTTGACATTTGTTATAATATTAAAAGTAATTTCTAATTTCTTTTCAAATATTAATAGTATCCTCTAACCCCAAAACTGCTCACAAAAGTCCTTCCTTGTAACGAGAAATGTTGTTTCTTTAAGGGTGTCTTTGTAAAAATAAGCCCTCAGAACACTTAAAATATGGGAACTATATTTATGTATTTTGGTTGGAATGGGGGAGGGGGGTGTGGGAAGGGGAGTCACACCACACTCACTCACCCAAATAGTTGATTCAATATATATTTAGACTCAGTACATTAAAGAAAAATACTGTCACCTCATATGGTACATATTTTCTTAAGGGCAGGTTATGATATATGTAAAAGCTCTAGGGAATGCATACATCTGTTTAATGTTTGAAGAAATGCAAATTTGTATCCAAGAAAAGCAGTAGTCCCTTCCTCCACCCTCTATTCTTTGGCATCAACAACCAGAGTTTTGCATCAATATACAGTAATCCTTAAATTAAGCTACAAGAGCAGTGCAGGGAAGGAATAATTGCCTTTTAAGGAATTTTGGTTAAACTTCCAATACTTTACAAATAAAACCCCCACTGACTAGTGCCACTGATATTGATCCGTTTACTTTCATCACTTTATGTTGCTGATTAGTTTACATCCTAAGAGAGCTGAAACCACATCAGTGATTTTGTGGCACGAACCACGGAACTATGGGGTCCATGCGGGTTAGTGAGATGCCATTTTTTTTTAAAGGTCGCAGGCTACCTAACCTTGTTTAAATTATCCTGTTAGAGTACTTTGGGCGAGATTATCATTTGTGGGTGCTCTGTAATTCTTTGTTCTCTAAGACTACCGTTCCTTAAGGCCCTGCATATCCTCCCGCCTCCCAACACCGATTAAAACCTTAGTCCAATCCGAAAGGCTTCCTTCCCACCTTCGGGGCAAGTCCAGGGACCGCAAGCCGCCAGATGGCTGCATTCTTTACGCGCAAACCAGACTGCGGGGAAGCCAAAGCCATGCCTTCCTCCCCACGCAGGTGCCCGGGTGGCCCCGGCCCCACGGCCCGGTCCGGTCGAGCTGTCAGCCCAGCGAGTGCTGGGAGACCGCACCCGGCGCGCATCCCCCGACTCGCCAGGCCGCCCCGGCCCCGCGCCCAAAGCCTGCCTCCCGCCCGCCGCGCGGCCCCCGTGGTGTGCGGGCAGACAAAGCGCGGGGCCCCGCCACAGCCCCGCGGGAGGGAGGGGGGCGCCCCCAGGGACCCGCGCGGCGACCGGGGCTACGGGGCCAGGGCTACCGGGCTAGGGGGTTCGCACAAAATGGAGCCGGCCCGGGACGCCGCCGAGAGCGGGGTCCCGACGCAGCCCCGCGGCCCCTTCTCGGCCCCGGGCCCGGAGCTCAACGGCGGAGAGCTGGAGGCGGCCTGGCCCGCGTCCCGCCGCTCCTCAGCCCGGCGCACAAAGAGCAGAGCCGCGCCGCGGCCCCGCGCCCGCTCCCCGGCCCGCTGCGAGAACGGCCTTGCAGGCGCGGGCCCCGGCCCCGGCCCCGGCCCGGGCGGGAGGGCGGGCGGGAGGCGAGTGCCCCCGGCCGCGGCGGCGTTGGCGGCGGGGACGGCGCCGGGAGGAGACGGACATTTCATTCGAGCTAAAGTGGAGTCGGTTTAGGAGCGATCATTGGCCGAAGCGAGACACAAACCTCCAATGCAGCCCTGGTTGGCTCCCGTCTCCAATCGGCTGTTTGGTTGGACAGAAAATGGCTGCGAAGGAACCAGTCCCAGCGCGGAGCTCCGCTTCCAGGACTCGGCCTCCCCTCCCTCCGCCGCGGGCCGCTTCCCTCGGCGCGACACCCTCCCTCCGCGCCGCCCGCGCGCCCGCCCGCCGCAGCCCCGCCCCGTCACGCCCCCGGCCCCGCCCCGCGCGCCCGCGAGGCAGCCGCGCCGCTCCCTACCCCGCTCCTCGTGGCGCTGGGGCTTCTAGGGCCCGGCCCTGGTGCGCTGTTCGGGTCTAGGCGGGCCTTCTTCCCGATGCTAACCCGGGCCTGTGCGAAGCGGGATCTGTCGGGCCTCCCTCTCTTTGTCACCGCTTTCCTCCCCACGTGGAGGTGTCTCCGCCACCCGAGCTCAGCCTGCCGGCGCCTGGATTTTTAAGAAGGGAAAACCAAGGACAGAAGCTGCCCCCTAGGACGACGCGCCCGGGCCACCGGGAGGGTCTGAACGGCGGGGACCTCCTGGAGCGCCTTCAGCGCCTCCTGTTTTCTTTCTTTGGGTCCCTGTTACGGTCGCCAGATGCGCATCGCTCCCTGACATTTGGTCCCTGAGCTTGGGTGTTTGTTTTCATATTTCATCTAAAGATGCAGACCCCTGCTCAGTCTAGCCAGCCTTCACCCTGAATCTTGAACTTAAGATGCTGCATTTTCCACCCGCCCCCGCCCCCTAGCAGTTGCAAATTGACAAGCGGCTTTTCCCAACCAGATGACATTTTGGCTGCAAGAATCCGCAGCCGGTTCTTCCCTCTGTGCAGCCAAGCTCCTTCGCTGTCTTTCCCTGACTGCAGTCCCGTGTCCAGCTTCGCTCAGCAGTGACCATCCCAGAGGTGGGTAATCCAACACCACTCACTGCAACTGGAGCTGGGGGTGGCGTGCTGTCTACTTCCACTAACCGAGTGACCTGGGTCACATTAAACTCTCCAGCATTGATCATATAAAAATACAGAGAGGTTTTTTTTTTATAGAGTTCCCACTGTTTCTCAGGGTGTTTAAACATTTCTGGGGCAAGTATGGAAGAAAGGACAAATGAAAGCCCCAAATCGTGACAAGAGGAGTAAGTAGCAATGCCACTGTAGTATCTGACAACCTGACTTGAATTCCAGCTCCCCTTCTTACTGGCTTGTGATCTTGGCCAAATCTTTGCTTCTCAGGGTTGTTTGGGATCATGTATACATAGAAAGCCCTTTAAAAAAAAAAAAGTTACCCTAAGATCTTTATATAACATGAATTTCTTCAGTCTCCATCAAACATTTAAAAACTTATAGGCCGGGCGTCATGGCTCACACCTGTAATCCCAACACTTTGGGAGGCTGAGGCAAGTGGATCACTGGAGTCAGGAGTTCAAGACCAGCCTGGCCAACATGGTGAAACCCGATATCTACTAAAAATACAAAAGAAGCCAGGCGTGGTGGTGCATGCCTGTAATCTCAGCTACTCAGGAGGCTGAGGCAGGAGAATTGCTTGAACCCAGGAGGCAGAGGTTGCAGTGAGCCAAGATTGCACCATTGCACTCCAGCCTGGGCAAAAAAAGAGTGAAACTCCGTCTCAAAAACTGTTATTAAAAAAAGGAGTAAAATTGGCCTGAGTTTAATTTCTCCCTTTCTCTATTATTACCCATAAAATGGAGATTTAGGAGTGAATTGATGTGTTCAAAGGCAGGAAATATAAAAACACAAGTAATAGAATTGGGAGAAGGATGACTAATTCTTCACCCAGTTCTGGATGGTGAGCCAAAAGATGTGAAGATGACTACTTTACTGAGTTAATAGTTTATCATTTCAGTACTGTGGATCTAAACTGCATGCTTAATTCAAATTCCATGATAAGGTAATATCAGCTCCTACCATTCTACAGGCATTGTGCTAGGAGCCCAAGGGCTACAAAGGTGAATGAAGCACTCCCCTTACCCTGGAAAGCCAGAACTCTAGGAGAGATGGGACCCGACCACATCCCCTCCACAGTTGAATCCTAGGTCATCCTGCCTTGACAACCTGTGTTCTCTGTGCCTTCAGTATCTATTTCAGGAAGCCCTCAATAAACGTTAACCATTTTTCTGATGGCTTGGTGAAAGAGGTAGGCCAGGATCATAATTTAGTCTTGGAAAAAACACTGCAGCTAAGCTAGTCTTTGCATTAAAGATCAGAGACAGGCAATTGAGTCTTTATTTCCAGTCTGTACAGCACAGCTGCCAGTTAATTTATATCGCTATTTATCTAAGCATCATAATTCAGCAAACAATGAAACAGAATCCCTGGCCTGATGAAAACTTCAGTTAGATTTTACTTCATCACTTCAATGAGACCTGGTAAAATTCCCATGCAGACAGTGTCTGGTATTAGCTCTACTTCCACCTTCCAGATTCTTCTCTGGCTCCACTCTTAATCTACTCTATGCACTGAAGCCTGGAAGGATCTGGCTTCAGCTTCCCTCTCCCACCTAGCTTGTGGCTCTTCTTCAACCCCAACCTCACCACCCTCTAGACCCAATGGCCTGTGCATTGCTCCTTACACGCACACCAGCCTTAAGATCCTCACTGGCTCCTTTTCATCACTGAGGTCTTGCCTCTTCAACGAGGGACTTCCCTGACCCCTTCTTCTTAAGTAGCCCCACTGAGTTACTCTCTGTCCTGTCATCTGGCTGTATTATTCTATGTAAAAGTAAATATGATTATGTTTACTCCAATGCACTTAGCCTAACTGGATTATATTATTTATTTGTTGGTTAAAAATATGTATACCTAAAATGGAAACAGGCCAAGCTCAGTGGCTCACGCCTGTAATCCTTGCATTTTGGGAGGCTGAGGAGGGCGGACTGCTTCAGCTCAGGAGTTTGAGGCCAATCTGGCCAACATGGTGAAACCCTGTCTCTACAGAAAATACAAAACTTAGCTGGGTGTGGTGGTGCACACCAGTAGTCTCAGCTACTCAGGAGGCTGAGGTGGGAGAATGGCTTGAACCCGGGAGGTGGAGGCTTCAGTGAGCCAAGATTGTGTCACTGCGCTCCAGCCTGAGTGACAGAACGAGACTCTGTCTCAAAAAAAAAAAAAAAAAGGAGACACTTCTCATTGCCCACACTACTACCAACGTGGTTCAAGTCACATCTCCTGATAGGATTTAGATGTCCTGCCCAAATCTCATGTTGAAATGTAATCCCCAGTGTTGGAGGTGGTGCCTGGTGGGAGATGATTGTATCTTGGGGGTAGCTTTCTCATAAATGGTTGACCACCATTCCCTGGATGCTGTCCTTGAGCTAGTGAGTTCTCTCGGGATCTTGGTGGTTTAAAAGTGTGTGGCACCTCCCCCTCTCCCTCTTGCTCCTGATTTCACCCTGTGAAGTGCCTGCTCCCACTCTGCCTTCCACCATGATTGGAAGCTTCCCGAGGCCTTCCCAGGAGCAGATGCCAGCCTTATGCTTCCTGTACAGCCTGCAGAACTGTGAGCCAATGAAACCTCTTTTTGTATAAATTACCTAGTCTCGGGTGATTCTTTTATTAAAACATATAGAACGCTTCACAAATTTGTGTGTCATCCTTGCACAGGGGCCATGCTAATCTCCTCTGTATCATTCCAATTTTAATATATATGCAAGAATAGCCTAATACATCTCTCGTGAGGGTGACTGCAGTGACTTGTCTCCCCTCTTCCACTCTGATACACACAGCCAGGATTTCAGATCCTCTGAAAATATAAGTCAAATCCTGCCACTCCACTGCTCAAAAATCTCCGATTAACTCCTTATTTGCCTCAAAGTAAAAGACAAAGACTTGGCTGGGCCCGGTGGCTCACGCCTGTAATCCCAGCACTTTGGGAAGCTGAGGTGGGTGGATGACGAGGTCAAGAGATTGAGACTATCCTGGCCAACATGGTGAAACCCCGTCTCTACTAAAAATACAAAAATTAGCAGGGCGTGCTGGCTCGTGCCTGTAGTCCCAGCTACTCAGGAAGCTGAGGCAGGAGAATTGCTTGAACCCGGGAGACGGAGGTTGCAGTGAGCCGAGATCGCGCCACTGCACTCCAGCCTGGTGCCTGGTGACGGAATGAGACTCAAAAAAAAAAAACCCACAAAGTCTTTCCAGTGGTCTTGCAAGCCATAGTGACAAGTTCCTTCATTCCAAGTTGAAAAACAAAAAGATACTGGTTGTTCTTTGGTCGTAGTGACAAGAAACAACCAGAATCTGTTTTAATCAATAAATAGCAATCTCTTAATGAGTGACTTGCTTCTGAAAATTAGCCAATCAGCAACAGCCACACTCCACTAATCTTTCTTCCACAGCTAAAGGTCAACTCATCTCTAAACAGTCCAGCTTCTAAGAGTTCGCCAACTTCCAAACCCCATGCTTCCCAAAACACGACAAAAGAGTCACAAATTCCTTTGTTCAGAGACACTCTGTCTTACAAGTACTGCTGTCCTCTGCTTAGCAAGAAATATATTCAGCACTTAATTGTTGCAGATGTGAATGGTGGCCTCCTAACTGGTCAAGGCCCTGTGGGATCTTTGATCTATTCCCTTTCCACTCCTCCTCTACCTTCATCTCCTCCTATGTTTTCCCTTGCTAATTGTACTCCTCGCTGTCCTTATTTCTGCCAGGAATGCTCCTGCCTCAGGGCCTTTGCACTGGCTGTTCCATCTTCCTAGTACATTCTCCCTCATATATCCACATAGCTCACTCCCTTACCTCCTTCTATGTCTTAATGGGGCTAGCCCTGATCACTGATCTAAAAATTGTAATTCCAACTCCCTACCCCCACTCAGCTATAACCCTCTAACAGACTATATAATTTCCTTATTTATTATGTTTACGATGTGTTGTCTGTCTCTTCCCACTAAAATGTAAGCCCTATAAGGACAAGGAATTTTGCTTGTTTTGTTTACCAGTGCATCCCATGCATCTAAGATAGTGTCCAGCATTCAGTCAGTACTCAATATTTGTTGAATGAATGGACTTTGAATGTTTCACCTTTTTGGAATATAAACTCCTTTAGTGCAAAGACCTTGTGTTCACTTTTGTATTCTCAGAGCCTAAAACAGTGCCTGGCACATAGTAGGGTCTGTATAGGTATGTATTAAATGAAAGCATGAGCAGGTATTATATAAAATTGTTTTAATTGATAATATAAACGACCTTGAGATTACCAAAGCCTTTATGTGCCATCTTCCTCCATAGAAACACAGTTAATGAACACATTTAAAATTCCTCTCATTATTATGATGTGTTAATCAAAAAATCCAAAACATATTCATCACTATTTTCTCAGGTATTAGATAAGTTAATAGACAAAAATGACTTTAAAAAATCTGGCTGAGTAGGCTGGCTCACGCCTGTAATCCCAGCACTTTGGGAGGAGGGGTGGGTGGATCACGAGGTCAGGAGTTCGAGACCAGCCTGACCAACGTATAGTGAAATCCCGTCTCTACTAAAAATACAAAAATTAGCTGAGTGTAGTGGTACGCACCTGTAGTCCCAGCTACTCCGGAGGCTGAGGCAGGAGAATTTCTTGAACCTGTGAGGCAGAGGTTGCAGTGAACTGAGACCACACCATTGCACTCCAGCCTGAGTGACAGAGTGAGACTCCATCTAAAAAAAAAAAAAAGAAAAGAAAAGAAAAAGTCTTTGATCAGCTTGAACAAGCAGCAAGATCACTCTCCTTCCTCGGGCTGCTGAGGCTGAGGACAGGAGGAAACCCTTGTCTCTGATAGGAAAGCAGGGCAGAGAACATTCTTTTCTCATTTCCTTTATTTTTTTCCTTAAAAAAATAAAGGTCTTGGGTATTTTCCAAACTGGTGTCCCTGTCTATTATAACATGGCCATATTAATCTACCTAAAAACTTGGTGGTTTTTTTTTTTGATCCTACATATGAATTCCAGGTCATAGAAAACATAGTTCTTATTGTGTTACTACCTTTTAAAAATCATGAAAATAGCTCTCATCTATTACATAGTTACTGTGTATCAGGCACTCTGCTAAATGCTACCTGCATGTTTTCTCATTTCAGCCACACAATGACCTTATGAAATAAGTGTTATTTACCCAACTCAAAAGACATGAAAACAAGCTCATAGGTTCGGAAACCAAGACTTCGACCAGGTGCGGTGGCTTACTGTAATCCCAGCACTTTGGGAGGCCGAGGTGGGTGGATCACCTGAGGTTGGGAGTTCAAGACCAACCTGACCAACATGGAGAAACCCCATCTCTACTAGAAAAAAAAAATACAAAATTAGCCAGGCATGGTGGCACATGCCTGTAATTCCAGGTACTCAGGAGGCTGAGGCAGGAGAATAATTTGAATCAGTGAGGCGGTGGTTGCAGTGAGCCAAGATTATGTTATTGCACCCCATCCTAGGCAACAATAAAGAAAAAAAGAAGAAAAACCAAGAAGTCACACAGCTGGAGGGCAGGCCTCAAACCTGGCACCAGTCTCTTTTACTTAAAACAAAACACTATTTATTCAAAGGATTCTAATAGACTTTTCTTTAAAGAAGATACACAGATGGCCAAAAGGCATATGACAAGATGCTCAACATCATTAGTCATAAGGGAAATGCAAATCAAACCACAGTGAGATACCACTACACACCCACCTGAATGGCTTGAATCAGTAAGATCGATCATAACAAATGTTGTCAATGATATGGAGAAATTAGAACCTTCATACAATGCTGGTGGGAATAAAAAATGATACAGCCACTGTGGAAAACAGTCTGGCAGTTCCTCTAATGGCTAAACATAAAAGTTACCATTTGACCCAGCAATTCCACTCCTAGGTGTATGCCCAAGAGAAATGAAAATATATGTCCATACAAAAACTTCTACATTTATAGCAGCTTTCTTCTTTTATTTTTATATAAAAAATATTTTTTTTTGAAGATAGAGTTTCACTCTTGTTGCTCAGGCTGGAGTGCAATGGTGCAGTCTCAGCTCACTGCAAACTCCTCCCGGGTTCAAGCGATTCTCTTGCCTCAGCCTCCCGAGTAGCTGGGATTACAGGCATGCACCACCACACCTGGCTAAGTGTTGCATTTTTAGTAAAGACAGGGTTTCACCAAGTTGGTCAGGCTTGTCTCAAACTCCTGACCTCAGGTGATCCACCTGCCTAGGCCTCTCAAAGTGCTGGGATTACAGGTGTGAGCCACCACTCCTGGCTGCAGCTTTCTTTGTATAGCCAAAATGTGGAAACAATCCAAATGTCCATCAACAATGAATGGATAAACAAATATGATATATCTATGCAATGAAATATTATTTGGCCATAAAGACAAATGAAGCTCTCATATATGCTTTGCTACAACATGGATTAACCTTAAAATCATTATCTAAGTGAAAGGAGCCAAACACAAAAGACCACAGATTATATTATTTCATTTATATTAAACATCCAGAATGGTCAAATCCATAGAGACGAAGGCAGATTATTCTTTGCTGAGGGATAAGGGAGGAGATGGGGAAGCAGGAGGTGTGATAGCTAAAAGGTACAGAGGTTCTCTTCGAGGTGATGAAAATGTTCTAAAATTGTCAGAGCCAGGCACAGTGGCTCACACCAGTAATTCCAGCATTTTGGGATGTCGAAGCAGGCAGACCACTTGAGGTCAGGAGTTCAAGACCACCCTGGCCAACATGGTAAAATCCTGTTTCTACTAAAATTAAACAGATTAGCCAGGTGTTGTGGGCGGTGGGGGTGGGGGAGAGGTGCCTGTAATCCCAGCTGCTTAGAAGGCTGAGTCAGGAGAATCACTTGAGCCCAGGAGGCAGAGGTTGCAGTGAGCCAAGATAGCACCACCGCACTCCAGCCTAGGCAATAGAATGAGAATCTGCCTCAAAAAATAATAAGAAAAAAAATTTTTTTAAACTGTGAGGATGATTGCACAAATCTGCGAATATACTAAAATACAGTAAATTGTACATTTTAAATTTGAAAATTGTATGGTATGTAAATTATATTTCAATAAAGCTTTTACCACAAGGATCCTACCTTTTTATATGTGTTCGTATCTTTTTATATGTGAAGCACAAACTAATCGATAAGCAAAACATTAAATTCCCAATAGAAAAATGAGCAAAGGCCATAAAATAAAAAACTCATAAAAGAAAAAATACAAATGGCTGATGAACATGAGGGCAGGGAAAAAGGTTTGACTCAAAGACAAATTAAAACAAGGGAAATTGTGGCACAAGGTGAATGAGGAGCAAGTCGCATCTCACAAAGCGACAGGCAAGAGAGCATGTGCAGGGGAACTTCCCTTTATAAAATCATCAGATCTCCTGAGACTGACTATCACGAGAACAATGTGGGGAAGACCCACCCCTATGATTCAGTGAC
The DNA here is from genome assembly GCF_009761245.1 of Sapajus apella. NCBI lineage: Eukaryota > Metazoa > Chordata > Mammalia > Primates > Cebidae > Sapajus > Sapajus apella. The sequence goes on from NW_022436942.1 coordinate 62,378,456, forward strand.
CTCCCACTGGGTTCCACCCATGACCTGTGGGAATTATGGGAGCTACAATTCAAGATGAGATTTGGGTGCGGACACAGCCAAATCATATCAGTGTTCTTACACACCAAATCAAAAAATCTATCACAGGAAATCATTTGTAATGCAGGTAATAAGGTATTAAGTAATAAGATATTCATAACAACACTGTTAACAATAGATAAAATTGGAGGAAAACTATGTGGTAAGCAAATTAAATGATCCCAAGGCTCCGCAGCTCCTAGTATTTACACCTTTATGTATTCTCCCCTGGGGTATGGGCTGGGCTTACCGACTCACTTCTTCTTTTTTTTTCCCATTTTTATTTATTTATTTTGCTTTTCTCTATTTTTCCTTCTATTATATAGGTATTTTAAACTTTTTCTTTTTAAAATTCTGTACAACTATTATGATTTTAAGAGGGGACAAGTTAGAAGCATTTATAGACTTTTCACAACAATGACCTTGCCTGGTAAGTCCCTTTTTTCTCCCTCCTTGTTTTCTCACACTTCACAGTTAATGAGTTTTAAGATCTGTGTTGCTTTCCCCAAATATCCACCAATTTGTTCATCTTAACCACTCCATCCAGACGTAGAATACAGAAAACCACAGGAAAGTGTCATAGACTTGAATGAAGGTCATCAAAGCGCCTCTCGAAATATCAAGGAACTATTATCTTGCTGTTTAAAAAGCATTGACGCGGCCGGGCGCGGTGGCTCAAGCCTGTAATCCCAGCACTTTGGGAGGCCGAGGCGGGTGGATCACGAGGTCAAGAGATCGAGACCATCCTGGTCAACATGGTGAAACCCCGTCTCTACTAAAAATACAAAAAATTAGCTGGGCATGGTGGCGCGTGCCTGTAATCCCAGCTACTCAGGAGGCTGAGGCAGGAGAATTGCCTGAACCCAGGAGGCGGAGGTTGCGGTGAGCCGAGATCGCGCCATTGCACTCCAGCCTGGATAACAAGAGTGAAACTCCGTCTCAAAAAAATATACAAAAAAATAAAAAAGGAAGATACAGCGTGTTTTTTCTTTTTTAATTTCTTAATACATTTTTTGTGGAATTGCTCTAAGCTGTGTCAAGAACAGCCATGAGGCAGGAAGGAGGTTGTTCTCCATTCCCCTCCATTTGACACAGAGCTACACATAGAGCTGCAATGAAAAGTCTGGTGCTTTGGTCCCTAAATAGCTAAAGGAATCACAGATCGATGCTCAGTGGCCTCCCAGATGCCCGCTGTGAACTAGGCCTGCTTCAGGGATTTTGGTGGGCTGGAAAAGCAGTGTCTCCTCCCAGTTCCCAGCCCTTCAGCCTCACATCTGATCTCGTGTTTATTTTGTTTTAAAGTTGCTGTGTGTTTGTGTTTTCTCATTTTTCTTCATCATCTTCTTCTTTATGTCATATATATTTCTCCCCCAAACGTGGCCTCTGAACTCCATAGATGCTGTATTTTTCTTGAAGAAATGTTACAGTCACACAGACAGTGTCTGGAGTCTTCAGCTTGATTGATATTGGCTGATATGTCAAGAGTGTCATCCAACAGTTCTCGTTTATAAATAGAGAGAGAGAGAGAGGAGAGAGAGAGAGAGAGAGATTTGTTTGGGTATTTGTTGAATTTGATTTGAAGTTCTGGTATGCATGTGCAGGTTTTTAAATGGAGCCTGTTCAGCATCCTGCCCCTTGCAAGTCTTGCTCTCCCCTGGAGGACGCTCCCTCGGGAGCTCAGTCCAGGCGATTTGGCACCTTTGGGCCGATTCAGCTGCACCTGGAGTGTCTTCATGCTGACCTGGAAGCCATTCATGGCCTGGATGACAGTCTGCGCCTGGTCGGGTTGTCGAAGCTCAGGGAGCCTGTAGGTGGAGGAGTTTATTGGACACTGTCCTCCCTGACAGGAGGGGGCCTGGCAGCGTGATGACACAGGGTGCTGGGCTGGGGAGAGAAGGGTGCCAGGGCAACTCACTTCTAATGAATGGAATTCAGCAGGCAAAATGGGAGGTTGCTTCTAAGATTAGATTACAAAATAACTGTGAATTCCCTCTTGGGTCGCCTTTCTCTCTGTCTCTCTCATTCTGTGTGTGTGTGTGTGTGTGTGTGTGTGTGTGTGTGTGTGTGTGTATGTGTGTCTATATCTCTATGTCTATTGTTCTACCTACAGATAGATCTATACATTTATATATCTATATCTATAGTGATATAGAAGGGTATAGATATGTATAGATATAGAAAAATAGAATAAGGAACTGATGTCTCCAGCCAACAGCTGGCAAGAAACTGAATTCTGCCAGCAGCCAAGTGAGTGAGCTTGGAAGTGGGTCTTCCCCTGCCTGAGTGTTGAGATAGCCACAGCCCAGCTGATAGCTTGATTGCAGGCTTAGAAAACCCTGAGCCATCTGGGCACAGTGGCACACCTGTAATCCCAGCACTTTGGGAGGCCGAGGTGAGTAGATCACGAGGTCAGGAGTTCAAGACCAGCCTGGCCAACATAGTGAAACCCCATCTCTACTAAATATACAAAAAATTAGCCAGGTGTGGTGACAGGCACCTGTAATCCCAGCTACTTGGGAGGCTGAGGCAGGAGAACCGCTTGAACCCAGGAGGCAGAGGTTGCAGTGAGCTGAGACCGTGCCATTGCACTCCAGTCCAGGTAACAGTGCAAGACTCCATCTCAAACACAAAATAAAACAAAAACCCTGATCCTGGCCAGTTGCGATGGCTCATGCCTGTAATCCCAGCACTTTGGGAGGCCGAGGCAGGCAGATCATGAGGTCAAGAGATCGAGACCATCCTGGCCAACATGGTGAAACCCTGTCTCTACTAAAAATACAGAAATTAGCTGGGTGTGGTGGCGCACACCTGTAGTCCCAGCTACTTGGGAGGCTGAGGCAGGAGAATTGCCTGAATCTGGGAAGCAGAGGTTGCAATTAGCCGAGGTCTGCACTACAGCCTGGCGCCTGGTGACGGAGCGTGACTCTGTCTCCAAGAAAAAAAAAAAAGAAACCAAAAAAAAACCCCTGAGCCAGTGCCGCTCCCAAATTCTTGGCCACCAGAAACTGAGATAGTATTATTAAATGTTTGGTGTTTTAAGCCATTGAGTTTTGGGGTAATTTGTTACAAGCAACAGATAAAAAAAAACAACTTCATTGTCTAACAATTTGAAAATTGTTAAAAAATATGTCATAAAATAGTCGGGCACGGTGGCTCATGCCTGTAATCTCAGCACTTTGGGAAGCCAAGGCAGACAGATTGCCTGAGCTCAGGAGTTCCCAACCAGCCTGGGCAACATGGTAAAACTCTGTCTCTACTAAAATACAAAAAATTAGCTGGGTGTGGCAGTGTGCGAGTCCCAGTTACTCAAGAGGCTGAGGCAGGAGAATTGCTTGAACCCGGGAGGTGAAGGTTGCAGTGAGCTGAGATTGCACCACTGCACTCCATCCTGGGAGACAGAGAGAGACTCTGTCCCCCCACCCCCAACAAAAGTCATAAAATAGAATATTGTCCTGCTATTAAAATGTTTTCAAATAATTTTTTAAAACATGGGAAGATATTGAGAATAAAATGAACTATAAAGAGATACACAATATGATCCCAATTCATATTTATAGGAATAGTTACAGAGAAAACCTGCAAGTAAATATGTTGAGGGTCAACAGCTTTCCCCATAAAACAGAATAGGTGCTCAATGCATTCTTGTTGATTTCAGTTAGGAACTCATTCATTTGGTCCATTTTTACTGAACATCTACAGTGTGTCAGCCAGGCCCTGGGGAGACAATGGAGACAAAAAACCAAGTCCCTGCACTCATGGAACTTACTTCGTGATGAGCTCTCCTGGTGGTTTCTTCTGTGGCAGCGGAGATGGAGGTGGAAAGACAGAGCATAGTGAATGGATTGGTGATACATTTAAGGGGTAGAACATTTTGGTGCAAAAAAGGAATAAGATCAGGTGACTCACACCTGTAACCCCAGCATTTGAGGAGGCTGAGGCAGGCACATCACTTGAGCCCAGAAGTTCAAGACCAGCCTGGGCAATATGGCAAGACCCTGTCTCTACAAAAAATTTTAAAATTAGCTGGGCATAGTGGCACACACCTGTAGTCCCAGCTACTTAGAAGGCTGAGGAGGAATGATCACTTGAGTCTGGGAGGTTGAGGCTGCAGTGAGCCATGTTCATGTCACTGCACTTCAGCCTGGACAACAGAGCAAGACTTTGTCTCAGACAAAAAACAAACAACAACAACCAAAACCAAAAAGGGAATAGTGAAGAAATAGGGTTTACTCTTAGGTGGTTGGTTTGGGTAATTTCAGTGGATGGTAGGATGGGCTGTGGAGTATAGTGTTTGGTTTTGTGAAAGTTGTCAAAATAAAAAATGGAGTCACTGATACTAAGAAAACCCTAACAAATTATCCCTTTCTTCATGGCACAGGCCATGAAGAAAGAATCTCCTGCTTGTATACCTAACAAAAAAGACTCTACAAAAACAACCTTGTGCGCGCGCGCGCGCGCATACACACACACACACACACACACACACACACACACACACACACACACACA
>NW_022436942.1:62383031-62401679 GCF_009761245.1 Sapajus apella
ACACACACACACACACACACACACACACACACACACACACACACACAGGTTTCTGCAAGAATATCTGTCCAGCAGCTGCCTGTCCATCCCCGGAGCAGTATCACCCTTGTTATTGATCTTTGTAGCCAAAGATAATTATTTCAAACAATTTTGCAATCCTTCTCATTTTTTTCTTTAGAAACCTATGTCTTTCTTTACCTCCCTGAATACTCACATAGTTTACGATGGCATGTGATTTCCCATTGCAATGCTCTATTCCCAAATAAACATCATTTTCTTTTAGAGAGCCTCTCTCTCTGTTATTTAGGTTGATAGCTTAAAATCCTGCTGCTACTAATTACCAGCTGAGTGATCTTGGGTCCACAGGCTACATAATTTGTGTGCCTCAATTTCCTCATCTGCAAATTGATGGCTTTCCTCATCCACTTTGCAGATAACAAGCTAATTCCAGAGTTGTTGGGAGGCGTGAGTTAGTATAAAGATCTTCAAAGAGAGCCTCACACATTGAAAATAACTAAGATTGTTAGCCGTTATTAATACTGCTTTACAACTGCTGAGATGAGAATTACTAAAAAAGAAATCAAAATTAAGGATGACTGTGAGTATGTAGAAAGTGTAGTTATTAATTTTTCCCTGTTACAGTGGAATCATGCCACCCATTATAGTTTACCTAGTTTAACAAGTTATGGGAGTAATTGATACACTATGTGATAATTAACAGTGTGGATTGCAGGTGCCCAAAGGAAGGAATAAAAGGGCAGTAAATTTTAATAAGGACTCTAGGAAATGACCCTACAAGGAAAGGCTGCTGAGGCAAGGTGAGCCTGGAAGGGAAGGAACTGCAGAGGGAAGTGGAGGAGAGAAAATGGGGGGGAGGGATGCAGACGTCCCTTCCATCTCTGAAGCCAGGATGACTCCCCATGCTTCAGTGCCTCTGAGCACTGAAAGGTGATGATGTCAAATCTACCCCTGTGTAATTCAAAATAAAAAGGATGCTTCACTGTAGAGTATGTGGATAGAAGTCCCACAAAATTCTGGCTTTCCTCATGATGGACACTTTTACGTTTCTCAATATCAAATTCTTCTCTTTAAAAATTCCCCCTCATTGTCGAATATCCTTGCTTTACTGATCCCCAAGCACATTCTTGGTTTGCCTAATCTGTAATCCCACCTGGAAGGTTATGGCCACTGACTCCTCAGCCCTTGCCATTTGCTGGGCTCACTCCTATACATCCTTCAGAGAATTTAGCCTACCTATCACCTCATCCAGGAGGCCTTCTCTGATCCTCCAAGACCAGGTATTGTAGTTACATCCATCTCTCTCACTAAAGCAGGGATCCCCAACCCCCAGGCCACACTGCAGGAGGTGAGTGACCAGCAGGTAAACAAGCAAAGCTTCATCTGTATTTACATTACAGATGTATTTACATTACAGCCACTCCCCATCATTCACATTATTGCCTGAGCCCCGCCTTCTGTGAGATCAGCAGTGGCATTAAATTCTCCTGGGAGCTCAGATCCTATTGGAACTGCTTATGCGAGGGATCTAGGTTGTGCACTCCTTATGAGAACCTGATTCCTGATGATTTGTCACTGTCTCCCATCACCCCTAGATGAGACTGACTAGTTGCAGGAAAACAAGCTCAGGGCTCCCACTGATTCTACATTATGGTGAGTTGTATAATTATTTCATTATACATCACAATGTAATAATAATAGAAATAAAGTGCACAATAACTATAATGCATTTGAATCATCCTGAAACCAACTCCCCTCCCCACTCCACCATCCGTGGAAAAATTGTCTTTCATGAAACTGGTCCCTAGTGCCAAAAAGGTTGGGGACTGCTGCACTAAAGCACATTTCCCTCTGGAACGAAATTCTTTTTTTTTTTTTTTTTTTGACAACAGGGTCTCTCTCTGTCTCCCAGATTGGAGTGCAGGAGTACGATCATGGCTCACTGCAGCCTCAACCTCCTAGGCTCAAGCACATTCTTGGATCCAAGTGAGAGGATCAAGGGATCCTCTCACTTCAGCCTCCAGGATAGCTGGCACTACAGACATGTACCACCATGCCCGGTTAATTTTTAAAACTTTTTTTTTATGGCCATGATGCCACATTACTTTTTTTTTTAATAGAGATGGAGTCTCCCTATATTGCCCAAGCTGGTCTTGAACTCCTGGTCTCAAGAGATCCTTCTACCTTGGCCTCTCAAAGTGCTGGGATTACAGGTGAGTCACTGTGCCTGGCCTGGAATGTAAATTTGTTGAGAGCCAGACCACGTCTTTTTCATCCCTGCACCCCCTGTGTCTAGAATGGGGCCTGGCTCAAAGCTCGATAAAAGTGTATTAAATGAATAAATTATTGCAAGAGTGATCCCACTTCACCCCACCACCCCTGACTCCTCCACCTCCAACAAACACCCGGACAAAGTTATCCAGCAGGCTCCGTGTAGACCACTCCCACCGGCCTCCAGAGCCCTTACACCCCTGGCTGCCTCTGAGATCTTCCCACCTGCATGCTTCCGATTCCACACTGAGTTCAATGGGAACCCATTCAAAGGATAAAGAACTATAAGCACAGACAGAATTTCCACAACTGAATTTTCTGAGCCTAGGTGATAAAGTTAAAAAGCAAGGCATTTATGACCTCACTCTGACGGGTCTCTGAGTTTTATGCAATATGAAGTAAAGGATCTTCTGCAAACTGCTCCTTCCCAACTTGGCACAATTCTGTCTTAATCACTTTCCCAAATAGGGTTTTCCTGACTGGAAAGGCTCCCCCTACTTTGTTTGCCTATAATCAATCACAGATTCAACAGCAGAATTGCTAAAAAATTCTTTTTTTTTTTTTTTTTTGAGATGGAGTCTCACTCCTTCGCCCAGGCTGGAGTACAGTGGCGTGATCTCAGCCCACTGCAACCTCTGCCTCCTGGGTTCAAACAATTCTCGTGGCAGCCTCCTGAGTTGCTGGGATTACAGGTCCTCACCACCAGGCCCAGCTAATTTTCATGTTTTCAGTAGAGATGGATTTTTGCCATTTTGGCCAGGCTGGTCTCAAACTCCTGACCTCAAGGGATCAGCCCACCTCAGACTCCCAAAGTGCTGGGATTATAGGCGTGAACCACTGCACCCAGCCAGAATTGCTAAGAAATCCTTAAGACCATCTACCTCCAAGTTTACAAACTCCTATCCAGTTGCCTTTGTAGATAGCATACTTATTTTTATTTCACCTATACAAGTCTGCGGGGGTTTATACCCCAAACTTTGCAGGGGGGGTTAAATGTATTTTGGGGAAAACAATGGCTTATTTCATTCCCCTCAAGCCCCACCACCAACCCCTGGCTACTACTAGGCTATTTCTCAGTTTATGTTACCAACCTGGCCTCTGATGACAGATCTGAGTTTTGGCCACTGAGGCTGGTCCAACCTCCAACCCATTCCAAAAATTCCTTCCCCAGCTGTCTCATATAGGGATGTCCTTGCCTTCCAAACCCAATTCACGTCTGAGACCTCCTCTGGGAGGCCCATGTCTATTCCCAGCCCCACCTTGCCTTTTCTTGCCGGGTCTTCATATTGTTTATGTTGTTACTGGTTATACTCACGTCATAGGTGCAGAGACAGTAAACTCTGAAGAGATCTGCTGCTGTTTTTCATCCAGAACAGGCTTCCTCATTCTTCTGGGAAATGTATATTTCCCTGACTCTAATTGTGAGGCTCCCATGGGAACAGAGAGCAGATCACTCTCTTCTGACAGATCCCATCCCCTTGGCCCCCGGTGACTGGGGCAGGACTGGGCACCTGATTCAAGCCAGGCCAGACATGAGCCTCTGTTGGCCCACTGGACACAGTCTTTGATCCAGGCCAGAGCCCTTACCCAGGATTTGTAAACTTGACCCCAGGGACAGCAAGTGTCAGTCCCTCTCTGGTGTCAAAGCTGGGTGGAGCTGCTCTGGTGGCTGTTGCCTGACTTGCCACCAGTCCTGGGGAGAAAGCCAAAACACTAAGAGAACAGCAGAAAGGAGAAACGGAGGAGAGACTCTGTAGAGTTCAAGTTCCTGTTTACCTAAGACTTAATTGTTGAGCTTCAATTCCGAGAACTACTGTAGTATCCAATCACACTTATGTTTCTTTTTTCTTCTTCTGTAAGTTTGAATTCAGTTTCTGTTGCTTACAATCAGAGTCTCAGTGAATATATAAATTGTCTGGGATCTATTTTGGTTTTGCTTGAAGAGCATTTCAGGAATGAAAAGCCTGCAGTTTGGGAACAAACTTTAAGAACCAATCATTTTCAAGAGGACAGTGGAAGAGAGAAAAAAGTTTTAAGTCAGAAAGAGTGTATTTGTTATCCCTCATAATAATAATAGCTGTCATTACCTATGAGATGGGTATTATCTCTATTTTATAGGGGAGAAAACTGGCTCAGCAAACCAAACAGCTAGAAAGTGACAGGTTGTGAATTTGGATGTGTCTGATTTCAAAGCTTAATCATTTCACCAGGCTAGAATATGTTCCTGGCATGAAAGGGAAACCTTCCTTTAATCTAATCTATTTTCAGAAAATATCTTAAATCAAATGTTGGAACTGAAAATTCCTGCTCCATATTCCTCATTAATAGTCAGCTACATATTCATTCATTCAGAAACATCCGTAGGAATTATAGCAGAATCTACTGACTCATTCATTCCTGGTACTCTGAAAGAAGTTCAGATAATTTATCTTACAGGAGCCAGACCTGGAAAAAGGCCCATACAAAAGTCTATCTGAAGATATATACACCTACTATGTACCCACAACAATTAAAATTTAAAAAAAATTTAAGTGTATCTGAAGGCAAAATGATGAAAAAAATTCTTGAGTGTCTAGGGCAGGGGTTGGCAAACTACGGCCCACAGGCCTGCTGCCTGTTTTTGTAATGAAAGTGGTATTGGAACACAGCTGCATTGTTCACGTATGTATGATCTTTGCTGCTTTCCTGCTACAATGGCAGCAGAGTTGTTGCGATGCAAAGTTTCCAATACTTACTATTTGCCCCTGAAAGAAAAGGTTTGCTGTTCTCTGGTCTAGGGCAACAATTGAAACATAAAGAAGTAGGCCGGGCGCGGTGGCTCAAGCCTGTAATCCCAGCACTTTGGGAGGCCGAGGCGGGTGGATCACAAGGTCAAGAGATCGAGACCAACCTGGTCAACATGGTGAAAACTTGTCTCTACTAAAAAAAACACAAAAAATCAGCTGGGCATGGTGGCGCATGCCTGTAGTCCCAGCTACTCAGGAGGCTGAGGCAGGAGAATTGCCTGAACCCAGGAGGCGGAGGTTGCGGTGAGCCGAGATCGCGCCATTGCACTCCAGCCTGGGTAACATGAGTGAAACTCCGTCTCAAAAAAAAAAAAAAAAAAAAAAAAAAGGAAACATAAAGAAGTGGAGAGCCAGCCCAACAGTCTTTACGCCACTTCTGCTCCTAGAAGACCTACCAAGCTGAACTGCCCCTTGGATCTGCCCCTCAGAGAACATTCCACTGCTCAGTGAGCAACCTTATCGTAATCTAAATCACAGTCCTTCTTGTTCCCCACCCGACATTTCCTGCTCTTGCGTGGCTACTCACCTCCATTTTTCTTTCGTTTTTCCTTTTCCATGTCCATAGCCCAAGTGTAAATCTTACCTCTGCCTCCTACTCCCTAAGAGAGTGGTCCCCAACCTTTTTGGTACCAGAAACCAGTTTCATGAAAGACCAATTTTCCATGGACAAGGGACGGGAGGGATGGTTCGTGATGATTCAAGCGCATTATATATATTTTGCTCTTCATTTCTATGATGATTACACTGTAATATATAACGAAATAATTATACACCTCACCATAAGTAAAATCAGTGGGAGTCCTGAGCTTGTTTTCCTGAAACTAGGTGGTCATCTGGGGATGATGGGAGACAGTGACAGATCATCAGACATTAGATTCTCATAAGGAGCATACAATCAACCTAGATCCCTCGCATGTGTAGTTCACGACAGGGTTTGTGCTCCTGTGGGAATCTAAAGGCCACTGATCTGACAACAGGTGGAGCTCAGGTAGTTCCTAACAGGCCATAGGCTGGTATCAGCAGTGGCTCAGGGGTTCAGGAACCTTGCCCTAAGGCATCTATTCACCTCTGCCCAGCCCTGTGGCCTCCTCCTTCTTCCAGCTGCAGGACTCAAGCCCTACCTACTCTTGAGTTTGGCCAGTGAGCAGAGGTACTAGCAGAACAAAGAAGAAAAGAAATCGAGGTTGAGTGTTTATTGCCCTGGCTCCTTCCTGCTGGGCCGCTGCCTCCCCTACCCAAACCCATAGTCTGGAGGAGCCGCCCTGATTCCCCTACACTCCATAGACTCTGAAATGCATTCTCCCCTTTGCTTCCTCAGACTTGGGTGTCAGTGGTTTCTGGCTGTTGCTACCCTGAGAAACTGCACTGGCTCTTACTAGTTTTCCTAAACCTTGCTCAGTTCTGTGTGATAGGCCCTCTATTCGTTATCAATTGTTGTGTAAACCATTACTCCCAAAACTTAGTGCCTTAAAACAACAAACATTGGCCAGGTGCGGAGGCTTGTGCCTCCCAGCACTTTGGGAGGCCGAGACAGGTGGATCACCTGAGGTCAGGAGTTTGAGACCAGCCTGTCCAACATGGCAAAACCCCGTCTCTACTAAAAATACAAAAAAATTAGCCAGGCATAGTGGCAGGCACCTGTAATCCCAGTTCCTGGGGAGGCTGAGGCAGGAGAATCACTTGAACCTGGGAACCAGGGGTTGCAGTGAGCCAAGATCTTGCACTGCACTCCAGCCTGGGTGACAAGAGTGAAACTCCATAAAAAAAAAAAAAATAGCAAGCATTTATTATGTCACACAGTTTCTGAGGGGCAAGAATCTAGTAGCGGCTTTGCTACTAGATTCTAGTTTCAACTAGGTTCTGGTTCCAACTCTCCCATGAGATTTTTGTCAAACTATTGGCTGAGGATGCAGTCATTTGAAGGCTTGAGTGAGGCTGGGGGATTCACTTCCAAGTCCACTCACATGGTTGTTGGGAAGAGGCCTCAGTACCTTGACACAGGGGGCTCTCCAAAGGGTTTCTCACAACGTAGCTGGCATGAGAGAGTGACCAAGATGTATTTTATAGCCTCATCTTGCAAATAATATTGATAAGGTAAAAAATCAGTTATTCTTGTATGTGTGGGTTTGTTTCTGGACTCTCCATTCGGTTCTATTGCTGTATTTTTCTGCTTTTATGCTGATACCACACTGTCCTTTTTAACTTTTTTTTTCTTTTGTTGAGACAGGGTCTCACTTTGTCATCCAGGCTGGAGTGCAATGGCACAATCACAGCTCACTGCAGCCTCAACTTCCTGGGCTCAAGCAATATCCTCCTACCTTATCCTCCAGGGTGCCTGGGAATATAGGTGCACACCACCATGCCCAGCTAATTTTTTTTGTATTTTGGTGGGGGGGGGGCAGAGTTTGCCATGTTGCCCAGGCTGGTCTTGAACTCCTGGGCTCAAGTGATCCTCCTGCCTCAGCTTCCCAAAGTGCTAGGATACAGGCATGAGTGACTGTGTCCAGCCTTCTTCAACTTTTATTTTAGAATCAGGAGGTACATGTGCAGGTTACAAAGGTATAGTTCATGATGCTAAGGTTTGGGGTATGACTGAATCCATCATGCAGGTAACAAGCATAGTATCCTACAAGTAATTTTTCAGCCCTTACCCCCTTTCCTTACCTCCCCCTCTGTAATAGACATCAGCGGCTATTGTTCCCATCTTTTTTTTTCTTTTTTTTTTTTTAAGAGAGAGAGTATCGATCCGAAGCCCAGGCTGGAGTGCAGTGGTGTGATCTTGGCTCACTGCAACCTCTGCCTCCCGGGTTCAAGTGATTCTCCTGTCTCCCGAGTAGCTAGGACTACAGGCAAGTGCCACCATGCCCAGGTCATTGTTGTAATTTTAGTAGAGACAGGGTTTCACCATGTTGGCCAGGCTGGTCTCAACTCCTGGCCTCAAGCAATCCACCCGCCTCAACCTCCCAAAGTGCTGGGATTGCAGGCATGAGCCACCACACCAGGCCTCTGCATGAATTTTAAAATCATTTTGTCTTAAAAAAAAAAAAAAAAGAAACAAAATAACAAAGTAAAAAGATAAAAATAAAAAAATTAAAAAAAAGAAATAAAATCATTTTGTCTTTTTTTTTTTTTTTTTACAAAATAGCATGCAACAATTTTAATTAGCACTGAATTGACAGCAATTTGGAGAGAATTGACATCTTAATATTGAGCTTTCTGTACTATGGACATAGTATATCTCTCCATTTGAAAAATCATCTTTATCTCAGCAATGTTTTATAGTTTTCACTGTTTGGGTCTTGCAATTCTTTGTCAGATTTTTATAACTTAAAAAAATAATTTGAGTTTATAAGGAGAACTAGCTGGAATGATCATTTTAATTTTGAAGTAGGTGAAGAACATTGTATTTGGTAGGCACATTTATTTTTATATTTTCCTCTTATATCAAAAATTTACAGACTACAGGCCAGGCACAGTGGCTCATGCCTGTAATCCCAGCAATTTGGGAGGCCAAGGCAGGCAGATCACCTGAGGTCAGGAGTTTGAGACCAGCTGGCCAACATGGCAAAACCTTGTCTCTACTTTTAAAAATATGGCTGGGCACAGTGGCTCATGCCTGTAATCCCAGCACTTTGGGAGGCCGAGGCGGGCAGATGACAAGGTCAAGAGATTGAGACCATCCTGGTCAACATGGTAAAACCCCGTCTCTACTAAAAATACAAAAATTAGCTGGGTGTGGTGGCACATGCCTGTAATCTCAGCTACTCGGGAGGCTGAGGCAGGACAATTGCTTGAACCTGGGAGGCGGTGGTTGTGGTGAGCCAAGATCGTGCCATGGCACTCCAGCCTGGGCAACAAAAGCGAAACTCCATCTCAAAAAAGAAAAAAAAATACAAAAATACCTGTCTCAAAAGAAAATGAAAAAAAAAATTAAATACAGATTCAAGGGCAACCTTAGGTCTTATTTTGCAAAGTATATAAACATTCACATTCTGAATGCAAGGAAGGACAATAGCACTAAAACAAAATTGTTAATTTTCTCAAGTGCAAAAGCAGCTCACGTGGTTAAAAATTCCAATTTTTTTTCCATGAACATTGCTGCTGCATTTTATACATGAATAACTGGAATTATGGTTCTTTAGCTTAAGACGACTATATTATTTTAAAACTTCATTGATGAATGTGATTTTTTCTTTGTTCACTCAAAGTTTACACATGAAAGGATTAAATATTAACATACTAGTATTCTTCTAAATGAAACATTTTAAATGTATTTAAATGAGGTATATAGGTGTGTGGGATTATGAGACTTAATGTTTAGTGTAAAAATTGTAGCTGTCTGTTTTTACTCAATTGAGTGGGTTTAGAATAGTAGTATCACTCATTCTTTGTAAAGGTTTCTTTTTTTGTTGTTTTGTTTTGTTTCTGTAACTTATTTTGCTTCAGCTGTTAGGATCACAGGAAATTACCAGGGTCTTGGGCTGTCCTGGGATTTGAAAGCCCAGAAGACTGAAATTTGCATAATTTTTGAATCTATTGAAAATGGTATTGTTTTTCTAATTTTAGTGTCTGTTCATTTCTTGTACGTAGGAATTTTTGTAGAAATAGCTAATATCCTGCAACCTCACTAATTTTAGTAGCTTTTTTGTAGATTCCGTTGGATTTTCTACATGAATGATCATGTTATCTGTGAATCAACACAATTTTACTTCAACCTTTCTGTTATAAATACCTTTTATTTCTTTCTATTGGCTAGAATCTTCAGTATAATGTTAAGCAGAAGTGGTAAGAGCAGACATCCTCACCTTATAACCAGTCTTAGGGGGAGAACATTTAGTTGGTAGCCATTAAGTTTGAAGTTATACGTAGGTTTTTGATAAATAACCTAGAGCAGGTTGAGAAGTTCCCTTCTACTCCACTTTGCTGAGATTTTGTGTTTTTTTGTTGTTGTTTTTAGTCAGGGACCTCTCTTGTCCAGGCTAGAATGCAGTGACACAATCACAGCTCACTGCAGCCTCCACCTCCCAGGCTGAAGCCATCCTCCTACCTCAGCCTCCAGAGTAGCTGACTACAGGTTCACACCACCACAGCCAGCTAATTCTTGTATTTTTTGTAGAGATGGGGTCGCGCCGTGTTGCTGAGGCTGGTCTCAAATTCTTGGGCTCAAGCAATCTGCCTGCCGCAGCCTCCCAAATGGTGGGATTACAGGATTGAGCCACTGTGTCCAGCCTAGAATTTTTTTAATTTTAATCATGAATCTGTCAGCTCCATCAGATCTTTGGTAGTTTGTGCTTTGAAGGAATTTGTCTATTTCACCTAAGTTGTTGAATTTATTGGCATAAAATTGTTAATAATATTCCCTTATTATCCTTTTAATAAATGTAGTAATGTTACCTCTATTCTTCTTAATATCACTAATTTGTTTTAGGCTGGGTGCAGTGGCTCATGCCTATAAGCCTAGCACTTTGGGAAGCGGAGGCAGGAGGATTGCTTGAGCCAGGAGTTTGAGACCAGTTTGAGCAGCATAGGGAAACCCAGTCTCTACAAAAAAATACAAAAATTAGCCACACCTGGTGGTGCACACCTGTGGTCCCAGCTAATCAGGAGGCTGAGGAAGGAGGACTGCTTGAGCCTAGGAGGCTGAGACTATAGTGAGCTGAGATCATGCCACTGCACTCCAGCCTGGGACCCTGCCTCAAAAAAAACTTACTTTATTACTTTCTTCCTGATCATTCAGCTGGAGATGTATTAATGTTATGGCTTTTCTTAAGGAATCAGCTTTTGGTTTTATTAATTTTTCTGTGTTATTTTCCTGTTTTCCATTTTACCAATTTTGGCTCTGATCTTTACAGTGTTCTTCCTTCCAATTACTCAAGGTTTAATTTGCTTTTCTTTTTCTAGTTTCTTAATACAAAAACTGAGTCATTGATTTCACACCTTTCTTCTTTTCTAATGTAAATATTTATTATTCTGAAATTCCCTGTAAATCCTACTGTGGTATACAAACTTTGATATGTTGCATTTTCATTTTTATTTAGTTTGAAATACTTTCTCATTTCCCTTTTGATTTATTCTTTGATCCAAGGGTTATTCAAGGGTGCTTTATTTAGTTTCCAAATATTGATATTGATTGCTAATTTAATTTACTTGTGTTCAGATAATGCACTTTGTAGGAATTTAATGCTTTTAAATTTGTTGAAACTTGTTTTATGGCCCAGATTATGATCTATCTTGGTAAATGTTCTGTGTGCACTTTAAAATAATTTGCATTCTGCTCATGTGGGGTGGAATGTTCTATAAATGGCAATTAGGCCAAGTTGATTGATAATACTATATCAGTAAACAAAATTAAAGGAACTGTATTAGTCTATTTTTACACTGCTGATAAAGCCATACTGGAGACTGGGTAATTTATAAAGAAAAAGAGGTTTAATGGTTTCATAGTCCCACGTGGCTAAGGAGATCTCACAATCAAGGCAGAAGATAAAAGGCATATCTTACATGGTGGTAGGCAAGAGAGAATGACAGCCAAGTGAAAGGGGAAACCCCTTATAAAACCATCAGATCTCATGAGACTTATTCACTGCTCCAAGAACAGCATGGGGGAAACTGCCCCTATGATTCAATTACCTCTCACTGGCTCCTTCCCAAAACATGTGGGAATTATGGGAACTATAGTTCAAGATGAGATTTGTGTGGGGACACAGCCAACCATATCAGGAACCCCTAAAAAAGTATTGAGTGTGGAGAATTCCAAAAAGCTTGATGAAAGATACAATTTTTGGATGTTAGAATTATTTTGTATTTCAAGTTAAACTGCTTTCCCCAGCCACGTTTGTTCCTCCCCCTTTTTTACCTTCAACCTGGTGTTGACATAAAGAAAGAAACTGAGGCAAAAACAGGTAAATATTTATTTGGGCCAAGGTTGAGGACTGCAGCCTGGGAAACACTTTCAAATTACCTTGGGAAGTGTTCTGTAGAACAAAAAAGTGCCTCGAGTTTTCAAAGAAAAAAGAATGAATCAGGAGAGGGAGCAATTACAAAAGTTATTTGTCAGGAATTCTCATTGCTTTAGAGAAATAACATTAGTTAGTGATTGGCTGTATGTTACTGAACTATAGGGTATGAGTTATGGTGTCCAGCCTGTGGCATTGTTAGGTTAATTTGTAGCTGTTTATGGTGACACTCAGTCTAGAGTCTATATAACAGGAAGATTCAAGAGATGATTACTGGGCCGGGCGCGGTGGCTCACGCCTGTAATCCCAGCACTTTGGGAGGCCGAGGCGGGTGGATCACGAGGTCAAGAGATCGAGACCATCCTGGTCAACATGGTGAAACCTGTCTTTACCAAAAATACAAAAAATTAGCTGGGCATGGTGGCGCGTGCCTATAATCCCAGCTACTCAGGAGACTGAGGCAGGAGAATTGCCTGAACCCAGGAGGCGGAGGTTGCGGTGAGCCGAGATCGCGCCATTGCACTCCAGCCTGGGTAGCAAGAGCGAAACTCCGACTCAAAAAAAAAAAGAGATGATTACTCAGTTACTCAGCTGGAGGTGGGGAAATGGGACTTGACTGCTGCCTCACTCCTATGCCTCTCTGGGCCTGATCACTTTCGTCAGATAAAAAGTTGTCTTTTCTTTCTCACTGGCATGATTTCCTGCTAGATGTGAGGAAGCACAAAAGAGCCTACTCCCAGCTAAGGTCGTGGGCTTGCTTTTCAGTTCTAGGTCTCTGTTATCTTTTCCCAAAAGCCCCTGATCATTTGGCTAGCTTTCCTCTTTTCTTCTGAGCTGATGGGGGTAACAGAATCACAAAAGTGAAAACATTGTAAGGGTTTCAGAAATCTTATCAAAATCTCACAGTAAGTTACAAATTCCCTTTCGGTTCGGCTTACCCAACACTGATGTTGCAGGAGGCTGGTAGTAAAGGGAGAAGTAAGATACAGCCCTTGCTCTAAAGCAAGGATCATCACATTTCTTCTGTAAAAGACCAGATAGTAAATATTTTAGGCTATGGGGGGATGTTGTGATATAATAAGAAATATATATTTGGTCTCTGCCCTTAGTTCCTGGCACACAGCTCTTGGAAACTCTGAAGGGATAAATGTCTGTTTATAGGCTAATGAGATGGCTGAAGGCTAGGGGTTCCTCAGCAGTATCAGGAACAGCTGGTTGCCAGGGGAAGTGATCATGTGAGTAGAGGTTGGAACTTTTAGTCCCACCCCACCTACCTCCAGAGAGAAGAAGGAAGTGGTAGGTTGAGTTGATCATCAGTGACCAACAATTTAATCAATTGTTCCTGTGTAATGAACCCTCCATAAAAACACCAAAGGACCGGGTTTGAAAATATTCTTTTTTTTTTTTAAAGATAGGGTCTCACTGTCTCCCAGGCTGGAGTGCAGTGGTACAATCATGTCTCACTGAAGCCTCGACCTCCTGGGCTCAAGTGATTCTCTCACCTCAGACTCCTGAGTAGCTGGGACTACAGGTACATGCCAGCAGGCCCAGCTAATTTTGTATTTTTTGTAAAGACGGGGTTTTGCCATGTGACCCAGGCTGGTCTCAAACTCCTGGGCTCAAGTAATCCGCTCAACTCAGCCTCCCAAAGTATTGGGATTACAGGGGTGAGCCACAGTACCTGGCCTTAAGAGCTTCTTGATAGCTGAATACATGAAGGTACCTAGAGGGTAGGGCACCCAGAGAGGGCATGGAAGCTCCATGCCCTTTTCCATAAGTCCTCCTGATGCATCTCTTCCATCTATCTGTTCATTATATCTTTTATAATAAATAGATAAACATAAATAAAGTGATTCCCTGAATTCTGTGAGCTGTCCTAGCAATTTAGCTGAACCCAAGGAGGAGGTCATGGGAACTCCAATGTATAGTGTTACCAAACTGAACTAGGGCCTGCTTGCCTGGCGCAGTAAGGCCAAACATCCATGCTGAGATTTTGCAGCAGGAGAAGGAGGGCATTTATTTGTAGGGTACCATGCAAGGAGAATCTGGCAGTTCATGCTTAAGATCTGACCTCTGCCAGCCAAGGTTTTTTAAAGGTAGAGGTAAATTTCAGGAAAGCAGGACTTACAGGCAAATTGTAAATCAATATTTGGAGGTTAAACATCAATTTAGCCTAAAAAGGCAGGATATCCTGAACCAAGGGCTTACAGGTCATGGGTTGATTCAAAGATTTTCTGATTTGCAATTGATCAGGGAAGGAAAGCTTTGTCTAAAGACTTGGGGTCATCAGAAAACAATGTTAGGTCTGGCCTAAGGGTGTGACTTCCTCCTGGCCCCTGAGGAAGAAATTTAGAATAAAGAATGGCAGCCAGAGTTCAGTCCTCAGTTTCCCCTTGTTTGAGGTCTATGTGCCAGTGGATTCATTCGGCAGGGGTCTGGATTTCTAAAAAACAACTCAGGGATATTTGTTCATGTTATCTTTGGTTTCTATAGGGAACCAAACATCTCATGACTCTACTTCCTTGGCTATTGTTTGAAGCTACTATTGCCTTCTTACTCATTTACTTCTCAGCGCTGGCTAGGTTCCCGGAATCTCCCTTGAACGAACTCAAGATTTGCCTTCATTTCCATGCTTGAGGGTGCCTAGCAGGGGCCTCTGTTTCATCTGAATAGCTGGTTGGCCAGAAGCACAGGTCACAACCTTGGGCTTGCAACTGGCATCTGAAGCAGTCTTGTGGGACAGGGTCCTCAACCCATGGGGTCTGACACTATCTCTAGGTGGATAGTGTCAGAATCGAATGGAATGATCGGATGCACAGCTGGTACCTGATGAGAATGCCTTGGTGTGTGGAGAAAAAGCCACACACATCTGGTGTCAGAAGTGAAGTACTGAGTGGTGTGAGTCGAAAGGAAAACCACCAAGTAGACAAAGGGCTTTGGACTGCTGGGAAAGCACTGCTTGTCTGTCCGCCAGGACATTTCTCAGCTGGACTAGTGAAGTGATTACTTTATTCTCTTAAACCTCCAAGGCACAGATGATGCTTTGCATAGCTCCAGGGAACACCATTCACTTAGACTATAGGGAACGGCACCCCCTGTAGCTGTCCAACATGGTGGCTCAGTCCACTTCATACGCCTGTCATATTCTCTCTCTCTCCACTTCATCCCCACCACCACCCTATACTGCCACCACCATGCTCAGAAAACCCTTGCCTAGCACACTCCTGGACTATGCACATCATAACAACAGTAGGAAATGATGCAAATAGCAACATTAATATCCACAAGCTAAAATACAGCATGGCTTCATTTTCTTCTTGTTTTCTTTCTCTGGGATATCAGGTTGTATTTCTGGCTGTGAGAAAGACACTCACAGGTCCAATCCCAAAGAATGGACTTACAGGCACAAAGAACAGAGAAAAGAGGTACTTTTTGTTTGTTTGTGTGTTTGTTTTTGAGACAGTTTTGCTCTTTTCGACCAGCTAGAGTGCAGTGGTGCGATCTTGGTTCACTGCAACCCCTGCCTCCCAGTTCAAGTGATTCTCCTGCCTCAGCCTCCCGAGTAGATGGGATTACTCAGAGACCATCCTGGCCCACAAGGTGAAACACCATCTCTACTAAAAATTAAAAAACTAGCCGGGTATGCTGGCTCACACCTGTAGTCCCAGCTACTCGAGAGGCTGAGGCATGAGAATCACTTGAACCCGGGAGGCGGAGGTTGCAATAAGCTGAGATCATGCCACTGCACTCCAGCCTGGGCACCCGCCACCATGCCCAGCTAATTTTTTAATTTTTAGTAGAGATGGGGTTTCACCATGTTGGCTGGGTTGGTCTTGAACTTCTGACCTCAGGTGATCCACCTGACTCGGCCTCCTTAAGTGCTGAGATTGCAAATGTGAGCCACTGTGTCGGGCCAAAAGTGAGACTTTTTAGTAGCAGTCTTGCAAGACCGGGCGTCTGGTGGATAGGCACACACAGGGCAGCTACAGCAGATAATTTACCTCCTAGCACGCAGGTCCCTCCCCCAGTTCCTCATTGGTCAAGTACTATGGGTTACAACCTTCCCGGACGTCACCTAAGTTTCATTACTCCCCTTACAAGGTTATACCCTGGTCCCCTTCCCCACTTAAGTTTTGATTTCCCAAAAACAAAACTTTCTTCCCTTTCATGGGCTGACCCCCTCTCTACATTCTGTTTGCTTATTGTGATCTTGTAGGTGCATACGCCGTGTGATTTGTTACATTCGCAGGCGGCTGTCAGTACTTAGATTTATCATGCCTTGAAAAGGGATCATTTAAAATGTTTTCTCACGTGGCTCTATGTCTTATTTACCTTGGGCCATTTTTTAATTCCCTAAACTAGCAGTTCCCAACCTTTTTGGCACCAGGGATTGGTTTTGTGGAAGATAATTTTTCCACAGATGGGAGCAGGATGTGGGGGATGGTTTCATCGGGCATTAGAGCCTCCTAAGGAGCATGCAACTTAGACACAACCTAGATCCCTCACATGCGCACTTCACAATAAGGTTCGTACTCCTGTGAGAATCTAATGTCGCTGCTGATCTGACAGGAGGCAGAGCTCAGGTGGTAATGGTCGCGATGGGGGGCAGCTGTAAATACAGATGAGCTTTGCACAATTGTCTGCTGCTAGCCTCCCGCCGGGCTTCCCGGTTCCTTACAGGCCATGAACAGTTTGCAGGCTGGCTATCAGTAGTGGCCCAAGAACAATAGTGGTCCAGCTAGTTTAGGGAATTAAAAAATGGCCCAAGACAAATAAGACGTAGAGCCCTGTGAGAAAACATTTTAAATGGTCCATTTTCAAGGTATGATAGATCTAAGTACTGACAGCCAGCCTGTGAATGTAACAAACAGTAGTGGTCTGTGGCCTGGGGCTTGGGGTCCCCTGCCCTAACCTATATTGGATTCAACAGGCTAACTCTTGAATTCCAGAGACCTCCAAGAACTCAGAGGCGCTCCAGTAACCAACAGGGGGAATTCAACAAACAATACTTTATTCACTAAGGAAGGATGGAACCCGTTTGCTGGGCGTGGTGGTACATGACTGTAATTCCAGCTGCTCAGGAGGCTGTGACAGGAGAATTGCTTGAACCCAGCAGGCAGAGGTTACAGTGAGCCAAGGTCGCGCCACTGCGCTCCAGCCTGGGTAATAGATCGAGGCTCCATCTCAAAAAAAAAAAAAAGGAAGGATGGAACCCACCTTTGGAGTTGACTATATGCTTGTATATGAGATCACAAAATCAAAATCCTTCAGGCTTATTACCAGTAAAGATTTTTAAAGACATGTTTTGGAGGAAAACTGATTTGGAAGTTTCTAGTTCTACTGCCTTTTCGATCTTTGTATCAGTCTATGCTTGTCTTTTCATTTCTTGGTCCATTACAGTGTTCTCATTAAGTCACGTTTGAAATGCATGCTTATCCCGTGCTCACAGTTATCTTTAGGGAGGGTTCGTGGCTAGTAGTCCTCCCCAGCAGGTGAGCTATAGCCACACCCAGTTGGTCACCACACAGAGGCTGGATCCAGAAATACCACTGGAAGCCAAGTGTGGTGGCTCACACCTGTAATCACAGAACTTTGGGAGGCCAAGGTGGGCAGTTCACCTGAGGTCAGGAGTTCAAGACCAGCCTGGCCAACATGGTGACACCTCATCTCTACTAAAATTAGCCGGGCGTGGTGGCTCATGCCTGTAGTCCGGCTTCTCAGGAGGCTGAGGCATGAGAATCACTTGAACCTGGGAGGCAGAGGTGGCAATGAGCTGAGATCACGCCACTGCACTTCAGCCTGGGCAACAGAGTGAGACTTGGTCTCAAAAAAAACCAAAAAACAAACAAAACCCAGAAATACCATTGGAGAGAACTTTTCCAAGTTCTCAAACAGACTGAACTGATAAAGTGGAGGTTGAGAAAAAACATTTGAAGTGAGAGTTGCCCTGACCATCTCATGGAATTTCTATAGGCCAGATCCTGTTGCTTCTGACAACAGGGTGGCCAACCAACCTTGGAGCTGGGAGAAACTAGGAAAAGTGAGACATTCCCTAGGGCAAACAGATACCAGTTGCTCAAGGTAGAACTAAGGGTCAAAATGGACCAGGGTCCACTCAAGAAGACGGGCTGTGGATGCACTGAAGAGGCAGACAGAAACAGTCAGTGGGGGTATGGTATTAGGGTTTTCCTGAAAAACAGAACCAATAGGAGATAAAGAGAAATGAGGAGATTTATAACGAAAATGGCTTGGTCGAGCACGATGGCTCATGCCTGTAATCCCAGCACTTTGGGAGGCCAGGACGGGTGGATAACGAGGTCAAGAGGTCAAGATCATTCTGGCCAACACGGTGAAACCCTGTCTCTACTAAAAATACAAAAATTAGCCAGGCATAGTGGCACACGCCTGTACTCCCAGCTACTCGGGAGGCTGAGGCAGGAGAATCGCTTGATCCTGGGAGGTGGAGGTTGCAGTGAGCTAAGAATGTGCCACTGCACTCCTGCCTCGGTGACAAGAGTAAAACAAGAAAAAAAAAGAAAGAAAGAAAGAAAAGAGAAAAAGAAAGGAAAGAAAGAAAGAAGGAAAGAAAAGAGAAAGAAAGAAAGAAAGAAAGAAAG
>NW_022436942.1:62401779-62412260 GCF_009761245.1 Sapajus apella
AAAGAAAGAAAGAAAGAAAGAAAGAAAGAAAGAAAGAAAGAAAGAAAAGAAAGAAAAGAAAGAAAAGAAAGAAAAAAAAGAAAGAAAAGAAAGAAAAGAAAGAAAAGAAAGAGAAAGAAAATTGGCTCACACAGTTATGGAGGCCTTCAAGAAGTCCCACAATATGCCATCTGCAAGCTGGAAAAGCAGCAAAGCAGATGCTGTAATTCAGTCCAAGTCTGAAGGCCTGAGAACCAGGAGTTCTGATGTCTGAGGGGCAGAAGAAGATGGATTTCCCTGCTGAAGAAGAGAGAGAAAAAAAGAGAGAGAGAGAGAGAGAGAGAATTTGCCCTTCCTCCACCTTTTTTGTTCTGTTTGGCCCTCAACACATTGGATGATGCCACTCACACTAGGGAGAGTGAATCTGCTTTACTCAGGTGACTGAGCAGAATGCTAATCTCTTCCAGAAATGCCCTACAAAAACACCCAGGATAACACTTTACCAGCTATCTGGGCATCCCTTAGCCCAGTCAAGTTGACACCTAAAATTAACCATCACGGACACGAAAAGTGGCAAACCCTGGAGATCTGCAGGATATGTCAGAATCAAAACCTCGGCAGGGTTGGTAAAAGAAGGCAGAGGCAAAGAGAATCAGACTCAAGTATTATCAGAGAGCTCATCAATTTTCTGCTTTAGATCTTAGGGCAGGAAAGACCCAGGGCTTATGAAATATTTGGAGCCTGTGAAAATATCTAGGACCTTAAAAAACAGTATTGTTCTAAAATACAGTTCAAGACTAGCCTGAGCAACATGGCAAAACCCCCGTCTCTGCAAAAAGTACAAAAATTAGCCTTGGTAGCTTGCACTTGTCCCAGCTACTCAGGAGGCTGAGGTGGGAGGATCATCTGTGCCTGGGAAGTGGAAGTTGCAGTGAACCAAGATCACACCACTGCCCTCCAGCCTGGGTAACAGAGCTATCTCAAAAAAAAATTAATAAAACACAAAGAGAAAATTTCAAAATATAAGTTAATAAATGTGAAATAAGTGTGCATAAAGCATCATATTGTCAACTTCATTAATTGTTCAATATTGCATTGATAAAATGTCCTTATTGGGAAAGACATTGCAGATTAGCATAGTGGTGAAAGGCGTGGACTGTGAAGCCAAATTGTCCAAATTCTGGCTCCGCTGTTTACTATGTAACTTTCAGCAAGTTATTCAACATCTCTGAGCTTCAGTGTCCTCATTCTTTCTAATCTCATGAATAAAATGTGGATAATTATATCACTAAACTCATAGATTTCTTTCTTTGAGACAGAGACTTGCTGTGTCACCCAGACTGAAGTGCAATGGCATGATCTCAGCTCACTGCAACCTCCACCTCCCAGGTCCAAGTGATTCTCCTGTCTCAGTCCCCTCAGCTGGGACTACAAGCATCCGCCACCACGCTGACTAATTTTTGTATTTTTAGTAGAGATGGAGTTCACCATATTGGTCAGGCTGGTCTCAAAATCCTGACCTCAGGTGATCCACCCACCTTGACTTCCCAAAGTGCTGGGATTACAGGGATGAGCCACCAAGCCCAGCCACAAACCTTATAGATTTTTAAGAGGATTAAATGGGCAAAAGACTTGGAACAGTGCATGGCACATTCTCTGTACTAGATGTGTACTAATTGTTGTTATTATTTTCTCACTTGGAAAGATTCCAAAACATGAACTGATATGTAAGAAATCATAACCCAATTAAATGAATTATTCATACATAAGTAATTTTAAAAGCAAAATTATAAAGGTTCTTTCCAAAGGATTTCTTAAAACATTTTATCAATGAAAATTTCAAGCAAATACAGATGTAAAAATAAATATGCAAAGAGAGGCTGGGCACGGTGGCTCATGCCTGTAATCCCAGCAGTTACAGTTGTATTGTGACATGGCCGGTGCTATTTTAACGTTTGCTCCAATAGGTAGACAAGCCTGAAAGAGCTCTGAAAAAGCCAAGCCGGCCGCTTTTCTCTTCCAACCCAGACAAAATCCATCTCTAAACTGGGCCAGTTTAAGGTCAATAAGGGACTGTAATCAGCTGGCTGAAATGGGCGCTTCCTGGAATGGTGAAGCTTTGCAGCTCTTGCCAGAAGTCGTTGCTGTGAGGAGCAGGGTTCAGAGTTGAGTCTTCAACACCAGACCTCTGCGATGGGCTTCAGGAATAGAGGCCCCATCCCTTTCTCAGAAGGTAAGGCTCGGTCAGGTGAACCACATTGGTCGTTTGGCTCTAACAATAACCGCGCCTTAGAATGAACACTTCAGGCCTATTTTGTCTCTTTACAGACTCATAATGACCCCTTGCAGAGTAAGGAAGGTGGGTGACTTCTAGTCCTGGAGGCAGGCAACCTGCAAGAGCCACAGGTCAGGGCTCCTGGCAGGGGGCGGGGAAAGGGCGGATGAGGGGCGGGGCTAGGAGAGGGGAGGGGCCAGTAGAACGGGGGCGGGGCCCGAGCGCTGGAGGCGGGCAGGCTGGTGCGCGACGGAGGTGGCCTTACTGGTCTTCCCAATCCCCTGAGCCCAACCAGTGCAGCAGAGACCCTTTCTGCAGGACAGAGATCCCTCTAGCCAAGTCAACTCGTTCTTCCCTCTCATGGCCTCCATAACCCCAACCAAGCAGGAGGCGAGGCTATTGGAGTGGAAGAGTAAGGAAAGCGGAAGGTAAGGGCCAAGGAAGAACCGGTGGGTGGAATAGGCTGGAATACTCGGTCTTCCACACCTACTCTTAGGCTGCTCCTCTGCAACCAGGCCTCTCTGGGAGATCTTGTCTTCTACAAAACGCGTGCCCTGCCTTGTGACTAAGTCTGATTATTTTGCTGTAACTAGGAACTAAATTGACTTAGGAGGCCTAGATGCATTGGGAGTAATTGGATCTTGGGCTGGCAGTACTCAACCCCTCCTCGCAACGAGGCAAGGTGGGCGTGGTTATCGTGCGGAGCAGCAGAGTCAAACCTGCAATCAGAATAGGTTCATAAGTGCAAACCTAGGGCGTTGGCTGATTGCTCATGGTGTTCCTAGAAGTGAGATAGATGGGAAGCCTACTAAATCCTTCCTGGATCTGCATAAGCAGAAAACTTCTAGGTCAAGTGTACAAAAGTTTAAGCTGAATCATAAAAAATAGAGTAATGGTGCCCAACCAATTTTCAGACTTGACCCTGTGTACAGACCTTGAACCCCCTGAATAAAGGAAAGGTCAGATCCCTGTGAGGAAGGACCTGGGTACACTACCGAAAATACATATACTGTTAATCTTTCTCCCAGCCTAGGGGAGGGACCTGCGGCCTTTTACCAGGATAACTGTACATTGGGGAAGAGATAACACTACATTTCCTTTCGGGACTTCTTGACATGTGCTCTGAACTGATGTTGATTTCAGGACACCCAAAACATCACTGGGGTCCACCAGTCAGAGTAGGGGCTTATGGAGGTCAGGTGCTCAATGAAGTTTTAACTCACAGTGGGCCCAGTGGGGCTCCAAAACCATCTGCAGTTATTTCCCAGGTTTAAGAGTACATAACTGGAATAGACATACTAAGCAGCTGGCAGAGTCCTCACATTGCTTCCCCGATCTGTGGAGAGAGGGCTACTATGGTGGGAAATGCCAAGCGGAAACCATTAGAACTGGCTCTACCTGGGAACCTTGTAAACCAAAAGCAAACACAAGTTCCTGGAGAGACTGCAGATATTAGTGTCACCATCGAGGACTTGAAAGATACAGAGGTGGTGATTCCTACCACACTCCCGTTAAACTCGTATTTGACCTGCACAAAAGACAGATGGACCTTGGAGAATGACAGTGGACGACTGTAAGTCAAATTATATACAGTTTCTTTGATTTACTTGCCTTTGGTGTTCATTTAAAAGTAATTTAAAAGTATATTGCCCCAGGCCAGGCGCGGTGGCTCACGCCTATAATCCCAGCATTTTGGGAGGCCGAGGTGGGAGGATCACGAGGTCAGGAGATCATCCTGGCTAACATGGTGAAACCCCGTCTCAACTAAAAGTACAAAAAATTAGCTGGGCATGGTGGCACACACCTGTAGTCCCAGCTAATCAGGAGGCCGAGGCAGGAGAATCGTCTGAACCAAGAAGGTGGAGGTTGCAGTGAGCTGAGATCACGCCACTGCACTCCAGCCTGGGAGAGAGAGCAAGACTCTGTTCTCCCTACTCCCCGCCCCCACACACACAAAAGTACACTGCCCCAGCATTAAGGGAGGCCCCATTTTGGGGATGGAGAAAGGAAGAACATAGTAATTTTCCCTTGAGGGAAGCCTTATTCAGTGGTTCTCTACCCATGTCTCTTGAGGTAGACAAAGGGCACAACATAAATGGTCATTGATATGTACCAACTGTTCTATACCCCCCCAAAAAACAGTAATAATATAAATGGTCATTGATAGAGGCATAAAGATTAGGGCACATTCCTATACAGAATGCTATGTGGCTATGAAAAAGACTGAGGTAGATCTATATGTACTGCCATGGACAAATGTATTAACACATAATACATTGATGACTCAAAAGTAAATGAAGTTGCAAAGTATGACTGTTTGTAAATGTGTTGGAAAAGTTCGTGGTAAAATGTCATCAGAGGTTTTTTTTCTGGGAAGTGGGGTTGGAGAGTAACTATATCAACAAAGCTTTCTGTTGCAAGTAGAAAAAAAAAAAATCACTCAGCCGTGGTGGCGCGCGCCTGTAGTCCCAGCTACTCGGAAGGCTGAGAAACATGAGAATCGCTTGAACCCGGGAGGTGGAGGTTACGTTGAACCAAGATCATGCCACTTCACTCCAGCCTGGGCAAGAGTGAGTTTCTTTCTCAAAAAAGAAAGGAAGGCAGAAAGGAAGGGAGGGAGGGAGAGAGAGAGAGAAAGAAAAGAAAAGAAAGAGAGAGTCTTATCTGGCAAAATAAGAAGTCCACGGAGACAGGGACCCTGGGGTTGGTGAAGGCAGCAGCTCAGGATTTCACTGGGGACCCAAATCCTTTCCATCTTTCTGCTTTCCATGTACTTCTAAGCAAAGTTCAGCCATGCTGTTGTGGAGTTCTCCAGCCAAAGTCACCTGTCAGAGGAGTCTTGCATCTGCTCAGTAATAAGGCTTTGTTCTCAGGTGGCTCCTCTTGTGAGGGATAGGTGCAGAGGTTTCAGGAGCCACATCCAAACTTAACAGCATTTATAGCAGAGAAAGCATTGTGCTAATCTAGATCCTGTGAAAAGCAGACGCCAAAACAGAATTAAATATGCTACGAATGTATTAAAGGAAATGCCTTTAAGAGTAATTGAGGAGGAAGGTGATTGGAGGCTGGGAGAGCCATCAGAGATTGATGAAGGTGTGAACACAAGGGGAGAGGGGGAAGTTAGGGTAGAAGGTTGGAGGAAATGTCTTAGCCATGTACTTCTAAGGAAAATTCAGCAATGCCGTTGTGGAGTTCTCTAGCCAGAGTCAACTGTCAGAGGAGTCCCACAGCTCTCAGAATCAAGCCGTCTTAATACCTCTGCCACACTCAGTCACTGGCTGGAAGCAGCGCCTGGGAAGTGTGGCCTCAGATGTTCAGAAACTACAGCAGCCATCCGTCAGTGGTGCTCCCGGCAGCTGGAGGTCTGAGAGGACATTCTCCGGCATTCACGAGCATTCCTGTTTTTTAAGAACCACTGCCCTAGCTAATGTCCCCTATGTGTCACATGTCCTGATTTAAACCAATTACTAACAAGGAGACGTGAGACCAGCATGACTGACTTAAAGACAGACCAATCAGGACCACAGGACCACACCCTCAGTCTCAGCTAGTGCCCACCTCGCCAGAAGCATGTGGCTATTGGGGGGGAAGATGAGAAACTGTAAAAAATCTGGGTTCTGTTAGGAAGAAGGAAGTGGGGGATGAATGTCAGGTAAGTAAGCAACAGGGCCTACTACAGTAATGGGGGTACCATTTGAACCTGTGTGTTTCTATATAATTTGGATTTTCTCTTTTTTTTGAGGAGAAGTCTCGCACTGCCGCCCAGGCTGGAGTGCAATGGCGCCATCTCGGCTCACTGCAACCTCTGCCTCTCTGATTCAAGCGATTCTTCCACCTCAGCCTCCTGAGTAGCTAGGATTACAGACGCCTGCCACCACGCCTGCCGAATTTTTGTATTTTTAGTAGATACAGGGTTTCACCGTGTTGGCCAGGCTGGTCTCGAACTCCTGACCTCAGGTGATCCACCTGCCTCAGCCTCCCAAAGTGCTGGGATTACAGGCATGAGCCACCAGGCCCAGTCATAATTTAGATTTTTTATGAGCATATATTACTTGTATAATAATAGTTTTTTCAGTTAGGGATGTTAAGAGAGTGGGACTTGGCAGAACAATATTCAGTTCCATCACTAAGATTTATAATCTGTAGTCCTGGACCAATACCATAACATCTTCAAGTCTTTATTATTAAGAAGTTGAAAGTGATTCTCAGGCTGGAAAAAGGCAAATACAAAAAACATTAAAGAAATGTGGGTTTTTCTTGTGTCCCAGCGAAAAATTATTTTCTATCTATGAAAAGTCTGAAACATGTTAGATTACACAACTTTAGGTTTAGTTATTGTGTTCATATTTTGAAGAACTGGAAAAAATATGATTTTTCCTATTACTTTCCTGTAAGCACATTACAGAAAGTCACAATTTATTTTTAACGGGTTGAGTAAATTGTTCTTTTAGTTTCTTTCAACTCTGTTGTTGGTTGAAATGATAGAACAACGTATTTTCCAGCAAGTTATGAGGTTGGATTATAAGATTAAGCAGTTATTTTGAAAATGGTCAGTTTAGTTCTACTTATTCATACAATGATATGTAATCTTGGGTCTTAACTACTTTAATATGAATCAAAGCCCACTATCTTCATGTCATTTTAAAAGCTGAAAAAAGAGGGCCGGGCGCGGTGGCTCAAGCCTGTAATCCCAGCACTTTGGGAGGCCGAGGCGGGTGGATCACGAGGTCAAGAGATCGAGACCATCCTGGTCAACATGGTGAAACCCCGTCTCTACTAAAAATACAAAAAATTAGCTGGGCATGGTGGCGCGTGCCTGTAATCTCAGCTACTCGGGAGGCTGAGGCAGGAGAATTGCCTGAACCCAGGAGGTGGAGGTTGCGGTGAGCCGAGATCGCGCCATTGCACTCCAGCCTGGGTAACAAGAGCGAAACTCCGTCTCAAAAAAAAAAAAAAAAAAAAAAAAAAGCTGAAAAAAGATGCCTGCTAAGACAACTGTAAACTTGGGGAACTATCATTAATTAGTGGATTTCTTTGGATATTTTCCAAGAGATACAGGTAGTTGCAGAATGAGGTGGTCTTCAGTGTCTGCTGATATATATTGACTGGCAAATGCCCTCAGTGCCCTCCCCAGGTGAAACGTGATGTGAAGTCCCACTCTGAACCCTACCTCATCTTGACCACTCATTTTAGGAAGTTCCCTGCCCCCATCCCATTATTTCTTTTCATTGCATCCAGAATCAATTGCCTTCATACACTTAATACAGTTCATTCATTTTACTTAGATATACATTTGTTTGCTGTCTGTCTCCTATACAGTATATAGAAAGCTGTGTGGTGAAGGGAATGGTGTCTGTTCCTCCCCACAGTTTATACCCAGCCTCTAACTCAGGACTTGGCACATCATAGGAGCCTAATAATTATCTGTTGAAAAGTGAATGAAATAAAAGCTACACTTACGCAACAAGGACTTCCTGACATTGTTTTCCAGCAGCCAGCATCTTCTGTTCTGAGAATGTGGTGAACTTTCCTGTCTCATAGTCGATGATTCATTCTGTGGCCAGTTGGCCAGGGGAGGGCAGTAGCTCCTTGTTTCAAGTTCTTTCCTCCCTGTGCCTCTTCTATTGATCAGTTCCTGTCCCCATCTGTTGGCAGCGGCCAAACCCCATGGATTCTCCCTGGGTTTTGCCTCCAGAATCCCACCCTCCTGTCACTGCCCTGGTGGCCTTCGAAGTTTCTTGCCAGGATTCCCACTCTGACCTCCTCACTGGGCTGCTTGCCAGCACTCTTGCCCAATTCCACCCCCATGTTCCCATCAAATGCCAGAGATAGTATCGTTAAGATATTTGAAAAATTAACTCTAGAGTTTAAAGACAGTCCTGCTCCGCAAAACCCAGAGATAAGATCAAGTCCAAACATTTTGGCGTGAGGGTCAAGGCGTTTCACAATCTGCCTGGAGGTCCCTCTCCCAGCTCCTCTCTAATTACCTGGCCGGCTTCCTCCCAGCCTGGGTTCCAGCCACAGGGAGCCTTCTGGCATTGAGTGAATGTGTCTGACATGCCAGCATTTGGTGCCAGCTATGCCTTTTGCCTGGACTGGCTTTGCCTCCCCTCCTTCACCTTGATATCCTCCTCCTCATCATCATCCATCTGACCTGACTTGGAATTACATTCTCAGGAAGGGAAGCCTGCCCAGCCGGGGTTGTTCATATCTCTATTAAAGCTCTCATCACTTCATGCCTAAGTCTGCGGTCTCGCTCCTACTGCTATGGTTTCCAGCACCAAGGAGACTTGTTGGAACAGATGAAGAAAATAAAAATTTGAAAATGGAAAAAAAAAAAAAAGCCTATGCCATCCTACCCCAACTTCTTATTTTCTTCTGCTTCTCTCTTCCATTGACTAATTACTTTGAAAGGCCTTTTTAGGGGGACATCGGTTGTGCTTGTCTGCCTGACCATCCTTCCCTTTTCCGGAAACAGTACTCTTCTTTCCTATGGGAAAACTTACCCCATGCAGTTAAGAGTGGGTTTGATGATATCCACCCTGCCGTAGACCCAGGCTGCCCCCACCAAAGGACCCCGTGCCCTTAAACATAATAAATGATTCAGGACTGGGCACATGACCCAAATAAGGCCATTTAAAATCCTCCTTAGATTTTCTTGCCAGGGGAATTTGGGAAAATACTCACCTTTCCTTGAGGATGCTTAACTAGTAAGTTTGGGCTGCTAGTGATTATTATAACGCCTTGTAGAGAAAACTTGCTTAAGAGAAAGGGAGTGTGATTTGACAACATCATTTGAGCTCCTAGATCAATCTGTGCCTGAACTCAACCAACTTTCCTTTATGTGAGCCAATACATTCTCTTTTCATTTATTCTAGTTAGTTTCTGCCAGTTGTACCTCAGAGTCTCCAACCACTATACTTTTTTTTTTGAGACAGAGACTTTCTGTGTCACTCAAGATGGAGTGCAGTGGCATCATCTTGGCTGGGACTACAGGCTTATGCCACCATGCCTGGCTAATTTTTGTATTTTTAGTAGAGACAGGGTTTCACTATGTTGGCCAAGCTGGTCTTAAACTCCTGACCTCAAGTGATCCACCTGCCTCAGCCTCCCAAAGTGCTGGGATTACACACCTGGCCTATACTTTTAAAACAAAAAATACTTCATTATGATCTCCACTTTACTCAGAGAGGGTATGGATTAGATATAACAACATGTAAGGTCATTGTTGCACTGCTATAAATACCTGAGACTGGGCAATTTATAAGAAAAGAGGTTTAATTGGCTCACAGTTCTGCAGGCTGTACAGGAAACATAGTGCCATCTGCTTCTTGGGATGCCCTAGGGAGCTTTTACTCACCAAGGTGGAGGGCAACGTGGGAGCAGACACATCCCATGGCGAAAGCAGGAGCAAGGGGTGGGGAGGTGCCACATGCTTTTAAACCACCAGATTGAGTGTGAACTCAGAGTGAGAGGTCACTCATCACCAAGGGGATGGCCAAAGCAATTCATGAGGGATCTGCCACCATGTTCCACATACCTCCCCCCAGGCCCCACCTCCAACACTGAGGGTTACCTTTCAACATGAGATTTGGTTGGGCACAAATATCCAAACTATCTCAATTAGTAAACCCAGGGTTTATTTTCTGGGTACAAAAGCCAGGGGCAAATCCACTTTTTTTCCTCCAGCGATTTCAGTGAACCATTGTGTTCATCCTCATTAATGCTCAGAAGAACCTGAAATAAAATTCTTACTCCTAGATCCTCTGTCAAAGCCCATCTCAAGCACAAAAGTTGTTTCATGGCTCCTGAATAGAAATAATAAGGAACTCAAGAAAGGCCTCATACATTTTGTGGGGGTTGCACTTTGTGTTTAAGAAGATGAAAAGAGAGAAGCCCAAGAAATGATAGGACTTTAAGATCTCTCTATATACAGGACTTCAAACGACTTTTTTTTTTTTTTAAGAGAGGAATTCTTCTAGAAGTTTTTAGGGCAAAGCAAAATTAGAGCCATTTTTGGAAAAGGAAATTGTAAAAGAGGCAGACTTGACAAGAACAAACGAGTATGAAAAAATCTGCTTTAAAGTCATCATTGGCAGTTTTAAAAAGTTGATGAGCCCCTAGGGTGATGCAGAGACAGGAGTGTGGGTGAAATGTCTGCAAAAATAAAATCAGCTGGATCCTCTGACTTCAAGACAACTTCTCTAAAGATCCATAAGAAGTTGTT
>NW_022436942.1:62412360-62432171 GCF_009761245.1 Sapajus apella
CGCCCGGCAGAAGTTGTTCTTAAAAGGAAGTGTCAGTCCTGGGTGCAGTGGCTCACGCCTGTAATCCAGTACTTTGGAAGGCCGAGGCAGGTGAATCACAAGGTCAGGAATTCAAGACCAGCCTGGCCAAGATGGTGAAACCCCATCTCCACTTAAAAAAAAAAAAGCCAGGCGTGGTGGTGGGCACCTCTAATCCCAGCTACTCGGGAGGCTGAGGAAGAGAATTGCTTGAACCCAGGAGGCGGAGGTTTCAGTGAACAGAGGCACCACTGCACTGTAGCCTGGGTGACAGAGCAAGACTCTGTCTCAGGGGGGAAGAAAAAGGGGTGTGGCTTGTCCAGGAGGCCTGAAGAAAGGCGAGATGTATGTGGCTGTCTCGTTGGCCTTCCTTTCTTTTGCCCTGTGGCTCCTTGAGATCACTGCCAAGTCTGGGTAAATAGAACATGTACTTCTTCTTTGATTTACTTATGCATTTGAGACACATTTACTGATTAGCTATCAGGGGGTTAGACACTAAAGGGCAGCAGTGAAGCTAGATTGCAAGATGCCTGCCTCAGCTCTCTACTCTTCACCATTGCTAGGCTGGACCATTCAACAAATATTTCCAATAATGCATATTTTGTGTTAAGCCCTGTATTAGGCACTGGGATACCACTGAACCAGTCATCCCTGCCCTGCAGTAACGGCAGCAGTTAGACAGCATTTGATTCTTTTTTTTTCATTTGATTCTTAAAGAAGACTCATAGGACCCAAAATGACAATGTTGTAGGAAAAGGATACAGTCACACAACAGCATTAAGTAAGGCAATGGCTAGGAAGTAGCCAAAGCCTGCATCACAGCAAAGGATCTGGAGAGGCCAGATGCAGGCTCCAATGCTACTCTTTCTGCAAGGCTGAATGGTTGCACCTTCTCTTTTAGATAAGGAGTCACTAACACGTGCACTGAACACCTTGCAACCACGGTATCCGAAAGCGAGGACAGGCTGAGTTTCCTATCCCCTGCTGGCCACATGGGTGTATTCTTGCTATGTAACTGCCTCAATGGCAGAGCCTGTCTGCCCAGGGGTCTTACTGAGACCAGGTGCAAATTACCAATCTCACGGTTATCAGTAAAGTCTCACAATTTTCAGAGAATAGTTTTGAAACTTGCCTTGAATCCATGATTACAAAATAACGTTGTTATTAGAAGGTTTCATGTCTTGATCAGGGATCAGTGCTGGGCCACTGCTTCACTTCAGTGGCTCCTCTCAGGCCAATTCCAGGCCTGCAGTAGTTAATCCTAGAACCCCTCCAAACCATTCCCCACACTGCATCCACCGACAGAAACAACACAACTCAATCAGATGATGTCACTCTCCTGCTTCAAATCAATGGCTCCCCATTCCCTCTGGATTAAATCTGTATTCCTGGAGGCAACGTGCAAAGCCAGTTAGTATCTGTCGCCAACTCCATTTGCAAATTTGGTTTCTTCCCAACACGGGCTCTTCACTGCAGTCTGCATTGAAAAACGATCCTTCCCAACACTTTCCCCACTTTGGAAGTGCCCTTGGCTTTCCTTTCATTCCAACTCCCACTCAGCGTGCGTATCACCTCCAGGAAGTCCTCCCTGGTACCTAGTCTACTATAGGTCTACTTTAGTACTTTATAATCACTTTTTTGGGGGGGCTGGGGGGTATAAAAATTTATTATACCTAAAAAATATTGCTACTAACAAATGCAGACAGACTAGGACAGCATGGTATGGGTAGAGGACAGCTAGCTCTTTGGGAAGTGAAAGGTTTGGGTGGCGTGGGCCTCATGCCACGCTGATTGGTCAGTAGACAGGAGGGCACATGCCAAACACCACAGGGCAGCAGGGCAGCAGGTGCCTGCTCTTGTGTACCCACAAGCGTTCCCTGTCTCATCTGGGGCTTTGAAGGGAGCACACCCAGAAGCGAGCAGCTGTAGCGAAAGAGCTTCCTAAGGTAACCCTTCCAGGATTGTCTCAGAAGTCACAGCAACACCATTTTAAGCAATATGGTTAGCTGCATGATTTCCACAAACTAGCCGTGAAGTTTCTAACCATCATAATTCAGTGAAGTACAAAACATTAAGTTATAGGCTATGGGGCCGGGTGCAATGCCTCAAGCCTATAATCCCAGCACTTTGGGAGGCTGAGGCGGGCAGATCACCTGAGATCAGGACTTTGAGACCAGTCTGCTCAACACGGAGAAACCCCGTCTCTACTAAAAATACAAAATTAGCTGGGTGTGGTGGCACATGCCTGTAATCCCAGCTACTCTGGAGGCTGAGGCAGGAGAATCGCTTGAACCTGGGAGGTGGAGGTTGCAGTGAGCCAAGATTGCACCATTGCACTCCAGCCTAGGCAACAAGGGCAAAACTCCGCTCAAAAAAAAAAAAAATCAGGTAACAACAAAGCTTTAAATATTTTTTTAAATTAAAAAAAAAAAAAAGTTACAGGCTGTGGGAAGAGAAGGCAGCACCAATGGTGGCGCCTTCCAATCCTGGTTGTTCTAGGGGCAGGGAGAGGGGAAGGTCTTTTTTAAAACCAAGCCCCTCACTTCAAGCCGCAAAAGAATTACTCTGATCAATATTAAATTGTATTGAAAACAAAATGGAATAAAAAGCAAATACTACTGTATGTTGGGGTGGAAGTGGGAGGAAAGAACGAGTCCTTCGAAGCAGGAAGGGAGACAGCAGGGGGAAGGTTCTGAGCCTGTGACCGCGGGTGGTCACTCAGGCTGCTCCATTTTTACTTTCAGTGGTCTCAGGAAGGTCCGATTTTTCTTCTTTTTCTCCCCCTTTCTATTGGCTTGAAGTTTCGCCAGCTGTCCACACGACCGTCTCGACTGTCCTCAATGTTTTCCTGCCACTCTCTTTCTCGTTTGGCTTTTTCTTGAGCGTTGATCTCTTCTTGCCTTTGTTGCTTCTTTTCATGAATCTCTTTGGCTTCTCTCTCTTTCCTTTTAATTTCCAGCTCAGCAAAGAGTTTCATTGTCTGTTTATATGCAGCTTGTTTGAACAGCTCAGAATCACCCGCCTCTACAATCGTAGGTTTTCCTTCCTTTTTTTAACTGTTTTTTTGGTTCTTTCACAGTGTGTTCCACGTATTCTTTTTCGGCCCAAGTTACATGCAAGGCCCTCTCATTTTGCTCCTGCTCCAGTAGCAACTTGTAAGTTTTGTCCACAGCTTCAGAAGCCCCCTGTGCTCTGTCAGCATCATCTTGATATTTGTCAGGATGTACCAGTGTGGATAACTGCCGAAACCTCTTCTTTATGTCTTCATCTGTAACTTCAGGGTCTAACTGAAGAACCTCAAATGGATTCAAACTGAAGTAAGAGGAACCAGGATGGGTCAGTCTTTTAATCTGATTTTTGGATGTTAGAACCAAGTCTCTCTTCTCTATTTGTTTCACATCGGTGTAGACAGTCATAAATGCTTCTTCTGTGCTGCCTCCGCTGCCAGGAGTCCCGCTCTCTCCTGAAGCTGCCGTTTTCCTGACGCAGCCTCCACAGGACCCTTCTCTTTTATTTATTTATTTATTTTTGAGGTGAAGTCACTCCTTTCGCCCAGGCTGGAGTGCAATGGTGCGATCTTGGCTCACTGTAACCTCCACCTCCTGTGTTTAAGCGATTCTCCACCTAAGACTCCCAAGTTGCTGGGATTACAGGCGCTTGCCACCACACCTGGCTAATTTTTGTATTTTTAGTAGAGTTGGGGTTTCGCCATGTGGGCCAGGCTGGTCTCAAACTCCTGACCTCAGGTGATACACCTGCCTCAGCCTCCCAAAGTGCTGGGATTACATATGTGAGCCACCGTGCCTGGCCGATCAGTCTTGACTGTAATTGATCCACCCTTCTACATAGGTTAGTGGCTTGTTGAGAACAGGATATGTTTCTGTAGGGTCCTCCAGTTCCCCTTACCCCCTTTCTTTCTTGGCCTGACTCAGAGTGCCTTTGGCCTCCCTGTGACCCAGCCAGCTGCATGTTTTCTCTGCGGGCTTGAACCCAAGCTAAGGCTTTGAACATTCCCAGGCACTGATGATGATGCTTAGCTTGTTTTAAGTTGTTGCTAAAGACACTGACCTGGCCGGGCACAGTGGCTCACACTTGTAATCCCAGCACTTTGGGAGGCCGAGGCGGGTGGATCACGAGGCCAAGACATCGAGACCATCCTGGTCAACATGGTGAAACCCCGTCTCTACTAAAAATACAAAAATTAGCTGGGCATGGTGGCACACGCCTGTAGTCCCAGCTACTCGGGAGGCTGAGGCAGGGGAATTGCCTGAACCCAGGAGGCGGAGGTTGCGGTGAGCCGAGATCGCGCCATTGCACTCCAGCCTGGGTAACAAGAACGAAACTCCGTCTCAAAAAAAAAAAAAAAAAAAGACACTGACCTGAGCCAAATTCTTTAAACCCTCATATAAACTCCACACTCTGACCTCGTTGTGGTGGACACACACCTAGGTAGAGCATTGCTTTCTCTCTTGACCACTGGAGGATACATGGAAGCTCACTCTGTAAGTTTGTCCTGCTAATAAACACTTCAGACTGATCATCCTGGTGTTAGTGCTTCTTTCTTTGGAATCAAACCCAGCCCCATCTCAAGACCATTTGGGGCTCTCTCTTGTGGGAACTTCCCTACCATGCTTCAGGGGCAATTCCAGCCACAAGTTTGGTTGGAGGGAACAGTATTTTTTCTGATTCCTAGTTATCTATCACAGTTCCCTGCAGACATAAGCCATTCAGTAAGTAAATGACTCAAGTGAGTTGCTTTCTAGTGAAATGTGTGCAGATAGTTGGCATGCAGGTCGAAGGTGGCGTGAGTACCAGATGGCTGATCACAGCATGTCCTCCTGAGGCCCAGCTACACTCTCCACTACAAATTCCATAAGCTATTATCTATATCTTTGTATTAATTTTCCCACCTGTCCCCTGATTAAGCCACTTCAAATAGGTTCTTGCTGTTTGCAACTGGAAATGTCCTAAGCAAACATTACCTCATAGGCTTATTGAGTTGGACCATTGTATTGATTTGTGCATCTCACTGTAAATTTTATCTAAAAAAAAAAAAAAAAACCAGGAGAAAAATTACCCCATGGTGTTGCCAGGAGGCATACATGAGATAATGCTTGCACAATGCTGTGTTAGTCAGGAATATTTTGAAAACAAGTGACCTAAACACAAACCGGGTTAAGTAATAAATGGAACACACAGGCTCACAGAACTGGAAAACCTAGAGGTAGGTCTGTGTGTTTGTTCTCTATTGCTGCATTCTAAATTGCTGCAGCACCAATTTAGCAGCGCACACCACCACCCATGCATTGTCTCACAGTTCAAGATTGAAATCATGGGGTCAGCTGGGCTGAGCTCTCATCTGGAGGCTCTGTGGATAATCTGTTTCCAACCCCATTCTTCTTGTTGGCAGCATTCAGTTGCTCACAGTTGTAGGACTGAAGTCCCATTTCTTCCCCTCAGCTCTCAGCTCCTAGAGGTTACCCATGATTCCTTCCCATGTCCCTGCCACAGGCACTTCACAGCATGGATGTTTATTTTTTTCCAGATCAATCAGAGTCTCTCTCTCTCTGACTTCCTCTTCCCAGCTCAGATGATGAGGTCACCCAGATCATCTCCTGATGATTTTAGGCATTCATAGTGAAACTGGAGAGTTTCCTTGACCCCTTCACGGAACTTGCAACAGGGGTGACTCATTTACTCCGCTGCCATACTCAACCCCTTGTGGAAGGGAGCACATGAGCGATGGGTGCGAGAACCAGGGCAAAAGAATGCTGGACCCACCAGCCACTTCTCTCCCATGGGAGCAGGCCCTGTGTGGATCCTGCGGCAGCATCCCAGGAGTGTTACAATGCTCTTTTAGCTCTGCTGTCCTGGTGAGGGAGGTGTCTTTGACACCCCCGAGCCCCAGGGGACATGTTACCAGCTCAGTGGGCCTTTTGTCTCATCGTGTGGGGTGGTTGCCCTCCACCAGCAAGGGCAAAGGGCCAGTGTGACAGCTTTTTGGGATCCTGCACCCACTGCATCTGAAATTCTTGTCTA
The DNA here is from genome assembly GCF_009761245.1 of Sapajus apella. Lineage (NCBI taxonomy): Eukaryota > Metazoa > Chordata > Mammalia > Primates > Cebidae > Sapajus > Sapajus apella. The sequence continues at coordinate 62,418,418 of NW_022436942.1, forward strand.
TTGCCCAAAAGGAATGAGGTCACATGGACTTGAAGGATGGCAAATGTAGAGATTTTATTAAGCAGTGGAAGTAGCTCTCAGCGGGATGGGGAGCTGGAAAGGGGATGGAGTGAGAAGGTGGTCTTTTCCAATGGCCAAACTCCTCTCCACCATCCCACCTGAACTCCTCTCCACCATCCCAGCCAAACTCCTCTCCAATTGTAGTCTCCAATGTTCAGCTGCTTTTCTCCTCTCCACATTCAGACGCTTCTGTCTTTTGTCCTTCTCTGCCATGCTGCTCTGCTCCTCTGCCAGAGGACCTTGTGGTTTCTATGGGCACAGCATGGGGATGTGGGGGGCCACAGACAACATTTTGACAGGAAAACAGGGATGTGAAGTTCTCATTTAGGGCCACAGGTCCAGGCTTGAGGGTGGAACCCTCACCAGGGACCCTGCCCTTTTCTGCCCAGTATTTCCCTGCCTCCTGTTCACATCAATTGCATCAGTAAAATCTCTCCACAGTAGCACTTAGAGTTTTATTGTTTGAATAACTGCTAGAAGGTGTGTGTAAACCAGGAACTGAGAATCTTGAGAGGGCCATCTTAGAATTCTTCCCACCACAGGCTGACTTCAGGCACAGCTGGATCCAGGTGCTCAGAATTGGTGGAGGAGGGGCATTATTCCAGCAGCTTCATCTTGCCTACTTGGGTACACTTGAGGCACAGTGCTTATTCTCTCAGCAATCAAAGGCATCCTCTTTCCTGATGACCATTATGGAACTCACTGTGGGCCAACTTGAGCTGATGCCCATCTCTGAACTAATCACTGTAGTCAGAGGGTACAAATGCTCTGGTTGACCAGGTCTGAGTTACACGCCCTTTCTTAAACCCAGGGACTTGTATTGGTTGGGCATAAACCTTCAGACCAGTAGTTTTCAATGGGAAGAGGGGTGATTTTGAACCCTAGGAGACATTTGGCAATATCTAGAGTAATTCTTAGTTGTCATGAAGCTGGGGGATAGGGATGGTACCAGCATTTCATAGGTAGAGGCCAGGGGTGCTGCCATTTATCCTACAAAGCACAGGACAGTCCCCCACAACAAAGATCTCCCTAATGTTAATAGCGCCAAGGTTGTAAAACCCTGATGCAGATGAAGAAAGGGGGTGCTTAAGGAAAATTAAAGTGCTATTATCAGAAGAGGGCCTGGATGTTGGCAAAACCCATAGATTCCACTGCAAGTACTTTACCTGGCACCAAATCCGTTTTCTAGAGTTTTAATATTTCTTCTTTCTGTTCTTTTTCTGATTTGTTTTCCTTCCCTACTCCTGACTCCAACCTTTTTACACATATCCTTTAGAAATAAACCTTCTTCCACCTGTCTGCCAAGAACAGTTCTCGCAGTCTCTCCCCTTCCTAAAGCCCTCTAGGAGTTCCATGTCCTCTGTGATGCCTGAAACACAGAGGGGTGGCTGCTTCTTCCTGCCTCCAGGACACACTCACCTGCCAGTCCAAACATAGCTCCAGAGTAAGGCCCGCAGTGGTAAACGAAAGGTGAGTGTCTTGTAATTGCAAACTTTTTCAGCCCCACGCACCCACACATATTTACTTTTTTGGCTCAGATTTCTCCCAAGATATCAACAACAATGTCAAATTTCTGTAACAGTTGATTTTCTGTTTCTTTTTTCTTATCTCTGTCTCCTTTCACCATGACTTTACCCTGGCTACATTTTTCTAAAGTTTTGTTCTATTTTTAAATAGGTAATGCATTTATATGGTTGAAAATTTAAAAGGTTCAAAAGGATATATATAGCAAAAGTCACTTCCACCTGTATTCCCAGCCCCCTAAAAACCTCACTGGAGGCAACTAATGTTACTAATTTGTTTATAAATCCTTCTAGAGGTATTATCTCTACTTATAAGCAAGCATGTATAGAAATCCTTTTCTTTTCTTCTTTTTTATTTTAAACAAATGGTAGTATGCTATTCACACAGCTATGTAACTTGTTCTGGCTTATTTTATTGAAAAATTATTTTGGAGATTGTGTATATCTATGCAAAAGAACTTGCTCATTCCTTTTACAGAAGCTTAGTGTCCATTTCGTGGATGTGTCATAATTTATCTAACCAGTCCTCTCTCACTGGACTTTTACATTATTTTCAATCCTCTGTTGTTACAAAAAACAAAAAATACACGGTCACTAGGCTTGGGGTGGCCCACCTGTAGTCCCAGCTACTTGGGGGGTTAAAGTAGGAGAATCGCTTGAGCCCAAGACTTCGAGGCTGCAATGAGTTATGACCGCATCACTGCACTCTAGCTGGGAGCCTGGAGGCTGGTCTCATGATAGAATGAGACCTCATCTCTGAAAAAAATAAAAAAAGAAAGAAAAGCAAAAAAGGCCAGGCATGGTGGCTCACGTCTGTAATCTCATCACTTTGAGAGGTTGAGGCAGGCTGATCACCTGAGGCAAGGAGCTCAAGACGCCCCTGGCCAACATGGTGAAACCTCATCTCTACTAAAAATACAAATATTAGTAAGGCATGGTGGCGCAGGCCTGTGATCCCAGCTGCTTGGGAGGCTGAGGCAGGAGAATCACCACTGTACTCTATCTTGGACAACAGAACAAGACTCAATCTCAAAAAAAAAGAAAAGAAAGGAGAAAGAAAATAACCAAGTTGACATAGCTAGAAAGAATGATGCTGGTTGGCTAGGAGCAGTGGTTCATGCCTGTAATCCCAGCATTTTGGGAGGCTGAGGCAGGCAGATCATGAGGTCAGGAGATCAAGAGCATCCTGGCCAACATGGTGAAACCCTGTCTCTACTAAAAGTACAAAAATTAGCTGGGCGTGGTGGCACGTGCCTGTAATCCCAGCTTCTTGAGAGACTGAAACAGGAGAATTACTTGAACCAAGAAGTCGGAGGTTGCAGTGAGCCAAGATTGTGCCACTGCACTCCAGCCTCGCAATAGAGCAAGACTCCATCTCAAAAAAAAATAATAATAAATAAAGATGGTTTCAGACGATTTGGTGATAGAGCTATTCCCTGCCTATTTTTTTTTTTTTTTTTGTAGAGACAAGATCTCACTATGTTGCTCAGGCTGGTCTTGAACCCTGGCCTCAAGCAATCCTCTCACTTCAGCATCCCAAAGCGCTGGGACTACAGGCATGAACCACCATGCTTGACCAGAGCTATTCTCTTATATAGGAAGTAAATTCAAAAGGATTTTTTACATTTTGTCTTGTCTCTTATTGTGGACTGAAAGAAATTTGGGCCTCTGTTAAAGAAATTTGGGCTACTGAAAGTAGATTAAAAAGAGAGATTGAGGGATTTTCAATGTTCTGGTGTGCCCTTAAATGATACCAGTTCTACTGAAAGTAAAGGCCCGCTGCAGAGCGTGAGTGTGCAAGCAAGTGCGTGCAGGAACCGGAGGGAATGAACGCTGAAACCGGCCTGTTGCTCCTCTATGGCAGGAGCCGGCTCTCTGTGGGCCCTCAGCAGCCTCCGAGCTCTTGCCCTCTTGGCACCAGGTTCTTGTCCGGCATCCAGGAAGAATCAGGTCACACAAATGTATTGAAGGGTAGTGTATGCAGAGGATTTTATTGGGTGATGGATGTGGCTCTCAGCTGAATGCGGAGTTGGAAAGAGGATGGTGCAGGAAAAAGGTGATCTTGCCCTGAAGCCACACTGTCTGAAGATAGCAGTGTCTATCTGCAGTCTCCAACGCGCAGCTGCTTGTATTCCCGATGCTCAGTCACTTGTCTGCTCACCACTTACGTTGCTCTGCCAGCTGATGTCTTTTTACAGGCACAAGATAGGGGTGTGGCAGGCCATATTTGGGTGGAAAAACTGGGTCAGTTTTTCAAGTCTCTTTTCACTTGGCTCTGGGGTTCCAGGCCTAAGGGTAAGGTTTGGTCAGGAGGCCATTCGTTCTGTATCAGTAGGATCCAATGATTTCATATAATGAAGCAGAATGGTGAAACATTATTATAAAAAAAAGAGTAGACTCATAGACTCATCTTCAATTTTACAAATGTCAGTGTTGGTTCACATGTCATCCTCTCAATGAGGCCTGCTCTAACAATCTAGTTAAAATTGTACCCCTTCATCACACCCAACCTTATTACTCCCAAATCCCCATTAGCAATCTCAAACCTCTTTTTTGTTCTATCTTTGTTCAGATCGTTTTATTTTATTCAGGCCTTCAACTGATTGGATGAGACCCACTCACATTTTGGAGGTCAATCTGCTTTACTCAGCATTCACAAATTTAAATGTTAATCTCATCTAAAAACACCTTCCATATTGACACATTAAATTAACTATTAAATCTCACTCAATTCTATTTATAGTTTTTACTACTGTCTAACTTAAAATATATTTGACCTATTTATTATTACTTGTTTTTTCTTTAGTGTCTTTCTATGTTAGAATTTAAGTTTCATGTGGGCAGGGATTTTCTTTGTTTTGTTCACTGCTGTGTTCCCAGTACCCAGTAGGCCCTAAGTAATACTTCTTGAATATTTTTCTTCAGGGACTTATTTGTTGTACCCTAAGTTAAAATGCCCAGCCCCAAAAAAGTTTAGAGGACATAAAAGCAAAAATTATTTGTTTTCCTTTGAAATTTCTTTTTGAATAGATACTACACTATGGTTCAAAATATAAAAATGTTTCAAAATGTAAAAGTTACACAAGAATAGACGGAAAAAAAAGAATAGAATTTCCACCCTGTTTCCCCTGTCATTCAAGTGCTCCTCCCTAGAGACAACCAATGTCATCAGTTGCTTTTGTAAATTTCCAGAAAAAATTTCATGGATATGCAAGCAGATATCAATATATTTTCCCCTTTGGTTTTTTTTTTTTTTTTTTTTTTTTTTTGAGACAGAGTTTCACTCCTGTTGCCTAGGCTGGAGTGCAATGGTGCAATCTTGGCTCACTGCAATCTCCGCCTCATGAGTTCAAGCGATTCTCCTGCCTCAGCCTCCCGAGTATCTGGGATTACAGAAACCCACCGCCATGCCCAGCTAATTTTTTGTATTTTATTTTTTTTTAATTTTGGTAGAGACGGGGTTTCATCATGTTGGCCAGGCTAGTCTTGAACTCCTGACCTCAGGTGATCCACCCGCCTTGGCCTCCCAAAGTGCTGGGATTATAGGCATGAACCACTATGCCCAGCTTCCCCTATCTTTTTTTACACAAATATTATATTCATATGTCCATACTGCCGTGCACATGTCTTTTTTTTTTTAGACAGAGTCTTGCTTTGTCGCCCAGGCTGGAGTGCAGAGGCACAATCTTGGCTCACTGCAACCTCTGCCTCCCAGGTTCAAGCGATTCTCCTGCCTCAGTCTCCTGAGTAGCTGGGATTATAGGCATGGACCACCCAGCTAATTTTTGTATTTTCAATACAGCTGTGGTTTCATCATATTGGCTAGAATGTTCTTGAACCCCTGACCTCAGGTGATCTGCTCATCTCGGTCTCCCAAAGTGTTGGAATTACAGGCATAAGCCACTTCACCCAGCCACACGTGGCTTAAAAAAAAAAAAAAATCAGCAATACAGGGTGATTAAGGAAGAACTGAATGCTTTCAAGAATGTATTATTCCGTAACCTGATTATGTATGAACATTTAGTGTGCACGTGGGAACATATCAGTAATCTTATGTTTATTTTCTTTCTTCCTCATAGTCTTGTGGAAATGAAGTAACACACCATGCTACCATTTCAGCCTCAATTCTGTTGTGCCACAAAGGGGCTGGGATAAATTAGCCTACAGGATGTATAGATGGTGGGTGACATGCTAGGGTGGCATACTGAGCATTTCTAAAATTACAACTAATCTTCCAGATTGTCTTTGAATGCACATTCATATATAATGTTGTGTTAGTCAGAGTTCTCCAGAGAAACAGAGCCAATAGGCTATGTGGATAAATAGATATAAAAAGAGATTTAAAGAATGTATAAGGAATTGGCTTACATGATTATGGCGTCTGACAAGTCCAAAATTTGTAGTGTAGGTTGGCAGGTGGAGACCTAGGAGAGCCTTTGGCAGATGAAGTCCAAAGGCAGTCTAGGCTGGGCACAGTAGCTCACACCTATAATCCCAGCACTTTTGGAGAGGGGGGTGGGAGGTTTGCTTGAGCCCAGAAGTTGAAGACCAGCCTGAGTAGCACAGGGAGACCCTGTCTCTACAAATAATTTTAAAATTAGCCAGATGTGATGGTGCATACCTGTAGTCCCAGCTACTTGGGAGGCTGAGGTGAGAAGATCACTTAAGCCTGGGAGATTGAAGCTTCTGTGAGCTATAATCATCCCACTGTACTCCAGCTTGGGCAAAAAAGCAAGGTCCTGTCTCACAAAATAAATAAATAAAAAACAATGCTGGGCGCGGTGGCTCAAGCCTGTAATCCCAGCACTTTGGGAGGCCGAGGCGGGTGGATCACGAGGTCGAGAGATCGAGACCATCCTGGTCAACACGGTGAAACCCCGTCTCTACTAAAAAATACAAAAAATTAGCTGGGCATGGTGGTGCGTGCCTGTAATCCCAGGTACTCAGGAGGCTGAGGCAGGAGAATTGCCTGAACCCAGGAGGCGGAGGTTGCGGTGAGCCGAGGTCGCGCCATTGCACTCCAGCCTGGGTAACAAGAGCGAAATTCCGTCCCAAAAAAAAAAAAAAAGGCAAAAGTAGTCTGCTGGGAAACCCCCTCTTGCTTGAGGAGGCTTATCTTTTTGTTCCATTTAGGCCTTACCCACATTTTGAAGGTCAATCTGCTTTACTCAGAATACACCAGTTTAAATGTTAATCTCATCTAAAAACACCTTCCATGCTGACACATTAAATTAACTATCACAAATATAGATACAAAGTAATAAATTTTTGAAGTGTTCTCCTTTTTTATGACCTGCTTTTTTTTTTTTCTCTTTTCTTTTTGAGACAAATCTTACTCGGTTGCCCAGGCTGGAGTGCAGTACTACAATCACAGCTCACAATCACAGTGATCGTCCCACCTTACCCTACTGAGTAGCTGAGACTAACCAGGCATGGCTAATTTTTGTATTTTTAGTAGAAATGGGGTTTCACCATGTTAACTAGTCTTGTCCCGAGCTCCTGACCTCAGGTGATCTGCCCACCTTGGCCTCCCAAAGTGCTGGGATTACAGGCATGAACCACGGCGCCTGGCTTTGCTATTAGTTTTTCTTTAAATATTTGGTGTAATTCAGCAATAAAGCCATCCAATCCTGAGTGGTTTTGGCTTTGATATAATTGCTTGTTATTGGTCTGTTCAGGCTTTCTACTTCTTCATCGTTCAATCTGGGTAAGTTGTATGTGTCCAATAATTTATTCATTTCTTCTAGACTTTTCAATTTGTTGGTGTATAGTTGTTCATCATAATCTCTAATAATCCTTTGTATTTCTGTGGTATCTGTTGTAACGTCTTTTTCATTTCTAATTTTGTTTATTCAGGCCTTCTCTCTTTTTCATAGTCTAGATAAAGGTTTGTCAATTGTGTTTATGTTTTTTAAAAAACAATCTTTTGTTTAATTTTGATCTTTTGAATTGATTGTTAATCTCAATTTCATTTATTTCCCTGCCTTCACTTTATGTCTATGTTGCCTTTATAGGTAAAGTGGTCCTTCCCTCCCTCCTTCCCTCCCTCCCTTCCTTCCTCCCTCCTTCCCTCCTTCCTTCCCTCCGTCCCTCCCTCCTTCCCTCCCTCCTTCCCTCCCTCCTTCCCTCCCTCCCTCCCTTCCTTCCTTCCACTCTCTTTTTTCCTTTCTTTCTTTTCATTTGAAATGGGGTCTTGCTATGTTTCCCAGGCTGGTCTGAAACTCCTGGGCTCAAGCAATCCTCCCACCTCAGCATCAGAAGTGGATGATTCTACAGGTACACAACACCATACTGCCAAATTTAGTTTATTGTAGGTAGCATATAGTCTTGTTTTTTTTTTTTTTAAATCTATTTAGCCACTCTATACCTTTAAATTAGATAATTTTGTCCATTTGCATTCAACATGACTATTGATAGTAAGAACTTACTACTGCCATTTTATTATTTGTTTTCTGGTTGTTTTGTAACTCCTGTCTTTCTTTCTTAGTGTCCTTCTTTGTGGTTAAGTGATTTCCTCTAGTAGTATGTTTTAGTTCCTTGCTTTTTGTTTTTAGTGTATTTATTATAGATTTATACTTTGGGTTACCACGAGTAACCCAAAGCATTTAATAGTTAGGAGTTAGCATTTAATAGTTAGGAGTTAGCATTTAATAGTTTGGCAACCTCCTTGCCAAAATACTTAATAGTTATAACAAGTTATTTTGAACAGATGACAAGTTAGCTTTGATCAAAAAGAAAAGAAGGGGAGGTGGGGACTGTAAATTGGTTAAAAAGAATAGAAAGAATAGGCCGGGCACAGTGGCTCATACTTGTAGTCCTAGCACTTTGGGAGGCCGAGGTGGGTGGATCACGAGGTCAGGAGATCGAAGTCATCCTGGCCAACATGGTGAAACCTGTCTCTCCAAAAAATACAATAATTAGCTGGGTGTGGTGGCGCATGCCTGTAATCCCAGCTACTCGGGAGGCTGAGGTATGAGAATCATTTGAACCAGGGAGTTGGAGGTTGTAGTGAGCTGAGATCGCGCCACTGCACTCCAGCCTGGCGACAGAGGGAGACTCTGTTTCAAAAAAAAAAAAAAAAGAAAGAAAGAAAGAATAAATAAGATCTAATATTTGGTAGCACAATAGGATGACTATGGTCAATAATAACTTAACTGTATATTTTAAAATAACTAAGAGTATAATTGGATTGTTTGTAACATAAAGGATAAATGCTTGAGGGTATGGATACCCCATTTTCCATGCTGAGATATTATACATTGCATGCCTGTATCAGAACATCTAATGTGTGTCTATAACTATATACCTAAAATGTACCTATAAAAATCAAAAAAAGAAAAGAATACAAACAAAAGTACTTTAATGCCTAGTGTGGTGGCTCACACCTGTAATCCCAGTACTTTGGGAGGCCAAGGTGGGCAGATCACTTAAGCTCAGGAGTTCAAGACTAGCCTGGGCAACATGGTGCTCCACAAAAAAATTAGCTGTGTATGGTAGTGTATGCCTGTAGTCCCAGCTACTTGGGGGGTTGAGGTGGGAGGATCACTTGAGCCCAGGGAGTTGAGGCTGCAGTGAGCTGACATCATGCCACTACACACCAGCCTGGATGATTAACTGAGATTCTGTCACCAAAAAAGAAAACTTTAAAACGTTTTAAACCTTAACTCCAGGCCAGGCGCGGTAGCTCATGCCTGTAATCACAGCACTTTGGGAGGCTGAGGTGGGTGGATCATAGGACCGTCAGAATATCGAGACCATCCTGGCCAACATGATGAAACCCCGTCTCTACTAAAATACACACACACACACACACACACACACACACACACACACACAATTAGCTGGGCATGGTGGTGTGCACCTGTAGTCCCAGCTACTTGGGAGACTGAGGCAGGGGAATCTCTTGAACCTTGAAGGTAGAAGTTGCAATAAGCCAAGAACGTGCCACTGCATTCCAGCCTGGCAACAAAGTGAAACTCTGTCTAAAAAAGAGAGAAAAAGAAAAAAACAAAACAAAACAAAAAAAAAAACAAGAACAAAAACTCCCCTCCACATTCTGACTTTTTGTTGCCTCAATTTATATCTTTTTATATTTCCTGGCTCTTAATAAATTCTTATAATTTGTGTTATATTTTTCTTTTAGTCTTCATACTAGAAATATGAGTGGTTTACATAACACAATTACAGCATTACAATAGCCTGAATTTGTCTGCATACTTAATTTTACCAGTGAGTTTTATATTAGGTTGGTGCAAAATTAATTGTAGTTTTTGCCATTGAAAGTAATGGCAAAAACCATGATTACTTTTGTACCAAGATAATATCTTTAGATGATTTTCTTGTTGCATGTTAGCATCCTCTTCTCTCAGATGGAGGGACTCTTTTTAGCATTTCTTATAACACAGGTCTGGTGGTGAAGAATTTCCTCAGCTTCTGTTTGCCTAAAAATGTCTATCTTTCCTTCATGTTTAAAAGATAGTTGTGCTGGGTATCACATTCTTGGTTGGCAGGGTTTTTTGGTTGTTGTTTTTTTTTTCCCCTCCTTTAGCACTTTGAATATGTCATCTCACTCTCTCCTGGCTGGTATGGTTTCTGCTGAGAAGTCTGTTGCCAGACAAATTAAAGCTTCTTTATCTGTTATTTCCATCTTTCTCTTGCTATTTTTTGGATCCACTCTCTGTCTGTGACTTTTGAGAGTTTGATTATTATAGGCCTTGGAGCAGCCTTATTTGGGTTGAATCTGTTTGTTCATCTTTGACCTTCCTGAATATGGATATTCATGTCTTTCTCTAAGTTTGGAAAGTTTTCTGTTATTATTTTGTGGGAGCTTTCTATCTCTTGCTCTTTCTCAACTCCTTCTTGAAGACAATGACACTTAGATTTACTCTTTTAAGGTTATTTTCTAGATCCTGTAGTTTTTCTTTACCCTTTACTTCTTTCTTCTTCTATGACTGTATATTCCAAAGCTCACTTATTCTTTCTTCTTCATTAATCAATTCTGCTGTTGAGACTCTGGTGCATTTTTCAGTTCAGCAAATGTATGTCTCAGTTCCAGGATTTCTGTTTGATTTTTAAAAATCATTTAAATATCTTTGTTAAGTTTCTCTGATAAATTTCTAAATTGTTTCTCTGTGTTATCCTGGAGTTTGCTGAGTTTTCTCAAGATTGCTCTTTTGAATTCCTGATCTGAGAGTTCATATATTGCCATCTTGTTGGGGTTAATCACTGGTTACTTCTTGCTTTGCGCATTTGGAATGTCATGGCTCCCTGTTTTCTGTTGTTTTTATGGATATATGTCTATGTCTTTGCAATAATGGATTGTTTATTTTGCTGTCTGGGTTGGCTTGGTGTTTCTAGCATAGAGGTTTTGTGCAGTCTGCCTGTTGATTCCCTTAGCCCTAGATCACTGCCTCCTTTTTGGCACTAGATGGCACCATAAGCCTATGTTTGCTGCTGTTCTCATAAACGTTTGAAGTGCTGCCTGTCCTGAATTCAGGGAGAGCGTCCCAAAGAGAATGCCCCAGCTGTTTGGGGATTGTGACTAGAAGCTCATGCCCAGCGAACCTATGGCTCACACCTACAGCATTGTGCTTCTGCAGTGCCTCTCTGATTCAGTATCTGGTTTGTCTGAATAGAGACCAGCCCCCTTTCACACACTGGGGCTGCTAGCCCCACTTTCACTGTATATCCAGCTGCCCTCAAGGATCCTTCTCTCTGTAGGAACTTGCAATGCTTCCCCTGACTTGAGGCAGGAATGGCTTTTGTGCACAGGAACCCAAGATAATGGGGAAGTGGACTGTCCACTGCGATCTCAGTTTTTCCAGTGTAGAAGCTTTAAGTCCATGAGAACTTTTCTGCATGGTGCCTGGCAGTTTGCAGATATGGGCATCACAGAGAAATAAATCTGTTTCTCCTACCTTCTGCTCACAGTTTTTCACTTCTCTGTGGCTCCAGGGATTATCACAGCTTTAGTTTTGAGTTCTGGGATATCAGTGGTGATAATCTTTTTAAAAAATATATGTTTTTGGGAAACAGGTAGTGTTTGGTTACATGGATAAGTTCTTCAGCCGTGATTTCTGAGATTTTGGTGCGCCCAATACTTGAGCGGTGTGCACTGTACCCAATGTATAGTCTTTTATCCCTCATCCCGCTCCCACCCTTTTCCTAAGTCTCCAAAGTCTGTTGTATCACTCTTATGCCTTTGTGTCCTCGTAGCTTAGCTCTCACTTATAAGTGAGAACATGTGATGTTTGATTTTCCATTCCTGAGTTGTTACTTCACTTAGAATAATGGTCTCCAACTCTATCCAGGTGAATGCCATTATTTCATTCATTTTTATGGCTGAGTAGTATTCCATGGTGTGTGTGTGTGTGTGTGTGTGTGTGTGTGTGTGTGTGATTTTCTTTATCCACTTGTTGATTGACAGGCATTTGGGCTGGTTGCAATATTTTTGCAATTGCGAATTATGCTGCTATAAACATACATAGGCCAGGCGCAGTGGCTCATGCCTGTAAGGACGGAGCACTTTGGGAGGTTGAAGCAGGCAGATCACCTGAGGTCGAGAGAATAAGACCACCCTGACCAACATGGAGAAAACCTGTCTCTACTAAAAATACAAAATTAGCTGAGTGTGGCGGTGCATGCCTGTAATCCCAGCTACTTGGGAGGCTGAGGAAAGAGAATCTCTTGAATCCAGAAGGCGGAGGTTGTGGTGAGCTGAGATTGTCCCATTGCACTCCAGCCTGGGTAACAAGAGCGAAACTCTATCTTAAAAAAAAAAAAAGGAAAGGAAGGAAGGAATGTATGCATAAGTGTCTTTTGCATATAATGACCTCTTTTCCTCTGGGTAGATATCCAGTAGTGGGATTGGTGGATCAAATGGTAAAATTACTTTTAGTTCTTTAAGGAGTCTCCATACTATTTTTCATAGTGGTTGTACTAGTTTACATTCCCACCAGCAGTGTAAAAATATTCTTCTCCTTGGTGAAATATATTCCTAAGTATTTTGTGATTTGAAGCTATTATAAAAGGGATTGATTTCTTGATTTGATTCTCACCTTGGTCACTGTTGGTGTATAGCAGTTCTACTGATTTGTGTACATTAATTTTGTATCCTGAAACTTTACTAAATTCATTTATCAGATCTAGGAGGTTTTTGGATGAGTCTTTAGAGTTTTCTAGGCATATGATCATATCATCGATGAGCAGCAACAGTTTGACTTCCTCTTTACACATTTGAATGCCCTTTATTTCTTTCTCTTGTCTGATTGCCCTGGCTAGGCCTTCCAGTACTATGTTGAATAGACATGGTGACAGTGAGCATCCTTGTCTTGTCCCATTTCTCAGGGGAATGCTTTAAACCTTTTTCTGATCATTATAATGTTGGCTGTGGGTTTGTCATAGATGGCTTTTATTACCTTCAGGTATGTCCCTTCTATGCCAATTTTGTTGAGGGTTTTAATCATAAAGCAATACTAGATTTTGTCAAATACTTTTTCTGCATTTATTAAGATGATCATGTAATTTTTGTTTTAATTCTGTTTATGTGGTATATCACATTTATTGTCTGTGAATGTTAAACCATCCCTGCATCCCTGGTGTGAAACCCACTTAATCATGGTAGATTATCTATTTGATATGCTTTTAGATTCTGTTAGCTAGTATTTTGTTAAGGATTTTTGCATCTATGTTCATCAAGGATATTGGTCTGTAGTTTTCTTTTTTTGTTATATATTTTCCTGGTTTTGGTGTTAGGGTGATACTGGCTTCATAGAATAATTTAGGAAGGATTCCCTCTTTCTCTATCTTTTGGAATAGTTTCAATAGAATTGGTACCAATTCTTCTTTGAATGTCCGATAGAATTCAGCTGTGAATTTATCTGGTCCTGGATGTATTTTTGCTGGCAGTTTTTTTATTACCATTTCAACCTTGCTTTTTGTTATTGGTCTGTTCGGAGTTTCTGTTTCTTCCTGGTTTAATTTAGGAGGGTTTTATATTTCCAGGAATTTATCCATCTCCTCTAGTCTTTATAGTTTGTGAGCATAAAAGCAGGAGAATCACTTGAACCTAGGAGGCAGATGTTGCAGTGAGCCAAGATCCTGCCACTGTACTCTAGCCTTGGCGACAGAGCGAGACTTCATCTCAAAAAAAAAAAAAAAAAAAAAAAAAAA
>NW_022436942.1:62432271-62444946 GCF_009761245.1 Sapajus apella
AAAAAAAAAAAAAAAAAAAAAAAAAAAAAGGCTGGGTACAGTGACTCACACCTGTAATCCCAACACTTTGGGATGCCAAGCCAGGCAGATCACAAGGTCAGGAGTTCAAGACCAGCCTGGTCAAGATGATGAAACCTCATCTCTACTAAAAATACAAAAATTAACCAGGTGTGGTGGCAGGTGCCTGTAATCCCAGCTACTCGGGAGGCTGAGGCAGAGAATTGCTAGAACCCAGGAGGTGGAGGTTGCAGTGAGCCAAGATCGTGCCACTGCACTCCAGCCTGGGTGACAGAGCAAAGCTCTGTCTCAAAAAAAAAAAGAAAAGAAAAAGAAAGCCTGGCTTCCCACTTTGCTCACTCTGCTTGCCTAGGATTTCAGTGGCACCTGGATAGCCACCTTTTGAGGCACAGACTGATCCTGACTGGATTGCATTAGGTGCAGCAAACCCTTCAGGTTCCTCTTCCAGTGACCCACCACAGGTGGTTTGGAGTCTACCTTTCCATCCATCACAACTACAATAGAAGAAACCAACATTCATTTCATCTTTATGTTGTCTGCATATTTGGTTGTTTTAGGTGACTAGACCACAGATGGTCCTACAAATAGGTGACTTAATATTATAATCACTTTTAAAGTGGAACACAGTTTGTGTGTGATTCAAGAAAAAAATTTGAATATTAGGGAAATTAGATCTAGGGAAATGGACTTAAAGTCTAAATTTCAGTGCAAAATTCAAACAACCAGAAAGCTCAAATAATTAGAATGTTTTTCCTTTCCGTTCCTTTCCTTTCCTTTCCTTTTCTTTCCTTTCCTTTCTTTTCTTTTCTTTTCAGACAGAGCCTTGCTCTGTCCCTGAGGCTGGAGCGCAGTAGTGTGATTTTGGCTCACTGCAACCTCCACCTCCCAGGTTCAAGCGATTCTCCTGCCTCAGCCTCCCCAATAGATGGGACTACAGGTGCACACCACTACGCCCGGCTAATTTTTTTGTATTTTTAGTAGAGATGGGGTTTCACCATGTTGGCCAGGCTGGTCTTGAACTCCTGACCTCAGGTGATCTGCCTGCCCTGGCTTCCCAAAGTGCTGGGATTACAGGCATGTGCCACCATGCCTGGCTTAGAATGATTTTAAATACATAATTGGTGATTGATGTTTTGCTGTAGGTTGTATACATAATTCTCTCAGGCATTTAGCTGGGCCCCAGGGATGCAAGGTGAATTAGACACAGGCTGGCCTTAACAAGTTCACAGTCTTGTAGTTAAAACAGTGGTGGTGTCATAGGGTAGCTTTGGGGGACTTTAATTGTTCCCTCCTCCCAGCCTCCCAGCCACACGTATTCTTTGATATAGTTAAGAGTTTTCACAATCTCATGTGAAGTACTTGGTCAACCCAGCTTCAAGTTCTTTGCCTATCCAGTCTCTGCGCTTTGAAGTTCTCTGTAAGAGACATTCTGCAGCTGCTCTGAGGAATAAATACCATGCAGTCCAAGTGCAATGATAGGAGGCCAGAATGTTCCGGAAGCACCTGGCCCAGAAAGCCCATTGCTGAAAGAGGGGTAGAGATAAATCAGCCCAGGAAGGGTGGCCCGCAGGTGATGTGGCTTCATGGGGCACTTTGATTTGGGGAAAGCAGCGAGAGATGCAGACTAATGAAGGGCCAACTCCTATGCCGTGCTCAGGAGTCCACGTGTTGGCTTGTTTGTCTCTCCTCTCTTCCAACCACACTGAGATGGCAGGAAGCTTGTTTTGTTTTATTGTCCTTTGAAGTCCTGGCTCCTCCCACAGTGACTTATTGGCCTGGAATAGGTGTTGAGGGTGTGTGCTGAATTGGATGCAGGTTTTGGGAGCCACATGAGGCAGGGATGTCACAGAAGGACTTGTGGGCAGCCACACAGAGGAAGGATGTGATGGGGACAAGACTGAAGGTAGAGAAGACACTGGTTCAAGGACTATCATCAAGTGGGGTGTGGGGAATGAGGGGTGGGGCGTCTAAGACACTGGCTGTAGGGCTGGGAGCAGCAGATGGATTAGAGAGATATTTAAGAGGTAGAATGAGCAGAACTTGGCTGGCTAGGGATAACTGTAACCATGGATGATGGTACCAGGAGCAGGCAGGGAGAGGAAAGTCCGTGTAAGGCCAACAGAGTTAACTAGAATGGAGTACTCCTCAAACCCATTTCAGAAATGCACTGTATCTGGATTGCCAGCACTTAGGTATTAACCAAGTAATCATGGAACCTAATTTTGCTGTGACTTAAAGTCTTGTTGGTAAACTCCAATTGTGTAGAGGTCCTCTGAGATGGACTGATGGTTTCGTTTATTTTATTTTTATTTTATTTATTTATTTTGGCCAGGCTGGGTGGCTCACACTTGTAATCCCAGCACTTTGGGAGGCTGAGGTGGGCGGATCACTTGAGGTCAGGAGTTTGAGACCAGCCTGACCAACATGGTAAAACCCTGTCTCTGCTAAAAGTACAAAAATAAGCCCAGTATGGTGGCACGTGCCTGTAGTCCCAGCTACTCAGGAGGCTGAGGCAGGAGAATCACTTGAACCCAGAAGGCGGAGGTTACAGTGAGCCAAGATCATGCTACTGCACTCCAGCCTGGGTGATAGAGTGAGACTCCATCTCAATAAATAAATAAATAAATAAATAATAGGCCTGGTGCGGTGGCTGGCACCTATAATCCCAGCACTTTGGGAGGCTGAGGTGGGCGGATCACGAGGTCAGGAGTTTAAGACCAGCCTGGCCAACCCCATCTCTACTAAAAATACAAAAAATTAGCCAGGTGTGGTGGCACACACCTGTAGTCCCAGCTACTTGGGAGGCTGAGGCAAGAGAATTGCCTGAACCCGGGAGGCGGAAGTTGCGCTGAGCAGAGACCACACCATTGCACTCCAGACTGGGTGACAGAGTGAGACTCCATCTCAAAAAAATAAAAAAATATTTATTTATGTTTTTGAGACTGAGTCTTGCTGTTGCTGGCCCAGGCTGGAGCGCAGTGGCACAATTTTGGCTCACTGCAACTTCCATCTCCCGGGTTCCAGCAATTCTCCTGCCTCAGCCTCCCAAGTAGCTGGGATTACAGACATCTGGCACCACACCCAGCTAATTTTTGTATTTTTAGTAGAGACGGGGTTTCACCATGTTGGCCAGGCTAGTCTTGAACTCCTGACCTTGTGATCTGCCCACCTTGGCCTCCCAAAGTGCTGGGATTACAGGCATGAGCCACTGCACCTGGCCTGATGGTATATTTCAAATGGGATGTTCTGAATATGATCTGACAGTGGCTTTTCCATCAATCATCTCATACTGAAAATTATGGTAGAGGTGGAAGGAGGGTGGTGAGTTCTATAAATTAT
Organism: Sapajus apella; assembly: GCF_009761245.1. Lineage (NCBI taxonomy): Eukaryota > Metazoa > Chordata > Mammalia > Primates > Cebidae > Sapajus > Sapajus apella. Next base: position 62,435,629 of record NW_022436942.1, read on the forward strand.
GATCCTGTGGCAATCAAAATAGTGCTCTGCACACAGCAAGGGCTCCATAAGTAATTTCTTTTTTTTCCGAGAGACAGGATCTCACTTTGTCACCCAGGCTGGAGTATAGGGGTGTGATCATGGTTCACTGCAGCTTTAAAATCCCAGGCTCAAGTGATACTCACACCTCAGCCTCCCAAGTAGTAGCTAAAACTACAGTTGGGCACCACCATGCCCAATTAATTGTTTTAAAAGTTGTTTTATAGAGACAGAATCTTATTATGTTGCCTAAGCTGGTCTTGAATGCCTGGGCTCAAGTGGCCCTCCCACCTCCGCCCCTTAAAGTGCTGGATTACAGTCATGAGCCAATGTTCCCAGCCCACAAGTAATTTTTGAGTGAATGAATGGTGTCCCAACACCATCAGGTTGTAAATTGCATTGATGTTCCTTCTTGCCTCCTTCAGCAAATATTTAGTGATTGCCTGCTGGTGCCAGATGCTGTTCTGGGTGCCGAGGATACAGCAGTAAATATAACAGACAGAAGTTCCTGCCCTGATAAGTGTCCACTATTTTGGGGAGGGCAGATTATAACCAACATGGTTATGTAAAATGTCTACAGCATAGCATATCAAATGATCATGCTATATTACAGATTACTTTATGTTGTCATATTATTATTAACATTTTGCATTATATAGAAAGTGATACTTTCTAAGGAGAAAATTAAAGCCTGGAAGAGGGATGAGGGGCATTGGGGTCAACAGCAGAGCCAGGGGGCGCTTACAAGCTTAGAATGAGTGGCCAGGGAAGTCTTGAATGAGAAGGTACATTTTGAGTTCAGATCTGAAGAGGGCAAGAGGTGATCCATGTGGACATGTGAGGGAAGAGCAGTTCCGGTGGAAGGAACAGCCAGTGCAAAAGCTTGAGATGGGAGTGTGTTCAGTGGGTCTTAAGGAAGAAAGGCGTGCACTGTGGCTGGAAGGGGATGAGCATGGAGGAACAAGTGGAAAGGAGGTCGCAGAGGGACGGGCTCGCGATGCTTCTTATTAGGGCCTTTTAGGCCACTGGTTTCACTTTAAGGGCATTGAGAGCCATGGAAATTTCTAAGCAGAGGAGTGACATAATCTTAACAGGATTCCTCTGATTGGCCTACTGCAGTAGCAGGAAGGGAGAGGGGAGAAAGTGGGGGACAGAGGACAGGGGACAGGGCAGAAGCAGGGAGACCATCAGGAGGCTGTTGCAATAGGCAGGTGATGGGTGACAGTAGCAGCAAAGATGCTGAGAAGTGATCAGGTTTTAGATATCTTTTTAAAACTTAGTATGGAAAATGTCAAACATAAAAATTAGAGGAAAAAGTGGAATGAATCCCCATGTACCTTGCAGCCAATTTCAACAACTGACATTTGGCCAATCTTATTTTATCCTTCCTTATTTCCGCCCAATATATTAGAATATTAGATTATTTTTTCTTTTCTTTTCTTTTCTTTTCCTTCCTTCCTTCCTTCCTTCCTTCCTTCCTTCCTTCCTTCCTTCCTCCCTCCCTCCCTTCCTTTCTTTCTCTCTCTTTCTTTCTTTCCTTTTTTCTTTTTTTTTTTTTTGACAAAGTCTTGCTCCTGGCTTATTAGATTTTTTTTTTAAATCCCAGATATATAATAATTCAGGGCCGGGCGCGGTGGCTCAAGCCTGTAATCCCAGCACTTTGGGAGGCCGAGGCGGGTGGATCACGAGGTCAAGAGATCGAGACCATCCTGGTCAACACGGTGAAACCCCGTCTCTACTAAAACTACAAAAAATTAGCTGGGCATGGTGGCGCGTGCCTGTAATCCCAGCGACTCAGGAGGCTGGGGCAGGAGAATTGCCTGAACCCGGGAGGCGGAGGTTGCGGTGAGCCGAGATCGCGCAATTGCACTCCAGCCTGGGTGACAAGAGGGAAACTCCGTCTCAAAAAAAAAAAAAAATAAATAAAAAATAATAATTCAGTTGTGGCTGGGTGTAGTGGCTCACACCTGTAATCCTAGCCCTTTGGGAGGCTGAGGCGGGTGATCACTTGAGGTTAAGAGTTCAAGATCATCCTGGCCAACATGGTGAAAACCTGTCTCCATTAAAAATACAAAAATTAGCTGAATGTGGTGGCTGTGCAACCATAATCTCAGCTACTCAGGAGGCTGGGGCAGGAGAATCACTTTGAACCCAGGAGGCAGAGGTTGCAGTGAGCCGAGGTTGAACCACTGCACTCCAGGCTAGGTTACAGAGTGAGAGTCCATCTCAAAAAAAAAAAAAAAAAGTAATCATAATAATTTCAGTTGTGACTATTTTAGGATGTATCTTTAAAAGAAATAAACTTTTAAAAAAATGTTACTACAAGCTGGGCTTGGTGGCTTACGCCTATAATCCCAGCACTCTGGGAGGCTAAGGAGGGCAGATCATGAGATCAAGAGATGGAGATCATCCTGGCCAACATGATGAAACCCCATTTCTACTGAAAATATAAAAATTAGCTGGGCATGATGGCACATGCCTGTAGTCCCAGCTACTGGGGAGGCCGAGGCGAATCACTTGAACCTGGGAGGCGGAGGTTGCAGTGAACTGAAATCACAGCATTGTACTCCAGCCTGGCAACAGAGTGAGACTCCATCTCAAACAACAAGAACAGAACAAAACCAAAAAGTTACTACAAAAATAGAATCACAAATAAAACATTAACAATCTTAAGGCCATGTGCAGTGGCTTATGTCTGTAATCCCAGCACTTTGGGAGGCCAAGGCTGGCAGATCACCTGAGGTCAGAAGTTCGAGACCAGCCTGACCAACATGGAGAAACCCCATCTCTACTAAAAATACAAAATTAGCTGGGCGTGGAGGCTGAGGCAGGAGAATTGCTTGAACCCGGGAGGCAAAGGTTGCAGTAAGCCAAGATCGTGCCATTGCACTCCAGCCTGGGCAACAAGATTGAAACTCCATTTAAAAAAAAAAAAAAATTTTTTTTTAAGTATCCAGTCCATATTCAAAATGTTTTCATACATAAATATACAATTATTTTACAATTAATTTGTTGATTTTTTTGAAATCGGAACCCAAAGTCCACTGCATTTGGTTGATGTGTCTCCTGTCTCTCTCCTCCTCTTTATATTGTAGTAAAATATACGTGAGAAATTGACCATTTTAAGCATTTTAAAGTATACAGCTCTGTGAGCACATTCACACTGTGTGCAACCATCACACCATCTGTCTCCAGAACTTTTTTTTTTTTTTTTTTTTGAGACGGAGTTTTCGCTCTTGCTACCCAGGCTGGAGTGCAATGGTGCGATCTCGACTCACCGCCAGAACTTCTTCCATCTTCCCAAATTAAAACTCTGTACCCATTAAATTAAACTCCTAATTTCCACCTCCCTCAAACCCCTGACAACCACTATTCTACTTTCTGTCTTTGTGAATTTGACTACTCTGGATACTTCATATATCCTAAGTCTCTTTTCATCGATAAGTTTCCACTTCCACCTTTTCTTCCCTTGCAATTACTGTAATTGCTGATGAAATTGGCAGATTCTGGATTTTGCCACATACATCCCTATAGTGTTGTTTAACTTGTTCCTTTATTCTCTTTTTCCTATAAGCTGGATATAGAGGAATTTATTCATTTTTAAATATTATTTGAAGGTAGAGTGGACAGGATTTTCTGGCCAATTGAAGGTGGAGTATGAGAGTCAATAATGACGCCAAGATTTTTGGCTTGAGCAACTGGAAGAAGGGAGTTGCCATTTTCTGAGATGGGGAAAACTGTGGGAGGAGTAGGTTTGGGGAGGGGACAATCTGCTTGGACATTTTAGGCTTGAGATGTTTATTAGACACTCAAATGGGGATGCCAGATACCAGCTGAATATGTGAGGCTGGAGTTCATGGAAGTGGCTGGGGCAGGAGGTGTGTTTGGGAGTTGTCAGCAGGTAGATGACATAATTAAAGCTTTGAGACTAAAGGTCACCAGAGGAGCAAATGCAGATTACAAGAGAGAGAGGAGGGGAGAAGTTCGAGGACAGAGCTTTACCCTTCAATATTAAATGCCAGGAAGATTGAGGAGGAATCAGCAAAGGAGACTGAGGAGGGGCATCCAGCACAATAGGAGAAAGTCTAGGTTAGTGTGGTACCCTGGAAGCCAGTCATTCTAAGGAGAAGATTATGAAACATGGGTCATATATCATGGACAGGGCAAGTAAGATGAGGACTGGGAATTAATTATTATTGGGTAGAATAGAGATGCCCTCCCCTGGGAGAGGTGGCTCATACCTGTAATCCCAGAACTTTGGGAGGCCGAGGTGGATGGATCACCTGAGGTCAGGAGTTCGAGACTAGCCCGTGGGGAAACTACCAAAAATATAAAAAAATTAGCTGGGTGTGATGGCATACACCTGTAATCCCAGCTACTCGGGAAGCTGAGGCAGGAGAATCGCTTGAACCTGGGAGGCGGAAGTTGCAGTGAGCCGAGATCGTGCCACTGCATTCCAGCCTGGGCAACAGAGCAAGACTCCGCCTAAAAAGAAAAAAAAAAGGAAAGAAAAGAGTTTCGTTCTTGTTGCCCAGGCTGGAGTGCAGTGGCACGATCTTGGCTCACTGCAACCTCTGCCTCCCAGGTTGAAGCGATTATCCTGCCTCAGCCTCCCGAGGAGCTGGGATTACAGGCATATACCACCACACTCAGCTAATTTTGTATTTTTAGTAGAGGTGGGGTTTCTCCATGTTGGTCAGGCTAGTCTCAAACTTCTGACCTTCATTCTCTTTTGATGCTGTTTAAACAAATCATGTAGAATTAAAGCTCAAAACAAATTTCCCAGGGAAACATTCTCTTCATGTATTGGAATTAGTGGACTGCAAAGTCATAGTAATAAGAGGGGTTAGTGGTCGAAAGCAGCTTCTTAGAAATCAGGAAACCTGGATTTCCATATCGAGCTATGTGATCCTGTGCAATTAACCCCCCGAGCATAAGGATTCTCCTCTGTAAAATAGGAATAAAAAGAAACCCTGCCAAATATGGCTCTTGCAAGAATAACATAAGATGAGCATACTTTCACGCCAGTAAAGGACTTAGCAGGATGCCTGGCTCATCTCAAGTACCCAACAAATTGTTGGCTATTATACACATAATAGGATGACACAGGTAGGCACATGACTCTCAGATACTTTTGCCTAGGTATTTTAAAAAATAAGAGAGCCATCATTTTAGTTAAATATATGTACTAAGAGAAAAAGACATGACAGTCACAGCTGGAATTTTGATGATAAAATGGCAATTTTAACATAAATCAAATAGCATGTTTTTTTTTTTGTTTTGTTTTGTTTTTTTTTAAAAAAAAAAAAAAAACAGAATCTCTGAAACAGTCATTCCAGTGAAACAAAGGAATTGTAGACCTGGCTTGCAGAGGGAGGGAGCTTTGCTTTTAAAGGGTCGTGGCTTAGTTGCACTCATTACTACAGACACCAAACACTTAAATGAAGTTGTTATTAAGATTTACTTTAGGGCTGGGCACAGTGGCTCATGCCTGTAATCCCAGCACTTTGGGAGGCTGAGGGGGGTGTATCACCCGAGGTCAGGAGTTTGAGACCAGCCTGGTCAACATGGTGAAACCCCGTGTCTACTGAATACAAAAAATTAGCCAGGCATGGTGGCTCATGCCTGTAATCCCAGCTACTTGGGAGGCTGAGGTAGGAGAATTGCTTGAACCTGGGTGGTGGAGGTTGCAGTGAGCCAAGACTGCACCACTGCACTCCAGCCTGGGCAACAAGAGCGAAACTGCATCTAAAAAAAAAAAAAAAAAAAAAAAATTTACTTTAGCTTTGTGCAGTGTCTATTATTAAAAGGCTTTGGTTCAGTTTTATTTTTCTGTATTTAAGCAAATAAACACCCAGTGGTTTCCGAGAACATTTTGACTCTGGGCTGCTCTCCAGAGAAGCAGGATATAACCTTGTCCACAAACCCAAATCAAAACAAAGGGCCCACACCATTGCCACCCATCTGGTGACCAGACAAGTTCAGTAAGTCTTAGCTGGGTTGGAAGTTCTTTGAGACCAGGGAATTTGAGTTAGTCACCTTGTAACCCTAGAACAAAGCAGGGCGTATGTTAGATGCTTACCACATGTTAGTTAATTGAAAGAAGGAAAAACAGAGCACCGCACTGATTGAGAAAAGTAAGTCTGCACCTGATGTGCCACAGTGTGGTTTACTGTTAAAAAATCACTCTCATTCATTACTAGTAGGAGTACACATGGGAACCACAATTCCAGAAAAGCAGTTTTGGCAACATTGTAATGAGAGCCTTAAAACTATAAACACAAAGATGTTCCCTGCAGCCTTATTCATAATTTTTAAAAATAAAAAACAAACTAAACTTCTAACAATAGAATACATAATCATCCAGTAGCTCTATTGGATGTACTATTATATTATTATCATTATTCAAATTAATGTTTCCCCCCTTCTCCCCTGCTTTCCTTCAATACTGAATTCCTATAATGGCTCAGGCACTGTTCAAGGAGGTGGGGGAGGCCACCTGGCCCAAGCTGATGGCCAAGGGCATTTGGGTATACAAGAAAAAAAATGCAAATGTGCTATTTTGACAGGGTTTACATGGGCATGGTGTGGTGAGGAGGCTGGCAGAGGGAGTGAGAGCAGGTGACAGAGAATATAGGGTAAGTTAGAAGGCTCTCAGTGCTGGTAAAAACAAAATAGAGTAAGGTAAAGGGTAGGGGTAGTTGAGGGTGGGGTGACCAGGTTTCTGTTTCAAATAGAATGGTCTTTTTGGTGTGAACTTAAGACTGCTCTAAAAAATAAAGTGTATATATATATATATATATATATATTTTTTTTTTTAAACTACGATGTTCAGTGTATGCCTTATCTACGGTCTACGGTCGAAGAGGCAAAGACTGAAGCGAGAGTGGAAGCCAGCTGGCTATCTGGGAAGCTTAGAAGACTATGTGATATGCTGAATGTAAAACTATGCATAGAGGAGAAAAACTGGAAAGAAATAGTAAACATAGCAAAGGTAGTTTCTGTGAAGGATACATTTAAAAAAATTATTTTTTGTAGAAACGGTTTCCCTACATTGCCCAGGCCCAGGCTCAAGCAATCGATCCTCCCACCGGGCTTCCCAAAGTGCTGGGATAACAGGCGTAAACCACGGTGCCTGGCCGAAAGATAAAATTTTGGGTGGTGCTCATTCTCTTTTCTCCTTTCCACTTCTGCATTTTCCAGTTTACCTTTAGCGACTGTTCTTTCCTGTTTAAAAAAAGAAAAAAAAAATCAAGACCTTGAAGAAGATACTAGGGCTATGACTTCGGGGATGTCACTGCGCGCCCCGCCCACCGCGCGCCCCGCCCACCGCGCGCCCCGCCCACCGCGCGCCCCGCCCAACGCGTTCTCCGGCCCGCGGCCGGCAGGGGGCGCGCGGTCTCCGCCAGGCGTCCTTCAGCCGCGTCAGTTCCCACAGGGCCTTGTGCGACATGGGCTGCATGGAGGGCAAGGCGGTGGCGGTGGGCGCCCCACCCGAGCTGCAGACCAAAGGCAAGAACGGCGGTGGCCGCCGTAGGTCAGGTACGACCGAGGGCGAAGGCGGTCCCAGGTCGGCGGGCCGAAGCAGGCCTTCCCGCGGGGGTTGAGGGTAAAGTGCCCCGGAGCCCAGGCCTTGAAGCCCCTCACCGGTGTCAGTGACGAACCGCGTGCCACGCTGGAGACCCCAGAAACGCTCCCCTGGGTCACCCCGGGAGACGGAGGCTGGTGGTCAGCCGAGAGCTGCCCCGCCGCTGGCTATGAGAGGTAGGAAGGAGGAGCGGGCCCGCCGCGAGGACCTGCCCGGAAACCTGTCAGAAACCGATCGGAGAGGCCCCTACCGCCTGTTCGCTCAGGGCCGGTGAGGGCGTCCTCTTACAAGCACCGTGTTTCCAGAAAAACGTTACGGGGGAAGCGACCAAACCACCCGCCAAGGCCGGGGATGCCCCTTCACCTCTCCAGAAGCCCCAGGCCCACTCCCAGCATCCTCCTCCATGGAGAATCTTGTCCGACGCGCCTTTCTGGCCCCGTTTCTCCATCCCCTTGTATCTTGGGCACATTTCCCCCACCATCATCCCGCTTTATCCTTTGACTTGTTCTTCAAGACGAGAAAGCTGCCAGTCTCTTCTCCATTGTCTGGATAATGCCAAAAATGGCTAGTGGTTAGTAAGCACTGACATGCCAAGGGCCTTTGGAAGCACTGGACATGAATCTTGGTTCATCTTTCCAGCCATACTGAGATAGGTTTGTCATAAACCCCATTATACAGATGAAGAAACTGAGAAGTAAAGAGGCTATAAAACTTACGCAAAGCACACAACTAGTAAGTGGAAATGCTGGGATACCAGTTGAGGCCATCTGACTCAAAAGTCCTGGTCAAAGCTGTGTGTAGTGGCTGACGCTTGTAATCCCAGCAGTTTAGGAGGCTGAGGCAGGTGGATCACCTGAGGTCAGGAGTTCAATACCAGCCTGATCAATATGAGGAAACGCCGTCTCTACTAAAACTACAGAAATTAGTCAGGCATGGTGGTGCATGCCTGTAATCCCAGCTACTCAGGAGGCTGAGACAGGAGAATTGCTTGAACCCGGGAGGTGGAGGTTGCAGTGAGCCGAGATCGAGCCATTGCACTCCAGCCTGGGCAACAAGAGTGGAGCTCTGTCTCCAAAAAAAAAAAAAGGAAGAAAACGAAAAAAGAAACCCTGGTCATAGTCATGATTTTGCCGCCTCCACATTTTCTATAAGCTTGAGAAAGTGAGACTCCAAAAAGTGCCTTTCCCAGTGGCTGGAATTATTCAATGCTGTAGGATCTGCCTCTTTCAGGGGCTTACAATTTAGTTACAAGGCAGCATATCGTGAAGGGCTAAGAGGAGGGGTGAAAATAGCCAGGTAGGAATGGCAGCTCCCATAGATGAGGTAGGATTTGGCAGGGGTATCTGAAGGGAGAACATTCTTTTTAGGGGAAGCAGCCAGTGAGACCATGTTAGAGATAGGGAGGTCTGCATATCCTGCTGGAGTTGAGGACTTGGATTAGGGGAAGGGAAGAATAAAGGAACAGGGTAGGAGCAAGGTCAGGCAAGGTCAAGGTCAGGCAGTTAATTCGTGGCCATCAGTACAATGAAGAAATTGACCTTTTGTGTACCATCCTCAGGATCCTCTTTATATCTATGTCCTCCCATTTATTTACTGTTTAGCTGCATTCTTTTTGTGTGTGGTTAAAAAAAAAAATTACCGTCTTAACCATACATATATACACACGTGTGTGTGTGTGTGTGTGTGTGTGTATATATATATATATATATATT
>NW_022436942.1:62445046-62453693 GCF_009761245.1 Sapajus apella
TTTTTTTAGGCAGAGCTTCGCTGTTGTTGCCCAGGCTGAAGTGCAATGGTGCAGTTTCGGCTCACTGCAACCTCCGCTTCCCAGGTTCAAGCGATTCTCTTGCCTCAGCCTCCCGAGTAGCTGGGATTATAGGCAGGCACTACCACGTCTGGCTATTTTGTATTTTTAATAGAGATGGGGTTTCTTCATGTTGGTCAGGCTGGTCTCAAACTCCCAACCACGGGTTATCTGTCCACCTCAGCCTCCCAAAGTGCTGGGAATACAGGCGTGAGCCAACGCACCCAGTCCATCTTAACCATTTTTAAGTGTATAATTCAGCAGTATTAAGTATATTCACATTGTTATGAAGCAGATCCCCTGAACTTTTTCATCTTGCCAATCTGAAACTCCATGCCAACTCCATAACTTCTCATTTGCTGCTTCCCCCAACCCCTGCTATCTATCATTCTGCTTTCTGTTTTTGTGAAATTTGGCTACTTTAGATTCGTTAAAGTTGGTATCATACAGTATCCATCTTTTTGTGACTGGCTTATTTCATTTAGCACACTGTCTTCATGTTTCATCTGTGTTGTAGCATGCAACAGGATTTTCTTTTTAGGGCTGAATAATCATTGTGTGTGTGTACATGTACATATACACACGCACACATGCATATATATACACATACACAAAGTGGAATATATATGCACACACCACTTTTTTATCAATTCAATATATCCATACTTTTGTATTGAATTATTTTATAATACAGAAAAGCTCACTCATTGTAATAAAACTTGTTAAATATTTACAAACTAAATATATGCATGCAGCCCACACTCAGCTAAGGAAATAAATGTTTCCAGTACCCCAGGAGCCCCCATAATGTCTCCTACTCCCATATCAAGGGCAACCACTACTCCGATTAAAAAACACAATAAAAGAATTCCACCTGTTTACTTTTTGAAACTTAAATTTAGGCTTATTTTAAGCATTAATCTATGAAAGCACTGCTTTATTCCAGATATTTTTCTTTTTCCTTTCTTTCTTTTTTTTTTTTTTTTTGAAATAGAGTCTCGCTCTGTTGCCTAGGCTGGGGTACAGTGGCCCAATCATGGCTCATTGCAACCTCAATCTCCTGGGCTTAAACAATCCTTCCACTGGCCAGGCACGGTGACTCATACCTGTAATCCCAGCACTTTGGGAGGCCAAGGTGGGTGGATCACAAGGTCAGAAATTCAAGACCAGCCTCACCAATATGTTGAAACCCCGTCTCTACTAAAAATACAAAAATTAGCTGGGCATGGTGGCGTGTACCTATAGTCCCAGCCACTCGGGAGGTTGAGGCAAGAGAATCGCTTGAACCTGGGAGGCAGAGGTTGCACCACTGCACACCAGGCTGGGTGACAGAGCTAGACTGTGTCTTTAAAAAAAAAGAAAATCTTCCCACCTCAGCCTCCTGAGTAGCTGGGACCCCAAGTGTGTGCCACCAGGCCCAGCTAATATTTTTATTTTTTGTAGAGATGGTGTCTTGCCATGTTGCCCAGGCTGGTCTCAAACTTCTGGGCTCAAGCAATCTTCCCACCTTGGCCTCCCAGAGTGCTGGGATTACAGGTGTTAGACACTGTGCCCAGCCTAGATATTTTTCTATACACATACATATATACATAATTGTGATTATTATTTTTCTAGAGATGGGGTCTCATTCTGTTGCCCAGGCTGAAGTGCAGTGGCATGAATCATAGCTCACTGAAACTTTGAACTGCTGGACTCAAGTAATCCTCCTCCCTCAGCCTCCTGAGGTAGCTAGGATTACGGGGGGATACCATCATGCCTAGCTCAATTTTTAAATTTTTGTAGAGATGGTTCTCACTAAACAACAGCCCAGTCTGATCTCAAACACCTGGCCTCAAGCGATCCTCCTGCCTCAGCCTCCCAAAGTATACCATGCCAGGCCCATATATATATAACTACTGACTTTAAAAATGCTCTTTTTTGTGTCACCTATAAATACTCTAGAAGCCATCTTCCTTAAGTACCATATGATCTCTAAGTTCCTTCTCAAATTAAAATTACATGGTTAGGTTTCAGGAAACTAATTTCTTAATAATGCAGAGGGTTTTGCTTGAATGACTGTTCAACGAAGCATCTATTATTTATCAGCCATTGGGAACTCAGGAGTAAACAAGGCATGATCTCAGTCATTGAACATACAGTCTCCTGGAGAAGAATGGCATAGGAAATGCAGTGTCATAATGTGTAATCATAAAAGTGGATGGGTACACACCACTTCAGGAGAATGGCAGAGGGAGTTAACATCTTGGCACTTAGCATTTAGTATTTCTAATATGATACACATTCCATTCTATTTTAATTAGCTTGCAAACATTTTTCCTGCTGGATTCTTGAGGATCAGGAATGTGTCTTGTTCACTATCTTATTTCCCACATTCCTTGGGATACTGCCCTACAGATCAGTAAATGTATGTATATGACTCATGTGGCAAAGGGCAATTTATTTTTTTATACGTGAGTAATCTTGCAAAAGCCAATGCTATTAACATTGACCAGCTTCTCTAGTAAGGAGAGGAGACAGTGTTTTCTCAAAGTGTGGTCCTAAGACCGCCTGCAAGAGAATTAATTACATGCTGGGGATGTGTAGATTAAAAACTCAATTTCCTGTTCTCCATTTCAGATTTGCTAAATCAGCCTCAGGGTGTTGGGCCAGGAAGCATCATTTTTGGTGTCGCAAATGATTCTATTTGAACCAAGGCCTGAGAACACCACAGTGAGGTGTTTGGGCTAGTGTCAAATCACCAATTTCTGGGCAGAGGCACCTATCCTCAGCAAAGGGGTTGAGGCTGGGGCGGAGGGAGCCACTGAAAATCATTGAGGCTGGTAGGATGATTCCAATGCCCTGAGACGAAATTGAAATTTTGGAGTGGAACCAAAGATCATAACTGACATGCAGCCATGCAATCTGCAATCAGAAGTGAATACTACACGATTTACTCAATTATTGTAGAGTAATCTTGCCTTTTGTTGATTTTGATTTTAACCAGGTAATTTAAATAAAAGTCATTACTCATTATTTGGATTTTCATACTTGAATGTTTATTTCTTTGTATTAATGTGTACTGAGTATTTAAAGTTTTTAAATTAGTTTTTTTTTTTTTTTTTTTTAATTAAGTGTATTTTAGGCCAGCACGGCAAATCACGCCTGTAATCCCAGCACTTTGGGAGGCCGAGGTGGGTGGATCATCTGAGGTCAGGAGTTCAAGACCAGTCTGGCCAACATTGTGAAACCCCTTCTCTACTAAAAAAAAATACAAAATTAGCCAGGTGTGGTGGCACATGCCTGTAATCCCAGCTATTTGGGAGGCTGATGCAGGAGAATTGCTTGAATCCAGAAGACGGAGGTTGCAGTGAGCTGAGACCATGCCATTACACTCCAGCCTGAGTGACAAGAATGAAACTCCATCTCAAAAAAAAAAAAGAGTGTATTTTAGATTTACAGTTGGATTAAATCCTTGAAAGAACTTGAAAGAAGGAATTAATCTGTTAATGCCTTTTCTTTACCTTCATAAAACATCAGGGAATATTTCATGAATATTCCTTATATCCTGCTTTCTAGCTGTGAGCATTACTTTGCTGGTAGAAACTAGTCTACATGTATACAACTATAAATGACTATCACAAATCACTCTTTGGTGTTAAAAAAAAAACTATCTGGCTGGGTGTGGTGGTTCATGCCTGTATTCCCAGCACTTTGGGAGGCCCAGGTGGGAGGATCATTTGACACCAGGAGTTCAAGACCACCGTGGGCAAAAAGTGAGACACAGTTTCTATAAAAACAAATAGGTGGGCAAGGTGGCATGTGCCTGTTAGTCACACCTACTGAGGAGGTTGAGGTGGGAGGATTGCATAAGCATGGGAGGTCATGGCTGCAGTGAGTCATGAGCAGGCTACTGCACTCCAGCCTGGGCAACAGAGGGAGACCCTGTCTCAAAAAATAAACAACAGCAACAAAACTACCTGTTGGTTTTAGTGGTAGTGCAGTGGTTTTCAGCTTTCAACATTCAAGTATGCTCCCAACTTTGACAATATAGAAAAGTTATTTTTGCCACAATTTTGTGTGTTTATGGAAGATGTGTATACAGAATCTTCAGATGACGGTGAGTGTCTGTTAGATGAAAAACTGAGCTGGGCAGGTGGTGGGAAGTTGTATAGATTGAGAAATAACTTGTTATGATAAGAATTAAGAGGCCACAGATGCTGGGCACAGTGGCTCATGCCTGTAATCCCAACACTTTGGGGGGCTGAGGTAGGCAAATCATGAGGTCAGGAGTTCAAGACCAGCCTGACCAAGATAGTGAAACCCTGTCTTTACTAAAAATACAAAAAATTAGCCACGCGTGGTAGCAGGCGCCTGTAACCCCAGCTACTCAGGAGACTGAGGCAGGAGAATCGCTTGAACCTGGGAGGCAGAGGTTGCAGTGAGCGGAGAGACTCCATCTCAAAAAAAAAAAAAAAAAAAAAAAAATCTACAGGGACAGGCAGGTCATATAAATGAGTGAACCAGGGAGTGGTGGAGACTGGAGTGGACTGTACAGAAGGGGCAGCTTCTACTGAGCTTCCCTTTCTTTGGGTGGGAAAATGAAGGTAGAGGGTAGTGTTGCCAGACCTGTTTTTTTTTTTTTTTCCAGAGAAACTAGAAATCTATATTCATTATATTTATGACTTTCCCAGTTTGTGAATGTCAGCAATAGTGCAATTAAGTAAAATACTGAGGGTCAAGCAAGATGTGATTGCAGGTAAATATTGTCTGTGAATGTGTAGAATAATGTCAAGCTGGCACACATTTTAAGAATAAGAAAAAGATAGTGTCTTTCGAATGTATAGAAGTGGCTGGGGTGGCCAATTTTTGTATGTTTTGTAGAGTCAAGGTTTCACCATGTTTCCCAGGCCGGTCTTTGAACTCCTGAGCTCAAATCATCTGCCTGCCTTGGTCTATTTGGGCCATTTATTGTAAGTGGAATCATCTGGTCTAGGGTCTTTTGGTAAGTGGCTGCTTTTACTTAGCATAATATTCTCAAGGTTTATTCACATTGTAGCATGTATTCATACTTCATTTCTTTTTATTGTTGAATACTAGTTCATTGTATGAATAGACCACATTTTTTGTCTATTTTAACCAGTTGTTGGACATTTTGGTTGTTTCCACTTTTTGGCTGTTATGAATAATGCTGAGAAACATCATGTACAAGTTTCATGGAGACACATATTTTTATCTATCTTAGGCATATATGTTGGAATAGAATTATTGGGCCATGTGGTAACTATATGTTTAATTTTTTTTTTTTTTTTTTTTTTTTTTGAGACAGAGTGTCACTCTGTTGCCCAGGCTGAAGTGCAGTGGCATGATCTCAGCTCACCACAACCTCCGCCTCCTGGGTTCAAGTGATTCTCCTGCCTCAGCCTCCTGAGTAGCTGGGATTACAGGTACATGTCACCACACCCAGCTAATTTTTATGTTTTTAGTAGAGTTGGGATTTCACCATGTTGTCCAGGATGGTCTCCATCTCCTGACCTCGTGATCCACTGGCCTCAACCTCCCAAAGTGCTGGGATTATAGGCATGAGCCACTGTATCCGGCCATGTTTAACTTTCTGAGGAATTTCTGTTTCCCAAAATGCCTACACTGTTTTACATTTCTGCCAGCAATGTATTAGAGCTCCAAATTTTCCACATCCTTGTTAACACTAGTTATTGTCTATCTTTTTTATTCTAGCCATTTTAGTGGTATGAAGTGGTATCTTACTGTGGTTTGATTTGCAATACCCTGATGTTGAGCATCTTTTCATATGCTTACTAACTGTATAATTTCTTTTTACACCTGTAATCCCAACACTTTGGGAGGCCGAGGCTGGTGGATCACCTGAGGTCAGAAGTTCGAAACCAGCCTGGCCAACATGGTGAAACCCTATCTCTACTAAAAATACAAAACTTAGCCAGATGTGGTAGTGTGTGCCTGTAGTCCCAGTTACTTGAGAGGCTGAGGCAGAATAATTGCTTGAACCCAGGGGGTGGAGGTTGCAGTGAGCTGAGGTGACACCACTGCACTCCAGCCTGGGTGACAGAAGGAGACTCCATCTAAAAAAAAAATCCTTTAAAATTCCTTGTTACTCAACTTTAACCATGCCAAGCAGTTAAGATTTTTGGCTTTTGAACTTGATAAAAAATAACCTCATAGGTGAAACCAATGAGCCTTAATTAGTTTATGACTTAACGGCAAGTGTACAAGTATTTTCAAAGGAGTGATAGAAGCTTTTGAAACTGTCATTGCAAAATTGTGACAGAGACAGTGAAAGTGATCTGACCCAAACAAATCCATTTTGTTTTCAGCCCCCAAGCCATCCTTGCCCATCAAACAAAGATGTTAACAGTCACTTCCCAAGATATACTTACCTCTTGCTTGGGGACCAGACCAAGAAACTAGCCATAAGATTAGAAACCACCGCCCAACGCGGTGGCTCAAGCCTGTAATCCCAGCACTTTGGGAGGCCGAGGCGGGTGGATCACGAGGTCAAGAGATCGAGACCATCCTGGTCAACATGATGAAACCCCGTCTCTACTAAAAATACAAAAAATTAGCTGGGCATGGTGGCGCGTGCCTGTAATCCCAGCGACTCAGGAGGCTGACGCAGGAGAATTGCCTGAACCCGGGAGGCGGAGGTTGCGGTGAGCCGAGATCGCGCCATTGCACTCCAGCCTGGGTAACAAGAGCGAAACTCCGTCTCAAAAAAAAAAAAAAAAAAACAACGCGATATTTTGTAAACCCTGCCCTTGATGGATCAGCTGGCACCACCGGGATCCACAAGCTGACCTGATTTGGTGGCCCTCACCTAGGAACTGACTTAGCGCAAGAAGACAACCACCATTGTAAAATGGTAGGGACTAAAACAAAATATTGCCACGTGGTTACAGGTTATGTTCCCAAAGACATGAAACGAGATGGAGGCCTGTAGCCAAGTTTGTTACTCACTGTTTTTTGTTTGTTTGTTTGTTTGTTTGTTTTAATAAAGATGGTGTTTCACTATGTTGGCCAGGCTGGTCTCGAACTCCTGACCTCAAGTGATCTGCCCACCTTGGCCTCCCAAAGTGCTGGGATTACTGTTTTGTTGGGTTGACTCAAACAGCAGGCTTATGGGGTCCTGGGCCTGCATCCTGACCTAAGATGCCGTTTCTTTGACAGAACCATACGGAAAGGCATGCAAAGCACACCAGATTGTCTACAGCTTAACCAACCTCACAAATCCATTTTCATTAATTATACATTTACAGAGAATATAGACAATGATCCTTATTGTCCCTTTTACCAGTTTGCACAGGGAGAGAGAAGCCAAAAGCCCAACTAGTAAGAAGTTTTTACCCTCTTGCTGGCATATCAGGCTTCTGAGTTTCCTTCCCCCTAGGTCAGTCCCCAAGCTGTCCTTGCCCATCCCTAGGAGTAGGCAGAACCAGCTTTGGGAGGAGCCAGATTTACAGTCTATAGTCTAAAACAAAGACTACAACAGTCACTTCCCAACATATATTTTCCTCTTGCTTGGGGACCAGACCAAAAAACTAGCTACAAGATTAGAAATCATGGCGCAGGAGCCATGGTTTTTTAAGCCAAGCATTTTAAGGTCTGAAAAATTAACTTTTCCCAGGTTGGAAGAACATTATAAAAGAGATATGGGCCGGGCGCGGTGGCTCAAGCCTGTAATCCCAGCACTGTGGGAGGCCGAGGCGGGTGGATCACGAGGTCAAGAGATCGAGACCATCTTGGTCAACATGGTGAAACCCCGTCTCTACTAAAACTACAAAAAATTAGCTGGGCATGGTGGCGTGTGCCTGTAATCCCAGCGACTCAGGAGGCTGAGGCAGGAGAATTGCCTGAACCCGGGAGGCGGAGGTTGCGGTGAGCCGAGATCGCGCCATTGCACTCCAGCCTGGGTAACAAGAGCGAAACCCCGTCTCCAAAAAAAAAAAAAAAAAAAAAAAAAAAAAGAGATAGAAGCCATTTAAAACCACAAAAGAAGGAAAATACACCATAGAAAGGAGTTCCAATTAGGGTTACCAAGAGGTATTCCCTCTTTTCCTATTGGGAATGGTGTTTCCCCTATCCTTTGCCTTCCCAATTTTCTCTTTTCCCTTCTGGCCTACTATAGGAGACATACTTCTCATCTCCAAAATTTTCTTCTGCTTGCAGAGCTGCCTGTTTTAGCTGCAGTTTGGGTTTGGCTTAGGAGCAGTATAGCATTCCTCCATGAGAGGTCAAATACCTGAGTTAAATTTTGGAAAGCTTTTTTTTTGCTTTGTTTTGGCTGACTTTAAAATGTTTTTTGACTTTAAAAAATTAGTTGTTTTTTATACAGCTATACAAAGTTCTTAATGTTTCTTTGGCAATGGAATATAATGGAATTTTACAACTATATGAAAAAGTTACCTTTGACTAAGAAACAGTATTTACCATATGTACATAGTTGACTGAAAAAATTCTCTGCCATCCAGCGTGCTAATTAATTGATGAAATAAGCTAACTCATATTATAGGATCCCCCAAAAGAAAGAAGGAGAAAGATACACACACACACACACACACACACACACACACACACACACACA